>NC_057849.1:102733905-103051249 GCF_015237465.2 Chelonia mydas | reverse complement strand
CAGCCCGACTCCCATCCTGACAGATATCTGGGAGTGGGGGGAGGGTATACATGACCACATTTGCTCCCTCCATGAGTTGCCTCTACATGTGGGAGACCCAGAATCCAGTGCCCCTGCTCCAATTACTTTTTTAAATGATTTATTCAACAGGAGATACTCTGGGAGACCCACATCAGAATACCCCACAGCCCAGTGACTAGGGCACCCTAGTGGGAGGTAGCACCTCCCTGTTCAAATCCCTTCTCCCTCTTGGGTGAAGGTTGGACTTCCGTGGGCGGGAGGTCTCTCATATCCCAGGTGAGAACCTAAACTCTTGGACTAAAAGTTATGAGGGAGCTCCTCCTACCCCAGATTGTTTCATTAATGGAACAGGCACCTAACTCCTAAAGGGGTTGCCGCTGAGAATCCCAAGCAGAGCAGGGTGTCTCCCTGAAGCATGCTAGGTGGCTCTTTGTCTATCTTAACCCCCCACCCCATGGAGATAGATGCCTAAGTCCGGGCTTCAGCATTACCACACCTACATTTTTTGTGTGAATCTAGCCCTAAATGCCCATGTGGGTAGATTCTCATCTATGTAGTACCTATAACCTGTCTTATTGTTCTTATGTTATCCACAAAGCCCCCCTCTTAGTCCTCCTCTCAACTTGGGTTGCTGTATAATGATTTATAATAAACAGATTTTTACAATAACATTATGCTGCACCTTTGAAGTCAAGATGAGTCATGCCGTGGGCTTCAATGGGTGCAAGATCAGACTCTTAAAGCATAAAGGTTGTTAGTTACCAGAGTTATTTTCTGCACTGACAAGTTAGCCTGAGTCTTCTTTTTCTAGCTTTTCTTTTCTCCTTCATTACTAGTAGAAGTGAAAAATTATTCTAGAGGCACCATTCTCTTGCAAAGGAGGCTGATGCTTTAAAACAGCAGCTTTAATATGGATAGCTTTTGTCATCATCTGGGCATTTGTAAACATTTATTAAGGAAAAAGTGTAACAATAAAAGGCTTGTGCTAACAAATACTTCAAGTCCTTGTTATTTACAAAGGAAACCATGACATCCAATTAATTTGTCCCAGTTACCAGATGGTAGTTTGTGCCAGCAGCAAAGAATAATTTTTCATCACAATGTCTTTCCAAAAATCAGTCTCAGTATGATGCTATTAGCTTTGCCTTTGTGAAAAACTGGGATTGAATGGTAGGCTGTGAATTTCTGCATGTTGTTGCATTTTTTCTGCAACAGTATGTATTTTGGAAAAATGGGATATATTAGCTTAGAAAGTTGAACTTCCCCCCACTGCACCATACCTTAATAGATGTCCTTGAATCACTAGCTAGTCGAGCAATTAAAGTGCCAGTAACAACGTAAAGGAAAATGAAAGCCGCAGTCAACAAAGTGTGTTGTATACATTTGCTTAACTTTTAATTTGACTATCTTAGAATTTTTAAGTAAGGCACTTAGTCATTTTTGTGATGGTGTGCTAACAGAAAGAGGTGGCAACTACCCCTGCTCTGGCAGCTGTTGCTTTAAAGCAGGACAGGGCTAGATAAGCTATGCAGACAATGTATCATCTTTGCCAAACTTTTCTGAGTGAAGATAAGTTGTTGTCTTTATTAATAATAGATGCTGCTCCAGGTGGCTTCCAAGAAGCCTTAAGTGCTCTCATTTTTCATCTGAAAAGGGGTTTCTGTCTGTTACCTGTTAAGAAATGGTACAACTAACCACACAGCTTGACCGTACATGTTCAGCAAATATGAATCTGCAGGGCAATATATCAGCTTTGCATAATATCCTTGGGCTTGCCCAGGGAAATGACTAGTGCAGATGAACCTCAAAAAGTTTGGACTTTGGGATTTGCTCATATTAGAAACTAGAAGTTCCAATACGTGTTCAAAGTTAGGTGAATGATCTGAACCACAACAGAATTTGAAATAGGAGCAATATTCTGCCATAGTAGAAGTAGGCTGGTAGGGGTAGGGGAAGTACATGTTGCTTATCACAGTTATTGGACAAGCTACTACTCTGTCCCCTCCTGGTCTCATAAGCACTTCCTCACACTTCTAGCCATCACCAGTCTCTTATGGTGGGATGAGGTAATTCTCCCAATCAAAGAGCAGATACTGGTTTGCAGTCTTCTGTGTATCAGTCATGATTACCTCAACAAGTCTGACATGTTCAGACGCAGCAATGACACTGGTAATCGGTGCAAATATAGTGCCCATATTTTAAAAAGGGAAAAAAGAGAACCCAGGGAACTACAGACCAGTCAGCCTCACTTCAGTCCCCAGCAAAATCATGGTGCAGGTTCTCAAGGAATCCATTTTGAAGCACTCGGAGGAGAGGAAGGTGATCAGGAACAGTCAACATGGATTCACCAAGGGCAAGTCATGCCTGACCAACCTGATTGCCTTCTCTGATGAGATAACTGGCTCTGTGGATATGGGGAAAGAGGAGGATGTGATATATCTTGACTTAAGCAAAGCTTTTGATACGGTCTCCCACAGTATTCTTGCCAGCAAGTTAAAAAAGTATGGGCTGGATGAATGGACTATAAGGTGGATAGAAAGCTGGCTAGATTGTCGGGCTCAATGGGTAGTGATCAACTGCTCGATGTCTAGTTGGCAGCCGGTATCAAGCGGAGTTCCCCAGGGGTCGGTCCTGGGGCTGGTTTTATTCAACATCTATATTAATGATCTGGATGATGGGATTAATTGCACCCTCAGCAAGTTCGCAGATGACACTAAGCTGGGGGGAGAGGTAGATACGATGGAGGGTAGGGATGGAGTCCAGAGTGACCTAGACAAATTGGAGGATTGGGCCAAAAGAAATCTGATGAGGTTCAACAAGGACAAGTGCAGAGTTCTACACTTAGGAAGGAAGAATCCCATGCACCGCTACAGGCTGGGGACCGACTGGCTAAGCGGCAGTTCTGCAGAAAAGGACCTGGGGATTACAGTGGACAAGAAGCAGGATATGAGTCAGCAGTGTTCCCTTGTTGCCAAGAAGGCCAATGGCATATTGGGCTGTATTAGTAGGATCATTGCCAGCAGATCGAGGGAAGTGATTATTCCCCTCTATTCGGCACTGGTGAGGCCACACATGGAGTACTGCGTCCAGTTTTGGTCCCCCCACTACAGAAGGGATGTGGACAAATTGGAGAGAGTCCAGTGGAGGGCAACGGAAATGATTAGGAGGCTGGGGCACATAACTTACGAGGAGAGGCTGAGGGAACTGGGCTTGTTTAGTCTGCAGAAGAGAAGAGTGAGGGGCAGATTTGATAGCAGGCTTCAGTTACCTGAAGGGGGGTTCCAAAGAGGATGGAGCTAGGCTGTTCTCAGTGGTGGCAGATGACAGAACAAGAAGCAATGGTCTCAGGTTGCAGTGCGGGAGGTCTAGGTTGGATATTAGGAAACACTATTTTACTAGGAGCGTGGTGAAGCACTGGAATGAGTTACCTAGGGAGATGGTGGAATCTCCATCCTTAAAGGTTTTTAAGGCCTGGCTTGAGAAAGCCCTGGCTGGGATGATTTAGTTGGTGTTGGTCGTGCTTTGAGCAGGGGATTGAACTAGATGACCTCCTGAGGTCTGTTCCAACCCTAATATTCTATGATGAAGAGCCTCCTTAAAGCAAAGTATCATTGCTATAGAGCAAAGACATTTAAGAGAAAACATCTCTTAAAATAATTAAACTTCCTATATACATGTCTGCTTGGCAGGTGACTACCCATCACCTCCACTGGGAGGACTAACTCCCTGTAGAATCCAGCACAGAGACTCCATCTACGTCATGTTATCTCCCTGTCAACTCTCAATGACATTCCCTGGTCAGCCCTGGCAATTCACCTCCCCACCTTTGCAGGAAATGGTGCTGGTTTGGGAACCACTGCTCTGGATCATAGTTAGTTATCTGTACCAAAGACTTCTGAATGTATACCTCCATCCCTTAGCTCTCTTTTAGACTCATATTTCCAACTGCTTCTCTGACATCTTCTCACAGTTTACACACTGCCATTTCAAGCATGTTCAGCACTAAAATTCTTATCTTTCCCCCCAAATACTCTCCCACACTTTCTCCATAACAATCCACAATTCCATCATCCTCATTTTCCCAAATACTTACATCTTTGGTTCTATCTTTGATTCTTCTCACCTCTGCCTCCCCTGACCTCACATATTCTGTCACTAAAGGTTGGCCGTTTAATCTTTGAAACCTTATTCTCTCCATCCCCATTAGTAAAACCCTTGAACAAACTTTGATCTTATCATTCATGACTACTGCAATTTCCTTCTCTCTGAACTTTCTGAAACACCTCTCCAATTTATCCTAAACTCTTTTGAAAAATTATTCTTCTACCGCACCAGATGCTCTTCCCTGTCCCAGTCTAGTCATCTTCACCTATTTGTTATCAATTTTTTGAGACTGAAATCTCTTCATGCATAAAATCAGTCTAAATTTGTATTGGAAAGCAATATGCATTTATTCACATTGAGTAGTACTTTTGTGATTCAGTGGAGTAGGCACTATTCAGACTGAGTAAAGACATCACAATCTGACTCTGTACGAATTGTAAATATTAATAACATGAAACAAATTGGTCTGATAATTAAAGATTGATGTTGGATTATGGTGTTAATGAATATGGCACTGTAGCAGGGTCTTATTGGAAAACCCGGGAAGTGGGTGGGCACAAGCCCACCCACTGCTAAAGGCCCCTCCCCCAGCCTAGCAGGAGGGACCACTGGACCCAAGGACCAACTGATTATGGGGGACAACAAATGAAAAACAGGGACCGGAGTGAGGGTCAGAGGTTCAAAATGAGGATATCAGCCGGTATCAAGTGGAGTGCCCCAAGAGTCGGTCCTGGGGCCGGTTTTGTTCAATATCTTCATAAATGATCTGGAGGATGGTGTGGATTGCACCCTCAGCAAATTTGCAGATGACACTAAACTGGGAGGAGAGGTAGATATGCTGGAGGGTAGGGATAGGATACAGAGGGACCTAGACAAATTGGAGGATTGGGCCAAAAGAAATCTGATGAGGTTCAACAAGGACAAGTGCAGAGTCCTGCACTTAGGATGGAAGAATCCAATGCACCGCTACGGACTAGGGACCGAATGGCTAGGCAACAGTTCTGCAGAAAAGGACCTAGGGGTTACAGTGGACGAGAAGCTGCATATGAGTCAACAGTGTGCCCTTATTGCCAAGAAGGCCAATGACATTTTGGGCCGTATAAGTAGGGGCATTGCCAGCAGATCGAGGGACGTGATCGTTCCCCTCTATTCGACACTGGTGAGGCTCATCTGGAGTACTGTGTCCAGCTTTGGGCCCCACACAACAAGAAGGATGTGGAAAAATTGGAAAGCGTCCAGCGGAGGGAAACAAATGATTAGGGGACTGGAACACATGAGTTATGAGGAGAGGCTGAGGGAACTGGGATTGTTTAGTCTAGGGAAGAGAAGAATAAGGGGGGATTTGATAGCTGCTTTCAACTACCAAAGAGGATGGATCTAGACTGTTCTCAGTGGTAGTTGATGACGGAACAAGGAGTAATGGTCTCAAGTTGCAGTGGGGGAGCTTTAGGTTGGATATTAGGAAAAACTTTTTCACTAGGAGGGTGGTGAAACACTGGAATGTGTTACCTAGGGAGGTGGTGGAATCTCCTTCCTTAGAAGTTTTTAAGGTCAGGCTTGACAAAGCCCTGGCTGGGATGATTTAATTGGGGATCAGTCCTGCTTTGAGCAGGGGGTTGGACTAGATGACCTCCTGAGGTCCCTTCCAACACTGATATTCTATGATTCTATGATTCTATGATACCGGATGAGGACACCGAGTAGAGAACCCCGGACAGTGCCCACTGCTCCTCAAAGCTGTGGAGGGAGCCAGCGGACGCTGCCTAGTGGAATTCTGCCCGGATGCGTGAAACTAGGGAGGAACGGAAATAGGACCCGCAGTCACAGAGGACCCCCTCGTCCAACATCCTCCTCCTGGTATTGTAGATGGAGACTTTGGCCAGAGCCAGGAGGAGGTTGACGAGGAGGTCTCACGACTTTGTGGGGCCACGGATAGGGTGTGCAAAGCGGAACAAGTGTGGGGAAAAGTGCAGCCAGAACCTCAACAAGAGGCTCTGGAGGAGCCAGAATAGGGGCTGCAACCTGGCGCATTCGAGATAGGCATGCGCCAGGTTCTCCCTCACGCCGCAAAAGGGGCAGGCCTCAGGTGTATGGGTGAACTGCACCAGGTGCACGCCAGTGCTCACGGCTCCATGAGACCAAGGTGGAATAAAGGCTAGCCCACCGGGGCTCCTCACCCTCTTTAGGTGGAAGACAGTCCTGCCATTTGGTGTCGGGGCGGGACAGGAGGGTGAAAAAATTTAACATATGGAGCACGAGCGTGTACAGATGGTTTCTGGGCGCGGTTCAAAACCGGACCGGCTGCAGGGTAAGCAGCCGGCTTGGAGTGTGGGAGCTGGGAGGCCGGGGGGGCTCGCAGAACAGGGGCCCAAGAAAAATGTCCGGAGGGCCAGGGGTGAGGGGTGGGCGGGGAATGCCCTCTCGCAGGGCTCGCCGCAGGAAAGCGAGAGAATTGGGTGACAAGGCGGCCTTCACCTCCTGGAGTATACACCTAGGGGTCGGAAGGGTGAAAAGCCCCATGCATCGTCCGAGCGCGCGGGACTCCACCCAATCCCCCCTGTCGTAGTCCAGGAGGTCTCCGACTCTGGTGGTTTCTGCCAGGACCAACCTCCGACACACTGCACTACCTGCACATGGAGATAGAGGTTGTGTAGCAGGGCTCCGCGAGGAGGTCAGCTCCCTCGGTGGCCACAAATGACCTGGTCGCCGAAAAAAGCTTCCAGGTCCGGAGGAGGTCCTGGTAGAAGACCAGTAGCTCAGAGAGGTCTTGCGGAAGGCCTCTCGGATGGAGAAAAAGGAGCTGCCGGTCATATCGGAGCCCTCGGAGGCTGCGGAGGAAGGCATGCACCAACGTGCTCCACGCCGGACTACCTGCACCGTAAAGGAGCCTCTGCAGGGCCAGGAGGCGGAAGACATGGACCTGGCTGCACAAGCAAATCAGGCCCTATCCTCCCTCCTCCAGGGGGAGACTCAGAGCCCCTGCAGAGACCCCCAGTGCAGCGCCGGCCAGAAGAACTCCAGAGCCATCCTCTGGAGCCTGGCCAGGATCCTCTGGGCCGGGCTCAGGGTGTTGAGTCAGTGCCAGAGCACAGACAGGACCAGTTGGTTCAGCACCAGCGCTCTCCCTCGCAGGGAGAGACACCAGTTCTCCGGCGGAGAAGGATGCGTGGCAGAGAGATAAACGCCAAGATAGAGCAGCGGACCTGCGCTCCACTGGATGGCTTGAAGTGCGGGTGGGAGGGAGCTCACCTGCCACCCATCCCCGACCACCAGGCCAGAGCTCTTGACCCAGTTGACCCGGGCGGAGGAGGCCGCCGAGTAAACGGCCTGGCAGTCCTCCACCCGCACCAGGTTGTCCGGGTCCTGGACCACGAGGAGCACGTCGTCAGCGTACGCCGACAGGACCAGCCGCAGCTCCGGCTCCCGAAGCGCCAACCTCGTCAACCTCTGGCGGAGGAGACGGAGGAAGGGCTCGATTGCCAGAGCATAGAGCTGGCCTGAGAGGGGGCACCCCTGCCGTACTCCCCTCCCGAAGCTGATTGGCTCGGTCAGGGTCCAGATGAGCCTTACCAGACGCTCCGCGGCAGTGTACAGCACCCGGAGAAAGCCCACAAACTGGGGCCCATGGTCCACCCTGTCAAACGTCTTCTCCTGGTCCAGGGACAGGAGGGCAAACGACAGACCATCCCTACGTCCCAGCTCCAAGAGGTCCCGGACCAAATACAAGTTGTCAAAGATGGTCCGGCCCGGGACGGTGTAGGTCTGCTCAGGGTGGACCACGTCTGCCAGCACGGACCCCACCCGCAGTGAGATGGCCTTCGCTACGACCTTGTAGTCCGTGCTGAGGAGCGAGACGGGACGCTAATTCCATAGGTCGCGGAGGTCCCCCTTCTTCGGCAATAAGACGAGCACAGCTCGCCTGCACGAAAGAGGGAGGACCCCGCTTTGCAAAGACTCGGCCCAGACGATGACAAGGTCCGGGCCGAGGATGTCCCAGAACACGCGGTAGAACTCCACGGTCAGCCCGTCCATGCCCAGAGATTTATTAGTGGGCATGTGACGGAGGGCTTCCGAGAGCTAGGCCAGAGAGAGAGGCAGCTCCAGCCGGTCCTGGTCACCCGTGCTGACCGTCGGGAGTTCGGTCCAGAGCACCCTGCGGGCATCGGCGTCAGTCGGATCCGGGGAGAAAAGGTTGGCGTAGAAGGCCCTGGCCCTTCCACGCATCTCCTCCGGATCCGTGAGGGGGGTCCCGTCCTCCGCCAGGAGGCAGGTGACGTGTTTTTTGGCCCCCCTCCTTTTCTGCAGGGTGTAGAATCATAGAATCATAGAATATCAGGGTTGGAAGGGACCCCAGAAGGTCATCTAGTCCAACCCCCTGCTCGAAGCAGGACCAAGTCCCAGTTAAATCATCCCAGCCAGGGCTTTGTCAAGCCTGACCTTAAAAACCTCTAAGGAAGGAGATTCTACCACCTCCCTAGGTAACGCATTCCAGTGTTTCACCACCCTCTTAGTGAAAAAGTTTTTCCTAATATCCAATCTAAACCTCCCCCATTGCAACTTGAGACCATTACTCCTCATTCTGCATCTGCTACCATTGAGAACAGTCTAGAGCCATCCTCTTTGGAACCCCCTTTCAGGTAGTTGAAAGCAGCTATCAAATCCCCCCTCATTCTTCTCTTCTGCAGACTAAACAATCCCAGCTCCCTCAGCCTCTCCTCATAAGTCATGTGCTCTAGACCCCTAATCATTTTTGTTGCCCTTCGCTGGACTCTCTCCAATTTATCCACATCCTTCTTGTAGTGTGGGGCCCAAAACTGGACACAGTACTCCAGATGAGGCCTCACCAGTGTCGAATAGAGGGGAACGATCACGTCCCTCGATCTGCTCGCTATGCCCCTACTTATACATCCCAAAATGCCATTGGCCTTCTTGGCAACAAGGGCACACTGCTGACTCAAAGAAGAAGCGGGCACCGCGATCCATCTCCCGAAGGAGGCGGATGTGGGATCGAACAAAAGTGCCCCGGGCTCGATGGTCCTCCAGGGCCTGGAGCTCCTCCCGCTTCTCCCAGTACACTGCACGGAGGGATGGATCCTTGGGGCCAGAGGCGAGACATAAGTAAAGGTAACATCGTCGTCCGGGTGGTGGTCGCGCCAGACGTCCACCAGTGAGTGATGATCCACCATCTCCCTGAGGATGCCCGCGGCTGCCTGGGATGTCTCGACTCCTGAGCGGTCCTGCTCCTTGAGGGTGGTGTTGAAGTCTCCGCCCAGGACCAGGCACTCATGAGGATTCAGGGTGCCGAGGAAGGCCAACGCCTGCCGATAGAAACGCACTCGTTCCGGGCCCGCGTTCGGGACATAGACATTGACCACGTTTAATCTCAGCCCCTCTACGCAGGCCCAGATGTGCAACAGGCGACCCGGCACGACCTCGGCTACCCCCAGCACCTCGGGCCGTAGCTCAGGGGAGAACAGGGTGGCCACCCCAGCTGAACGGGCGCCAAGGTAGCAAAAGTAAATCTCGTCCCCGCACTCCAGCCACCAGCTAGCCTCGAGTGATTACCCGCTTCTGCTGTAAAGGGCTTGAAATCCGCCCCGGGAGAGGGCTGTGGCAGGGAATGGAAAGTGGGGCGGATTGGGAGAAGCAGCCTCACTGGGGGCCATGCCCCAATCAGGCTGTGGCTGACTTAATCAGGGCCCAGCTGGCCCTCATAAGAGGGCAGTGGGCCAGGAGCACAGAGAGTCTCCTCTAGCTGTGGGGGGATTTGTTCCTGGCTGCTGGGGACTGTACCAGGGTACCTGAGGTGAAGCAGGGCTGGGGAAGGCTAGAGGAGCTGGGAGGCTCCAGAGTGGAAAATCCCCAGGCTGCAGGCCTGCAGACGGCCTAAGGCAGGGTACTGGGTTGCAACAGGGCAGCCCAAGTGTAGGCAGAGGCAGCAGGTCCAAATCCCCCTTGCCTATGATGACTGGCTTATACAGACTGCAGTTGGCCCCAGGGAAAGGGGGCTAGATGGTGACTGGGAGTAGTCCATAGGCTGAGGCAAGGTGAGGATAGAGGGTGGGGGGTTCCCTGGGGAGGGAAGACCCAGATCTGTGGGGTATTGCCTGGAGGGGCAGCGCTCCAGGTAAAAGGGCACCGGGGTCCAGGAGGGACACGGGCCGAGCGGCAAGCGGGACACCGACCTGCAGAGGGCGCTCCGGAGGCTGGAATGCTAATTCCCTGGATCACCAGCAGGAGGCGCCACAGGAGTGAGTCCCACACCGTTACAGGCACTAATAGCAGAGAATTTTTTAAAAATGTGTCTTCCCAAGAAACTTCCAAGGGACAAAATTGAAATTAATGTTTTGGCACTTGTACTATTGAACGTTCAGCTAAGATAGACATTAACTTGGATTCAGTTAGAAGCCCATGTACTCATCACCAAGCTAAGTGGCAATAGAAACTTTAAAAACTGCGGCAGAATGTATTTTGGAGAACTATGTGTGGTCCAGCCCTAGTGCTTTAGAAATGATCATGACACCATTCCTGGAAATATAATTTTAGAGCCTGTTTCTGTAAAATACTTAATGTATATTAGTGCTGATCATAATAGTTATGAGCATGATTTCTGAAGTAGCAATAAAAGGCAGCCAAAAATTGTCTTTTTCTGTAGAATTCTGCAGAGAAGTTTTCCACTCCCTGTAAAATGCAGAGGAAATACTGATTACAATGAATTGGCTTTATGAAGAGGCAACTGAAAATACCTTCAGGAATTATTTTTTTATTCGTTTCAACAATAAGTTATACAATAAACACTAAGATCAACTAAATACTAATGATTAGTGCTCATTGGAAAACAATTTTTTTCACAAACATTTTATGAAAAATATCATCCTTCTTTATTCATTTAAAAAACACAAAATGACCAGCTCTAGAATTTGTGTGTGTGTGTGTGGGGGGGGGGACGGAGGGTGAGAAAACCTGGATTTGTGCTGGAAATGGCCCAACTTGATGATCACTTTAGATAAGCTATTACCAGCAGGAGAGTGGGGTGGGAGGAGGTATTGTTTCATGGTCTCTGTGTATATAATGTCTTCTGCAGTTTCCACAGTATGCATCCGATGAAGTGAGCTGTAGCTCACGAAAGCTCGTGCTCAAATAAATTGGTTAGTCTCTAAGGTGCCACAAGTACTCCTTTTCTTTTTGCGAATACAGACTAACACGGCTGTTACTCTGAAAACAGCTCTAGAATGACTAGAATAGATGGCTCTGATCAGAAGTGATTTGACTAAAATTTGGAGTAACTTTCATGTTTTGGAGTAGAAACAAGTGTTAAATTATCGTGGTAGGTTTTTCTTGTGAAATTTCCAGCCCAGTTATGTAGAACACTTTTTTCAATCCTATTGAAATTGGTCTATCACTCACAAATTCTATGGCTGAATTTCTAAATTTATCTATGTATGTATTTGGATTTATAAAACAGAAAAAAGAGGTGCCTTCCCTAGACACTTTTATCCATTATTTAAACCCAGGTACACAAACTTTTCTTAATCTGTTTGTCCTAGCACTAATCCAAAATCGATTGTTAATTGTCTGCAGTAATGAAATTACATTTAAAATATATTCTGCTCCCACAGTTCAGAAATCCTCCACACATTCAAAGAATATTAATGTGTCTTGTGTACCTTATTCCTTATTCATTAGAAGAGAAGCAGCTGGTGTCAACACATAATGGACAGGAACAAGGTCCATCCTTACTGAATGAGGGAGGAAACCTAGTAACAGAGGAAGTGGAAAAAGCTAATGTACTCAATGCTTTTTTTGCCTCTGTCTTCACGAACAAGGTCGGCTCCCAGACTACTGCACTGGGCAGCACAGCATGGGGAAGAAGTGACCAGCCCTCTGTGGAGAAAGAAGTGGTTTGGGAATATTTAGAAAAGCTGGACGAGCACAAGTCCATGGGGCCGGATGTGCTGCATCCGAGAGTGCTACAGGAGTTGGCGGATGTGATTGCAGAGTCATTGGCCATTATCTTTGAAAACTCATGGTGATCGGGGGAAGTCCTGGACAACTGGAAAAAGGCTAATGTAGTGCCCATCTTTAAAAAAGGGAAGGAGGAGGATCCTGGGAACTACAGGCCAGTCAGCCTCACCTCAGTCCCTGGAAAAATCATGGAGCAGGTCCTCAAGGAATCACTTCTGAAACACTTAGAGGAGAGGAAAGTGATCAGGAACAGTCAGCATGGATTCACCAAGAGCAAGTCATGCCTGACTAATCTAATTGCCTTCTATGATGAGATAACTGGCTCGGTGGATGAGAGGAAAGCGGTGGACGTGTTGTTGCTTGACTTTAGCAAAACTTTTGACACGGTCTCCCACAGTATTCTTGCCAGCAAGTTAAAGAAGTATGGGCTAGATGAATGGACTATCTGGTGGATAGAAAGTTGGCTAGATTGTCGGGCTCAACGGGTAGTGATCAATGGCTCCATGTCTAGTTGGCAGCTGGTATCAAGTGGAGTGCCCCAAGGGTCGGTCCTTGGGCCGGTTTTGTTCAATATCTTCATAAATGATCTGGAGGATGGTGTGGATTGCACCCTCAGCAAGTTTACAGATGACACTAAACTGGAAGGAGAGGTAGATACACTGGAGGGTAGGGTTAGGATACAGAGGGACCTAGACAAATTAGAGGATTGGGCCAAAAGAAATCTGATGAGGTTCAACAAGGACAAGTGCAGAGTCCTGCACTTAGGATGGAAGAATCCAATGCACCGCTACGGACTAGGGACCGAATGGCTAGGCAGCAGTTCTGCAGAAAAGGACCTAGGGGTTACAGTGGACAAGAAGCTGGATATGAGTCAACAGTGTGCCCTTGTTGCCAAGAAGGCCAATGACATTTTGGGCCGTATAAGTAGGGGCATTGCCAGCAGATCGAGGGACGTGATCTTTCCCCTCTATTCGACATTGGTGAGGCTCATCTGGAGTACTGTGTCCAGCTTTGGGCCCCACACAACAAGAAGGATGTGGAAAAATTCTGTCACTAAAGGTTGGCCGTTTAATCTTTGAAACCTTATTCTCTCCATCCCCATTAGTAAACCCTTGAACAAACTTTGATCTTATCATTCATGACTACTGCAATTTCCTTCTCTCTGGACTTTCTGAAACACCTCTCCAATTTATCCTAAACTCTTTTGAAAAATTATTCTTCTACCGCACCAGATGCTCTTCCCTGTCCCGGTCTAGTCATCTTCACCTATTTGTTATCAATTTTTTGAGACTGAAATCTCTTCATGCATAAAATCAGTCTAAATTTGTATTGGAAAGCAATATGCATTTATTCACATTGAGTAGTACTTTTGTGATTCAGTGGAGTAGGCACTATTCAGACTGAGTAAAGACATCACAATCTGACTCTGTACGAATTGTAAATATTAATAACATGAAACAAATTGGTCTGATAATTAAAGATTGATGTTGGATTATGGTGTTAATGAATATGGCACTGTAGCAGGGTCTTATTGGAAAACCCGGGAAGTGGGTGGGCACAAGCCCACCCACTGCTAAAGGCCCCTCCCCCAGCCTAGCAGGAGGGACCACTGGACCCAGGGACCAACTGATTATGGGGGACAACTAATGAAAAACAGGGACCGGAGTGAGGGTCAGAGGTTCAAAATGAGGATATCAGCCGGTATCAAGTGGAGTGCCCCAAGAGTCGGTCCTGGGGCCGGTTTTGTTCAATATCTTCATAAATGATCTGGAGGATGGTGTGGATTGCACCCTCAGCAAATTTGCAGATGACACTAAACTGGGAGGAGAGGTAGATATGCTGGAGGGTAGGGATAGGATACAGAGGGACCTAGACAAATTGGAGGATTGGGCCAAAAGAAATCTGATGAGGTTCAACAAGGACAAGTGCAGAGTCCTAACTTAGGATGGAAGAATCCAATGCACCGCTACGGACTAGGGACCGAATGGCTAGGCAGCAGTTCTGCAGAAAAGGACCTAGGGGTTACAGTGGACGAGAAGCTAGATATGAGTCAACAGTGTGCCCTTGTTGCCAAGAAGGCCAATGACATTTTGGGATGTATAAGTAGGGGCATTGCCAGCAGATCGAGGGACGTGATCTTTCCCCTCTATTCGACATTGGTGAGGCTCATCTGGAGTACTCTGTCCAGCTTTGGGCCCCACACAACAAGAAGGATGTGGAAAAATTGGAAAGCGTCCAGCGGAGGGAAACAAAAATGATTAGGGGACTGGAACACATGACTTATGAGGAGAGGCTGAGGGAACTGGGATTGTTTAGTCTGCGGAAGAGAAGACTGAGGAGGGATTTTATAGTTGCTTTCAACTACCTGAAAGGGGGTTCCAAAGAGGATGGATCTAGACTGTTCTCAGTGGTAGTTGATGACAGAACAAGGAGTAATGGTCTCAAGTTGCAGTGGGGGAGCTTTAGGTTGGATATTAGGAAAAACTTTTTCACTAGGAGGGTGGTGAAACACTGGAATGTGTTACCTAGGGAGGTGGTGGAATCTCCTTCCTTAGAAGTTTTTAAGGTCAGTCTTGACAAAGCCCTGGCTGGGATGATTTAGTTGGGGATTGGTCCTGCTTTGAGCAGGGGGTTGGACTAGATGACCTCCTGAGGTCCCTTCCAACCCTGATATTCTATGGTGATTTTCTAGTAAAGTGCAGAACTTAATGTAGTATTAGTTTTCCATTTATGGTTAAGATTACCTTACATTTGCTTCTTTTCCGCCTTCTGGAATGTCAGCATCTTCTGTACCCTTACACTTTCCATGGATTAGGATTCCAGGGTAAGGTATTTAAATATTTTATTACAAACTAATATCTGTCCCTTATTTGCTGTCATGAATCCAGCAATGCCAGTATTCAGCATTTTGTGCCACAAAAAGAAAAAGAGTACTTGTGGTACCTTAGAGACTAACAAATTTATTTATTTATTTATTTATTTGAGCATAAGCTTTCGTGAGCTACAGCTCAAATAAATTCGTTAGTCTCTAAGGTGCCACAAGTACTCCTTTTCTTTTTGCGAATACAGACTAACACGGCTGCTACTCTGAAACTTGTCATTTTGTGCCAGTAATTTTAAACCTGCTTTAGTGGATTTCCTTTTCCCCTTTTAAATACAGTATATGATCATTAAGATTATGCATTATGAATAGGAGTGATGAAGCCATAGAAGTATGGTTTCAGCTAAACCTGTTGAACCCGAACCCTTCCCTAAAGTACATCCGTTTGCAGACCTGTACTGTAAGAGAAATGTTTCTATCCCCCCAAAAATCTGTCAGGAAAGTCTCCCACACCTTGTGTGAAAGTTCTTCCTGATTAATCCTGATCATCCCTGGAGGAAATGAGTCCGTGACACTGGCAGGCCAGATGCCAGCTCTTGCTCAGGCTGCAGGCACTAGCTAAGAACTGACAAACTCATAGCTGGAGATCAGTTCACTTGTATGTTAGTTTTGCTCAAAATAGGTATTAGTCTTATAAGACTGTATTTAGTGTTAAGACTCTACAAAATGTTTGTAAGTTGCTGAATACATTAATCTCACTTGTAATGTCTGTATTCCATGCTATAAGAAAATATGTAGGTTTTGCTCTATAACTTTGAAAATGTTTGCTCTGAAATTGTGACCCTAGGCACAGAAATCATCCAGAAGGACTATCAAAATCAGATGGGCCATCAAGTAACATTTCAGTGCAAAAGTTTGGTCAATGGCCCTATCACACTTTGGAAACGCTTTGTGCAAGGAAGCTGTGGACTTGGAAGCTGAATGAAGGAAATAAAACATCACAGGACAAATTTCCATCTCTTCGCGGTTTGAACTGTGGGGGTTTGAGATACCAAACTGAAGTCAGAGATCAACAGGGGCTGCTTCCTAGATCGACCCTGAAAGACACTTTGGAATTGACAGATCCCTACAACTCTGTCATTTTAGGATTTAGATGGTAACTCATTTGTGTGTATATGTTTAATTGCTTTAACCTGTAAATAACTCCTTTTTTTCCCTAGTAAACTTTTAGATAGTTTATTACAGGATTGGGTATAGGTGTTTTCTTTGGTGTCAGATCTAAGGTATCAACTAATCTGGGGTAAGCTTGTGACTGGAAGCATCCTGAAAATGGTGTGATTTTTGGCTTAAGTAACCATTTATCACTAAGTCCAGTTTGTCTGGGTGGTACTATTGATTGGAGAGGGGAATGTCTGTGACTCCATCGTAAGACTGAGTTACAGCTGGCAAGAAATGTTAGACACAACAAGATGGGGTTCTACAAATATGTCAGACAAAAAAGAAAGATTGGGGATGGTGTGGGTCTGCTGCACAATGGAGAAGGTGAGCTGGTAATGGAAGATAAGAAGGCAGAGCTGCTCAATACCTACTTTGCTTCAGTCTTCATACAAAAAATAACATGTTACAGGATGACTAGCGAAGTTACCATAGACAATAAAGGGGAAGGGATGCAGATCAGGAAAAGTAAAGAACACGTCAGAGATCTTCTGATTATTTGAATGAATTCAAGTCAGCAGGGCCTGATGTTATTCAACCCGTGGTGCTGAAGGAATTAGCTGAAGAAATCTTGGAGCCACTGGCAATAATACTTGCAAAGTCATGGATGATGGGAGATGTCCTGGAAGATTGGATAAAGGCTGATGTGCCCATCTTTTAAAAGGGGGAAAAGGAGGAGCCAGGAACTATAGACCAATCAACCTGACCTTGATACCTGGGAAGCTACTAGAGCAGGGTTCAGCAACCTGCGGCTCCAGAGTTGCATGTAGCTCTTTGGCTGCCCCCTTGCAGTTCTTTGGCTGCCCTGTTGTGGGCAGCCATTTTTTTGAGGGGGTGTGAGGTGAAGGCTCTGGCGGGGAGGCACTCACCACAGGTGGCTCCCTGCCAACGGCACATCAGGGCTTTGGCCCCACGCCGCTCTCAGAAGTGGTTGGCTGCTGGCATGTCTCTGTGCACCCCATGGGGGAAGGGGGACAGTGAGTCTCTGTGTCTTACCCGTCCCCACAGCTCCCAGTGATTAGTTCCCAGCCAATGAGAGCTATGAGGACGGTGCTGGGGGTGGGGGCAGCACGTGGAGCTGCCTCCCCCCTGCCAGGGGCGGGCAGAGATGTGCCAGCAGCTAGCCACTTCCGGGAGCGGCGTGGGGCCAGGGCACGCAGGCAGCCTGCCTGAGCCCTGCTGCACTGCCGGCCGTGAGCTGCCTGTAGTAAGCACCTCCCGGCTAGACCCTGCACCTCACAACCTCTCCTGCACAACCCCAATTGCCTGCTCCAGACTGGAGGCCCCTCCTGTTTATATGCAAATTCAAATGGCAGAAGTCACATTAAAAGTATTGATGAGTAGTAATAACTTTATGTTCAATTATTATTAGTTGATAAATTCTAACTCTACAGGTAGCTTTGTGCATGATGCGGCTCTTGAAATAATTTGGTCAAAGACAAAAACAAAAAAATGGCTCTTCTTTGAAATTCTTTCAATTTGGAAATACTTGGAGGATGAAGGGGTGATCACTAGCAGCCAGCATGGATTTACTAAGAACAAATAATGTCAAAGCAGCTTGAGTTCCTTCTTTGACAAAGTAACTAGTTTGGTGGAAAGGGGGATTGTGGTGGACACAATATATCTGGACTTCAGCAAGGCTTTTGACACAGTCCCACATGTCATTCTGACAACTAAGCTGGAGAAATGCAGGCTCAGTGGAACTACCATTAAGTGGATATATAATTGGTTAAATAACTGCAAACAAAGAGTAACTATTAATGGAATGGTGTCAGATTGGAAGGAGGTTGCAAGTGGGGTTACACAGGGATCTGTTCTGGGTCTGGTATCATTTAACATCTTTATTAATGACCTGGAACTAGGAATAGAGAGCATACTGATCAAATTTGCAGATGAGAGAAAACTTGCCCACACTTCGAAGGATAGAGCTAAAATTCAAAGGGATCTTCATAAATTGGAGAACTGGGCTATAGACAACGAAATGAAATTCAGCAAAGACAAATGTAAGATACTATACTTAGGGAAGGAAAACCAAATGCACAAATACAGAACGGGGAATAATGTCACAAGACAACTGCCCCCTGCAGGGGGTCCCCTGGTTAAACACCAGCATTGTACGTTGCTAATGCTCTTGCAGGCATCGCAAAGCATTTTGGGAAGGGTTAAAGGTGTGAGTGTGGAGTGGAAGATTCCTTTGCAGGTTGCAAGAGGCCAAAGAGGGAAGGAGAGAGAAAGGAATGGGTTAACTCAACGATTCAGCTAGGCTTGAAGATAAGGAGCTGACTCCAGCCCAAGGCCATTGCACACACTGATACCTGCCAAGACAGAAGGGCAGGGGGAGTCCATCCCCTCCGACCAGCCAAGAGAAAGGAAGATTCAGCTGCGCAAACTTGCAGGGGCTGCAAAACCCAGTGAGACAGTGAAGGCCAGCGAGGAGGTAAACAATCACTGTAGCGTCCCTGAAGCCGATGTGTTTTGGGAAAGCTGAAGAAGCCACTCAGGCCGGTTTGGACGGGTACACAGAGCTTGGGGAACAAAGGTCCTGGAAGGAGATGCCACCAAGAGACCCCAGAGTCTTAAAAACCCTCCCAGGAGCTGAGGCAAATTGGAGATCAACAGCAGACCCTGGATGACCCGTACATGGGACAAGAACTCCCATCCACCCCTCCCCTTGTTCTTCTTACATTACACCCAGGCTTGGCCAGCCTCGGGTAGTGCGGGTGTGAGTATGAAAGTGGGTTAGGGCTTGGGGCACTAACACTTTCTTTCCTCCTTTGAGTGATGTGGGGAACCCCCCTGCCCCAGCATGCTCCGCTGTTATTTTATTATTTTATCAATAAAGCTTTAAAACTCAATTACTCTGTAGCGGTGCATTGGGTTCTTCCGTCCTAAGTGCAGGACCCTGCACTTATCCTTATTGAACCTCATCAGATTTCTTTTGGCCCAATCCTCCAATTTGTCTAGGTCCCTCTGTATCCTATCCCTGCCCTCCAGCGTATCTACCACTCCTCCTAGTTTAGTATCATCCGCAAATTTGCTGAGGGTGCAATCCAGCAATGCCAGTATTCAGCATTTTGTGCCACAAAAAGAAAAAGAGTACTTGTGGTACCTTAGAGACTAACAAATTTATTTATTTAATTTATTTATTTATTTGAGCATAAGCTTTCGTGAGCTACAGCTCAAATAAATTCATTAGTCTCTAAGGTGCCACAAGTACTCTTTTTCTTTTTGTGGCACAAAATGCTGAATACTGGCATTGCTGGATTGCACCCTCAGCAAATTTGCGGATGATACTAAACTAGGAGGAGTGGTAGATACGCTGGAGGGCAGGGATAGGATACAGAGGGACCTAGACAAATTGGAGGATTGGGCCAAAAGAAATCTGATGAGGTTCAATAAGGATAAGTGCAGGGTCCTGCACTTAGGATGGAAGAACCCAATGCACCCCTACAGACTAGGGACCGAATGGCTAGGCAGCAGTTCTACGGAAAAGGACCTAGGGGTGACAGTGGACGAGAAGCTGGATATGAGTCAGCAGTGTGCCCTTGTTGCCAAGAAGGCCAATGGCATTTTGGGATGTATAAGTAGGGGCATAGCGAGCAGATCGAGGGACGTGATCATTCCCCTCTATTCGACATTGGTGAGGCCTCATCTGGAGTACTGTGTCCAGTTTTGGGCCCCACACTACAAGAAGGATGTGGATAAATTGGAGAGAGTCCAGCGAAGGGCAACAAAAATGATTAGCGGTCTGGAACACATGACTTATGAGGAGAGGCTGAGGGAACTGGGATTGTTTAGTCTGCAGAAGAGAAGAATGAGGGGGGATTAGATAGCTACTTTCAACTACCTGAGAGGTGGTTCCAGAGACGATGGTTCTAGACTACTCTCAGTGGTAGAAGAGGACAGGACAAGGAGTAATGGTCTCAAGTTGCAGTGGGGGAGGTTTAGGTTGGATATTAGGAAAAACTTTTTCACCAAGAGGGTGGTGAAACACTGAAATGTGTTACCTAGGGAGGTGGTAGAATCTCCTTCCTTAGAAGTTTTTAAGGTCAGGCTTGACAAAGCCCTGGCTGGGATGATTTAATTGGGGATTGGTCCTGCTTTGAGCAGGGGGTTGGACTAGATGACCTTCTGAGGTCCCTTCCAACCCTGATATTCTATGATTCTATGATTCTATGCTCTGTCATCTCCTCCCTAAAGATCCTGTGGCCTCAGCCTGATCACCTGAAGCCCCAGGCAGATTGGTAACAGAAATCTGTCACAATAACTGGCTTGGCAGCAGCACTGCTGAAAAGGATCTGGGAGTTGTGGTGGATCACAGCCTCAACATGAGTCAACAATGCAATGCTGTTGCAAAAAAAGCAAATGCAATTTTAGGTTGCATTAACAGAGGCATAGCATATAAATCACGGAAGGTAATAGTACTGCTCTACTTGGCGCTGTTTAGGCCTCCATTGGGGTACTGTGTCCAGTTTTGGTCACTGCAGTGGAGAAAGGAAGTAGAGAAACTGGAAAGGATCCAGAGGCAAGCTACAAAGGGGTGGAATGCAACCCATGTGAGCAAAGGCTGAAGGAACTGTGTTTGTTTACTCTGGGAAAGAGAAGATTAAGGGGGGACATGATAGCGATCTTCAAATACTTGAAAGATTGGCATTAAAAAAGTGGAGAAAAATTGTTCTCTATTGCCATGGAGGGCAGAACAGGAGGCAATGGGTGGGTTCAAACTACAGTGTAGCAGTTTTAGATCAAATCTTAGGAAAAACTTCCTAAGCAAGAACTGTAGGACAATGGAACAAACTGCCTAGGAAAGTCATGGAATCTTCTTCACTGGAGATTTCAAAAGGAGGCTAGATAGCCATCTGTCTTCTATGGTTTAGACACAACAAATCCTGCATCTTGGCAGGGGTTAGACTAGATAACCCTTGCAGTCCCTGCTAGCCCTATGGTTCTATGTTATAGTGAGCCAGGAGTTCACATTTGTTATTGATTTGATGAAATTTACCTATAGAACATACCACCAATTTGGGGTATCTGCTCTGTTTTTGACAGTCTGCCCAGAAGTAGGTACTGATGGTCATGAGGCACTCCAGACAAAGTTGCAGAGTCCATGAGCCAGAGATCAAATACCTCTCCTGACCACAGTACGTGTAGCTTTTGGACTTGAAGTATTCACCTTTAAATAATATGCATATGTTTGCATAGATTAACTGCTGAATAAATTCTAGTTACACTAGTTAGCTGGATTCTGAAGAGCCAGGAGTCCATGTTACTTAAACGCTGTTTTCCATTTTTTTCATTCTTGATTCAGTATTTTCTGCTTTCTTACACTACTTTGACACTTTTGCTGTCAATTATTATTCTAATTTTTGATAGTGTCCCTTATATATGCTTGTTCAATTGTACACTAAGAAAATCCACATTGATTTGAGCTTACTTAGCACGGGAAACAGACAGAGTTTTGGCAACAAGCAAATCATTGTCATTCTAGATTTTATCAAATACTAGAAATAAAACCTTTTTGGGGACTCCAATAAGAAATTGTTAATCTTTTTGTTTAGTTTTTATTTTTCATACCTTACTCTTCAAAGCAGTAGCTAAAGTGGTGAAATACAGGGACAAAGGCTGTGCTAATGGGTCCAGATTCTCCACTCCACTAAATTCACTTTTTATGCCAACCAAGAGACACAAAGGAAATACACAGTGGTCGAAAATGGCCAGTGGAGAATTTCTACTTTACAGAGGAACTCTCTGCTAGTGGAAAACTGCATATGAATGGGGTTCCAGAGGGGTAGAGAATCTGACTCACAGTATTTACTATCTGTCTGGAAAAAAATGGAGAAGAAGTCTGGAAGGAGAGCTCAATTTCTCAACAACAGGGGTGCAGGCTAGTCTAGGTAAAAATCCAAACCTTAGAATGCTTCTCTAGACCCAGCCTTTGGAGGATCAGCCTTCATTAGAAATGACTAATCTTAAAGTACCCTTGTGCAAGTTTGAATTTCTGGGCTTAACAGGTTTGATAGAATTCCATAAAATACTGCCTTTGAACAGTGGTTCTATAGATGATGCAGAAGATCCAGAGTTGGCCAAACAGCATTTTATGAGATTGCAACATTTTCCCCATAACTATAGATTCTAAGACCTGTGCTATTAGAACTAATGTAAAACACTGTGGTGCCTATTCTCTTCAAAAGAAGCACGGAGATGAAATTCTTGATCTACTTGCAAGTCTACATGCACACAGCTTGTCAAACTGGTTCTATGCTTTTTAAATGTTATTAAACTGTAATTTACATGGGAGAAGTATGATGCAGGGGAGTGAGTCAACATGAAGGAGGCTCAGTTCTTCAGCTGTGTTATTTCATAAATGTATTCCATGAAAGGGAAAAACACAAATCTATCTCATGCTCAATAAAACAGAGTGCTAAGGGTGCATATTGTAGTACAGGCTACCCTATCATTTTCATCTTGAGAGCCAAGTAAGATACATGCTATCATAAAATCCATGGTAAAAAGGAGTTATTTATTTTTTAAATGATCTCTATTGTAATTAAGACTTTCGGCAGCTTTCATCACTAAACATTTTCTGAAAAGCTATATTCTATTGCATTACTCATTAAAATAAAATAAATAAAAGCTATTGACAACAAAAATAAAATCATATTACTCTATTAAACCAAGTGAATTTACTTTAAAAACTGCCTGTGATAAAAGGAAAACTCTTAACCCTTTGGATGCTGTGTTGATCCTCTTAGGTTGCCATTCCCACCCATATTGCTAGTGAAAAGTAATCCAGAAACTATCAGAAAAGATTAACAGACCAAGGCTCTTATTCAGCAAAACACTTGTTTAACTTTAAGTACATGGGTAGTCCCACTGAGGTAAATAGGTGTCAACCACATGCTTGAAGGTAAGCATGTGCTTTTGGGCTCGATTCTGAAAGGTGATGGGGAGTCTGGCCCTGATCCAGCAAATAACTTAAATATGTGCTTAACTTTAATCACGAGTCGTTTGAAGTCAATGGGACTACTCACATGCTGAAGTGCTTTTCTGGGTTAGAGCCTAATGATGGAATTGTTCAGATTCTCTGAGCCTAGTGTTAAATTTCAAGCACCAATAGCCTGCAAATCATAGAAGCTGCTGTATATTGTCTTATTCTGATATTTAGCACAGCAAAGTAAAAATATTGCAATGAAACTGAAAAATATCAGAATCTGTTCTTTTTTATTTTGCTACAAAACTGAAAACTTTTTACTTTTCTACAATTATTAAATAGGGGCCTAACTTTTAGACAAGGAGCCTGATGTTTCACTCAAAAATGGGTGAAATGTAGAGTGAATATAGGTCAATTTGCTATGAAAACAAACATTTCACATGTCTGTTATTGTGAAAAATTCATTTAATGAAATTTTGTAATAAATAAATCTGAAATCACCCCAAATTAGAGATGGCTGAACAGTTTCCTGTTAAAAAATGCTGATTTGACAAAATCTAAATGCTTTGGGGGAACTGTGCTATGATATTTCATTGATATTTTTTAATGAGAAATTATCAAAATATTTCATTTTAACTCATGCATCATCTTAAATCAGCTCCTGTGTGCCTATGAATTATGATATAGCTTTTAAATACATAATTACATAGTATTTTTTCCCCAGGACAACTGCCTCATTCAGTGCACAGGCTGATCAATGCTCAATTATTCAATATTTTGTTTTATCCTCATTGTGCAGTATGAGGTGCTAGGCCTTATTTATTGCACACTATTCAAACCCTGCTCTGAGGACAGAATTATTAATTTCCTCGTGGACTTTTCTATGATGTTTGTCACTATAGATCTGAATACTTCACAAACTTTAATTGATTTATTTTCTCCACACCCCACAAGTGCCTCCCAGTCTCCCTGCTTCCCCACCCATTTGTTTCCCCTCCCTGGTTGCAAGTACCTGTCTTCCCCTATCCCAGCTCCCAGTTTCACTCATCCCACGGTCCTTGTCCCAGTTTACTCCATATCCCCCACAATCTGTCTCTTGTCCTCTCTGCATTCTTCTCCCTCACTGCCTAGGTGCCAGTAGGGAGGTCACTGAGAACATAGAGAAGACAGGATCCCTGGTGCTCGTGGTAGTGCCTGGCCCTGCCCCAGCCCACAGCAGTCAAGAGATGCAATTGCAGGGAGAGACCTATTAAGCCCTTGTAGCCCTGAATTGGACTATGCTCAGTCATTCTCTGCGGATGGTTCCTGAACAGTCTGGTCACACATAGGAGCTGTGAGGGAATGAAGCATGCTCAGTCACACTGTGGGGAGAGCTCTGGATATGCTCAGTGAGGACAGAATCTTTAGAGATTTTAGCTGCTAAACTCTTTCAAATCTCCATTGGCAAAATTATACATAAATGAAAAGAAGCTGTTATAATGGGAAGTGTTGGATAACTTTAAGAATAGGTGGCATTGCTAGTTCTGCCTGTAATATATAATTATTTGTTTATATTCTATAAATAAATTTTAAGAATAGTTCACTTCTTTTCAAAGGAAAAAGAAACCTGAAAGCCTGAACTCTAGTCTTGTCAGTTTAAAAGGCTTTCAGGGTTAATACGCTGCATGAAGACATCGAAAGATGCACACACAAGATGAGAACCGTAAAATAAACTTCATACACATCTCTGTCAAGTCAGATGTTCATTTGGAGAGAGTGCATTTCTTTTTATTAAAAAGAAGCATCCCACACCTGCACTTGAATTATACATAGAAGATAAACAGGAAGATGCATAAGCACATCTGACATATAAACATAAACCTTGGATAGTTTTTACAGCTGACTTTAAAAGAAAACGAATAGTTTATACGATTGTTCATTTCCTGAACTACGTTCTTTTTTTCTCCTTTCTGAGTCAATTACTTTGTATATTAAAGCCCTCTCCCTTCAGATATGCTCTTCTATTAAAAATAAGTATAAAATTATTTCAGGCTTTTTTCGTCCATGAAAAATCTATACACTGAGAGTTTGTTAAACTTATTTGTGCCTAATATCTATTCAATAGAAAGATTTTAGTAAAACATAATTTGCTTCCTTATACACCAGTCATTTCTGATCTTTTTTTATTCCATCAATGAATTTCAAGTCAGATTAGCATTTATACTGATTGACTGATTGCATCTGCTAACCATTTGTATTTCCATTAAGGAGCAAACAAGGAAGAGAAAATACTCCTCTGAGAAACGTTAGCTTCTAGGAAAGCAAATAAGGACTCTCCTTAAATCCAATCCTAGAAGGAGGGACGAGTGAAGATAAGAGTACCAATGATTCCTACGCCACGCACATACCTGAGCTCCACATTTCCTCCCTTCTCTACGTCTCTAGTCTAGCTGTCCTCATTCTCTTCACGAGCATAAATTTAAATTGATGAGAAAACTAAGCCAGTTTAACATTTCTGGTAATAACTGAAGAGCCATGGAGCATTTGGTGCAGCAGGGGTCTCTGGATCAAATGAGAAGATAAATAACAGTGATTATGTGTGGGGAAAACACATAGGCTGAGAGGCACAGCCAAAGAGAAGTAAGGGAAAAAGTAGCTTTGTGTTTATCCGATCCTATGCTGCACTGTGAACACACACAACCACCACACCCTCTTCAATGGAGCTTGAGAGGGGGCTTGTGCTAAGCTGCAGTAGGCTGTCTCTTTTGGTCAGCGGAAAGGCTGTAACGGCCCCTGTACTTTGCCACAGCAGCATATGTGGTTCATAGTGGGATGGAAAATCCCTCCCAGGTATCTTTCCTTTGCTGTAGATTTTCTCTCAAAGAACCCCCATAACCGAAGACTAGGTAAAATCTCATGGAGTTTTGTAAGTCGTGTGGCATATAGGCAGCTCTGTACAATTGTGATTTAATCCATATATCTGGTTCTTGCAAGCATGATTTTATTGAAAGGGGGGAGCTGCTGCATTTTCGGTAAAACTAGTTCAGGCAGGGCCTAATCACCTTCCTTTGTAACAAATCCGGGGCTTCAATCAGTACCATCGTTCTCACTCTGCTTTGTGATGACTGTATGTTCTCATCTGATTTCGAGGTTCGGAGTGGAACAAATAACAGTAAAACGGATCATGAAGGTGCTGTGGCATGCTGCTGCACTGCTGCGGTGCCCTTAGGGTACACACACAGCAGCAAGACGCCAGCTTGTAGGGCTCATGCTGGTACTCAAAAAATAGCAGTGTTGGCAGCACTTTGAAGTTGTGGCTCAGGCTGTAGGTCAGGCTCTGAAGCCGAGGGAGAGGAGGTGCTGGCTGGCTTCAACAGCGGAAGCAGAAGAACATGCTCTCCCTAAAACTCGTGGATATTCTCGGGAACCAGTGTTTAATTTGTGCCAGGGTCTGCCAGGGCTGAGCCCTGGCACCTCTAGGCTTTGGCAGTTCACGGCTCCAGTACCTCTGCATCAGTTATGAATGTAAAAAAAAAAATTGCTTGAGAATTAAGCATTGCAGGGAATGGTCTATTAAAGCTCGTTGAAAAAAAATTTCCAGGAAACTTTTTTCCCATTGAAAAATGTCTTTTTGTCAAAAAGTAAATGTTTTGCAGAAATAGATGGGGTTCAATTAAAATTTTATGTGGAATGTTTCTCAAGTCCAGGATGGTAGTCGGGGAGGGAGGGCGGGAAAGGGGTGGGAGAGGAAGGAACGAAAGATGAGAGAGGCCATAATAGTTTGATGGCTAGAGACTTCACCTGAGATGTGGGAGACCCAGGTTCAAATTCTTGGTCCTCCCAGGTCACTGTCCTAATCACTGCAACAGGTGAAATTGAGACTGACTCTAGAACAGTAGTTATTCCCTCTACCCGTCCACTTCTGGTTCATGAACATTTTTGAAGTACCTAATTTTGGTTCCAAAGCGAGCCAAAAACAGTCCTTGAAACCTCAAAGTATTTCACAAAATGGAATTATTTTCCAGGTACCTCTACTAACTACACAGAAATTATAACTGTTTAGATCAACTAAACCATCTGTTTGGCTCTCCCCAGAAGATACAGGAGTCACAATGAAACGTTACTGTGTATTTGAATATATAATAGGTTGAACTACTTTTGGAAACATAAATCCAAAACACTTATCCTAGAGTAGGAGGTCTCATAAGGGACCATACATTTCATGAGGGTCAGGAAAGGTTTGGCAAGATAAAGCATAGAAAAGGGGGAAAAGCCTGTTTATTCCTCTTTCCTATTTTTTATGTATTTGTCTCTTCTTTTTTTCCTTTTCCCCCTCTTTGTCCTCTACCCTTTCGTTTTGATTCAGTTTTCTCCTGCTTTCCTCCTCACCTTCATATCTCCTCCTTACTCTTTCTACTATATTTATCCATTCTCTGTATTACAGTCCCTCTCAGTCCTTAGTTTTCTCCCTCCCCCTTTCCTAATGCCCTGCTGCAATCTAGGGTTTACCTGTGATATAGTAGGATAAGCAGAAGTGTGAATGCAGGCCCCGCTTTGGGTCAGTAGCAGCAGCCTGCATATGGACTGCAGTGCCACTTGCAGTCATCCTTAGAATCTCAGTTTCCACGTGCATATGATTCTGTGTGAGATGAGGAAGATGCTCACTAGGAGGGCAGAGTGGTAACACGATCCTGGGAACAGTCCCTGAGGTGCATATGCTGTTAGAGAGCTTATTCCTTCACTCTCCCACTTCCCTGGTCCTTCTCGCATGAACAGAGAGCAACAATACCCGAAGTCCGAAGGTGCAAACAATTCGATGTTTATTGGGGTGAACTTCCAGCAAGCTTAAATACAAGTTCCTTTTCCTTATTTTCGAATCCCAACTTACTTCCTGTTTGCCCCTAATTTATATAGTAATATTCTTAGCTATACCTTAACCAATCATTCTACTGAAATTTAACTAACCAATCCTAACATATTGTAACATGATTAGCTAACCAATTATATCCCACCACCTTAATTAGATTACACCCAGCAAAATTAATTATACAGCAGACAGAAACAATCACAGGACCAGACAGAGATTATACAGACAAACAATAGCAAAGTGGGAAAACAATACAGAAGTGAGGATTTCACATCCCAGCTATTGATAAGTGAGTTCTTGCCAGACAGGATGCTATCAAACTAAGTTTCCTTTTACATTTTCTAGGCACTTCCCTTTCTCTGGAGGTGATAGGAATTATCAGGACAGGATTGTATTCAGGACAGGATTGTATTCCTAACAGCCCAATAGCACCTTCTTTCAATGTGGCTAGTTTGGAATGTGAGGATGTGACTGTTCGCTTCCTGGCTTATGGCTGCCTCTGCTGCTTAGCCAAAGGCCTTAGCCTAAGAACAGGGCCTCAAACTGTCACAGTAAGAGAAGGCCCTTACACCAGCAGACAGTGATTTTGATTCTTTCTTTTATACCTCTAGAACTAGCCAAGTAATAAGAATACCCCTAAATTCTTAAAGTACAGACCTTTACAGACAGGCCTGAATATCTATATCCTAACATATGCGTTCACTGAACCTGCTGCCAATTTCACCTACTCAGTTGGACAGTGGATCCTTCAGGTCTCCACTCTGCTGAGGTTTACAAATATCAGGACAGAGCCTGGTTTTCTGTGCAGGACAGGCCGTGAATAGACAGCTGTCCTTAATTTTAAGGGGCCTTATTTAATTTATAAAATTAGAGATTGTGAATTTAAGTATATTAATGGATAATGTGATGTTTTCATGGTGGATAACCATTTTTTTTAGGGGGAAGAGTGGGGCAGAACTTTGTTTACTCATTAATGTTTATAGACTTTTGTGTGAAAATGTTTCGTAGGCCTTGCAAAGTGGTTGTGACCAGCTCTAGTTGGACATCAGAAAAGCTATTCCATCCCTTGCTGTTTCATATTTCAAATGAGTTAGAACCTAATTACTTGGACTTTAAATGTGGAGGGAATTTTATCCCAAGAGAGTGTCTGCCTTTTCCCCCCAAATGTGACCATTGGGAAGACTTGCTTTGGATTAGATGACACAGATAATAGAGCCATATCCAAATTTTGCTTTTGTCATTGGCTTGACATTACTTTTTGGAGGAGGAAGAAACGTAATGTACAATGGATCTTTGGAACAGTAGTAGTGGATTCAGTGCTAGATTTCTTATTGGCATCAATCAGAAGAATACTACGCTGGCTGCATTGCTTTGCAGATGGAAGCTGAGTGCAGATGTGTCAACAGAGGTTCCAGGCTTGTTGCTGTTCACTCTTTCATTGTAAAGACAGCAAATAGCTTTCACTGTATCATCCAATCAAGGCTGAAAAAGGTGCCATACATAAAAGCTTGCCTTTTGAGGACTGTTGAAAACTCCAGGTGCAAGTGATCTCTCAGTGGAAGAGTAATACTCTCTGTAATCACTGTTCGTTAGCACCTGTGTTTTTCTTAGGATGAAATCCAGTATCATGCTTTTCTTCAGGATGTGTGCTTTGCCTGGATAGTTCCCCTCTTATACTGGGAACAGAAGTTGTAGGAAAGATGGCAATATATTCCTGTAATTCAAATTCAACTTTTTCTAAACTGTTACTGCACTTACCACCCTGATATCTGAATGTCAGTTGTTCTTACCGACTACACAGGAATAGTTTCTCTTTGGTGGTATCCTCTTTTTATCATGTTTGAATCTTGAGATGAGTTGCTGAGTTTTGATTCAGACTCAAAATCAAATATCATTCTCCTTTTTCCTCATCTCTTTGAATGAGAAATTGCCTGTTTCTTCCTTTTTTACAGACTAGATTTAAAACCAGATATAAAGGGCTATTGGTCTCAAAACATCAATGTCTTGTTCTTTTTTTGTCTTTCTGACTAGCCTCTGTCAGATGACATAATGGAATGAATCCCCCATGAAGGAACATACAACTTCCTCCTCATAAATTCTGGGGCAAAAATGTTTTTATTGAAATGCAAGGGAAAAAACATAAGGAATACTAGGCACTCCATATTCATGTTTTTGTTCTGTTTTCTTATTCTTGCACATCTTAATAGCTGGAAACATTATATGTAGCTAACTGTTATTTAATGTTGTTTCTTTGCTGCATTAATATTTAAAAGAAGCAAAAGAGTTTGAAATATTCATGATGGCTTTTCTTTTATGTGAAACAAATTGTCAAAGGAGGCATCCCTAACTCACTTATGAACCAATTCACACATCATCTTCCTACTCACGGAAGTAATTTATAACATTTTTCTCCATGAATCTGAGACAAAGAACAAATTTGTTAATTGTTCTAAATTGAATCAGGGTGGACACATTCACATTTTGAAGTGTGGTGATTTGTGTTTGCAATTTTCTAATTCATTCTAGGATGAGATGAATGGGGAACATAGCCATATTTCCAAATAAACAGACAAAAAAAAATATTAAGAAGAGTTGGGTCCAAACTCCCAAAATAAATGTCACTCTCTTTAAAAAATTATTTTCCTTTTGTAAACAACATCCCAAATATTAAACAAGTCTAGTAATGAACCCTCAAGGGCTTCCGCCAGTGCCCCATCAGGTTGGAAGATGGACCAGGAAGGGTGAAGGGGTTCCAGGAAAATAAGGCTTCATGCTAGAAAGCCTGGAGATGTATTTGGAAGGAGACAAAAACAATGGGCAGCAAAAAAGAACAAGAGCAAAGAGGTACTGATGGTGCTGCTTGTTAAAGGTTTTGATTGACAACTCTGGAGAATGAAACTCTCCATCCACAGAACTAATATGGCACAGACAGCAAGAGTGCAATCTTCCCCCAGTTGCCCCACCCAAGTGCCTCATTTTTGTCCTGTGGAGTCCATTTCTAGGAATGCCTAGATAACTGAATCTTCATGCCTTTGGCCTCTATCCTGAGACTGCTAAAAAAGATGCTGGGTTCTTGTGATGTGAACACATGTCCAATAGGAAATAGACTGAGATTGCTTCCTAGACAAGGTGGGTGAGGTAATATCTTTTATTGGACCAACTTCTGTTGGTGAGAGAGACGAGCTTTTGAGCTTACACACAGCTTTTCTTCAGGTCTGAGACTAAGTCACTTCACGTGGGCATCAGCTAATAAAAGCTAGTGACTTTTGGTCCCTACTAACTTGGCTGGATTCACATTGGTGATGGTGAATGGCTCCATAGCCCATTATTACAAGTCCGCTCAGCTTTATTTCTGTTCTCAGACAAAAAGTATGAAATTTATGCTATCTGTTTTTCAGATGAGTATCACAGAAGACTGTTGCCAATCTGCAGAATATTTTCATCCAGCAGGTCTAAATCTGAGTCCATGGCAGACTCTGCAGGCAGTTGTATTGGCAGCATCAGAGCTGCTTCTGGGTCTGCCACTTAATTAACTGTTGATGGGCCATCTGGGATGCTCAGTCTTGCTGCATGCCATTTTCTTTGATTCATTTTGGAGCCTGTATAATTTAGGCATATTTGTCTGTTTATGAGTAAGGCCTCTGCACAAATCTCCCATGAGAGCTCTCTCTAAGCAATGTTGTAGAGCCACATTCTAGCAAAAGCTGTAATAATTGCAAGTTTTTATATTTAGAAATTGGGAGAGTAAACATGAATTTCTCTTGTTTCCAACGTTCTGCTCAGTTCCTGCACACATTTTCATTTGTATTTTAGGAAGACAAAACTCTCCACAATATCCCATTGAGCTCTTTCATCTCCTATTGAGGAGGTTGCAGAAAAAAACTAAAGCCCAAGGGAGGCTTTAAAACAGAACGGTAGAAATGCAGATTGCCTTTTATAACAGAAAATCATATGATTACACAAAACCCCTTTGTGTCAGCCTTGTAATAATAATATAATTTATGACAATAGCTTTTAACGTATGTAGCAACTTTCAAGCTGAGGATAACAGTGAATTTTACAAAGGTAGTGAAATAATATTATTCTGCTATATTTTAATAGGGATACTGAAGCATAGAGCACTTATTGTCTAGTTTTCCAAAGCGGCCTTTAATTTTGGGTGCCCAATTTTTGAAGGACCAAATTTAAATAATTAATGCCAGATTTTCAGAAGGGCTACACACCCACACTCAGATGAAATCAACAGGAATTATGGGTTTACAATACCTGTGTAAATTAAACCCATGAGTGAAATTCTGACTGTACTGAAGGCCCAGGTCCTGGTGCCTAAACCCCAGATATAGGGGACTAAGTCTTGAGGTTAAATTCCTCAGCCCCAGGTTTGGCTCCCCTGCGAGCCTCAAAGATCCTATCAAACCTGGTAGGAACCTAAGCCTTCCGGGTAAAAGTTCCCCAGGTGCCTATGTGTTTACCTCTGAGCATATACAGTGGTGCTTCACTCAAAGCATCCAGGTGCCTATCTCCCACTAAGCATCTGAGTGATTCACAAACCAGGGGAAGATAGTTATTTGGCTTCCTAAATAGTTTGTGGGGTCTGATCCAGTAAGCATGCTCAAACCAACTACCAGATTGGATCCCCAATCAAAATCCAGCCAGAGGAAATAGTGGTGGTGCCCACCTCATAATTTTTAGTCCAGTGGTTAGAGCACTTACGTGGGATGCCATCTCTACCAGGAGAAAAGATTTGAACTGGGGGGTGTTCCCACCTCTCAGGAGCATGCTGTAGCCATCAAGCTATAGGATATGCTGATATTGGGGCTCCCTCAATCTGTCATATAAAAGCTGTTTTACTATGGATAAATCAATAAAGAGTGATTGGAGCAGGGGAACAAAGCCCACGGTTTTCCCAGCTCCCATGTGGGTACCCTTACCATGGAATACAGAGTCATATTCTCTTTCTATCTCTGGCCCAATGACTAGTTAAGTATTTATCCACAGTGGAACAGTCATTGGGCCAGAGACAGAGGGTATGAGAGAGTGTTAACTCAGTGTGAAAATAATAATGAAAAATGTCTAAAACATGTTTAGTGACAACCTGAATAGGGATACTGATGAATATTGTAATCTAGTCATGTTGAGAAATGGTGATTAATCTGATGCTGAGAGTATTCAAAGGAGTCTGGCAGGATGTGGCTATTTGAATGTGCATACTTCAGGAATTGTGATGATGAAATACACATTAAGCTTCATGTGCATGAGTGGAAGCTCTCCCATGTTATGTAACATCTTAACAGGAAAGTGTCTTTATTTTATTTTATTTTATTTTATTTTTAATTTCTTGGCATTGGCAGTTTCACTGCTTCTATTTCTGGAAAGGGAACATCACAAATAAAAAATCCAGTTCTAGACACTAAAATTACTTTTCAGAAAAACTATATGGCCTTTGATTATGTGAAATTTAAGTATGTGATGTTGGAATTCTAGAGTTCAGTTAATACAAAGGTACAGTTAATTAATGTTCTAAGTCTTAATGAAATTTACAAAAACAAGAGAAAGTAGGAGTTAGGTTTATAGGTTGTTTTCACATGTAAAGATCAGGATTTCTCTGTCTCTCTACTTCACTGATTCTCCATTGCCTTTAAAATTAATCTGAAACACCTTTCATGCTCATTTTTACCTCTCTAATATCTTTCTTCATATAAATATACCATACAAAATAAAGTTGCATTCTATTAACTAATCTCAGAAATGCAGACTATAATGATATTGGAGCTGGTATATAAGGAGAATAAGTTAATTATCTATATAGTAATAAACCACAAATTGGCAAAAATAAGTAAGTGTGATAAAGCATACAGCAATTTAAAGAAATTTTGTTCTGCTTGTTTTTAAAGGGATTTGACGCTTGTAGAAGATGTTGGTTTGACAACACTTGAAAAAGATATTACAAGGTTCTGACAACCCTCCATCCCATTTTATGACAAAATCCTGAATAATTTTCAGCACTTGAAACTCTCATTAAAGCCAATGGAAATTATAGGTGCTCAGCACCATTCCAGAGCTAGCTCTAAATCAGAGGGAGGGGAAGAGGTCCCTAGGTCAACTTCTGTAGAGACAGTAGCAGAAAATTTCTTCACCTTGCTCTAGCAATGTGCCTCAAATCTAACCTGGAGGGATTGGTTGGGTTCTCATCTTAAACAGCCAATGGGATTGCTAGTTAGTATTAATTGTGATGGTGGGTTTTTTTGGCATAAAGAAAGAATATCAAACTGTGCTTTAGAGAGCTTAACACATTCATTAACCTCATGCTAGTTGTGACATTACTTTGTATTGTGTTCGTAAACAAATCATTGCAAACTGTTCCATTTTTCCCATACACATATGATTCCATTTTTCACTAAATCATTTCTGGCTGTGTCACAATGTTTCATGCCTTCATGTTGTGGGTTTTTTTTTGTTTTTGCTTTTGTCAAAGGGCTTCTAAAGCAGATCTAAACTGTGTTCCAGTAGTTTCTGATATATGATTATAAATATAGGGTAGCTTTATGGTATTACAAAAGCACACAGATACATTTGAGGGCCTTCAGTCCAACTAAACTTAGGTGCCTTGCTTTATTATTTGAATTACTGTAGCACCTAGGAGCACTTTAGACAGGTGGAAGCTTTTATAGCTCAAATCCTAACTAACCTACAGGTCACTGCTGTGTTATGATAAAAAAGAGATTCCTATATATTTGGTAAATAGAAGTGATGGATGAACAATATAAATGGTTTGGCTCAGATAAGTATTACAAATATGGAATGTCATCCAATCTTTCTGAAACTCAGGACTGAAAAATTAGTCCCTGATTCTGAAATTGGATCATCCTGGGCAGACCTCACCTCTACGCCTTGTTAGTGCCCCATTGACTTCAGTAGAACTCTATACATATGAAGCCTTCTACTTGCACAGATCTGATTGCAAAACTGGGGCCCTTGATTGTAAATCTTGTGAGGAAAATTTACATACATTAAAATTCCAGTACTGCAGATCCTGCCAGAAATACCAGGACAGCACCCTTTCTCTGGTTGCTTTAAGTGTTTTAGGCCACTATCAAGAGCAAAATAAGATACGAAATGCTGCACTAAGGTACTATAGTGATGAGTACTATAGAAATAGGATAGGTAATAACAGTCTCTTACAGTTTTTGTTTCCACTAACTCTTTACTTGGTCTTGGAGAATGGAAATTCAGGAAGAGGTTGTGCCACAGACAGATGTTTTTAACTGCAGTTCCTTCTCTCTCACAATGTTATAAATGTTACACAGGAAGGCTGTTGGAGGTAATGCTTGAGACTAGATCTGCAATGAAAGATTTTTTTTGCCCTGGGGGGGCAGGGGACGGGGAATGGAAGCTGGGATTTAAGAGATCACAACAAAAACCACTAGTTAGATCCTTGTAAAACATATGCAGTTGGACCATTATTTTTCCACAGTTGGGTTCATAGGATACAAGTGGCTTAAAAAAAAAAAAAGAAGAAACAACCCTAAAGCTGCTATATCCATACAGTTAAAGATATTGTTTTACCCACACTTTTATTATGTTAGTTCCTTTTCTGGGGTGCTTGATATTATATGTCAAGCATCTTTAGACAGCCAGTTAAGTATGCAGACTTTCTTAAAATCTTAGTTGCAAGGTGCTCTGCTTAACAATTAGACATGAAACTGAAAGTAATACAGAACTGTAATATTTCTTTTTGGATTTTTTTTTGTAGAAATAAGTTCTCTAAATATGTCTGATGTTGGTCTTATAGAGCAGGTGGCTGGTTTTCAGATGCTTTATTTTAATGGAAAGTTAACTCCATGAAAAGTAAAGGGCTCAGCACAGCAGAAAATTCTACTTGAATGAACAAATTCATTTCCCAGCCATATCGTATTAGCTTACTACAGACTTTATAAACTAAATTATTTTTAAAAATATAAATGCAATGCAAATTGAGGGTAGGATTTAAGCCTTTAATTATTCTATAATAATTATAGTCTGATACATAAAATGTATCACATCAGTAATAGAGGTGTATAAATAGGGTGTATAATAAGCATCTGTGTGATATATTTGCCCTATAAAAGAAGTGAAGAATTTCAGTGTGATGTTGCTAAAAGAGAGTTATAAGGGTCTTTTTACATAATTCACAAATGTGCAATGTGTTCTATTTAACCGTGACACCAAAAGCAACACTAGTGTACTCTACTATATGACATGACATGAAAGTTAAAGCCTTACAAAATAATCCATTTTATTGGTTAGTAGGCCAAAATAGTGGGCGTTTTAGGCCTCTTATACATATACAGTACAGTTACTCAGCAACAGAAAAAATAAAGGAATGCCTTATGTTAAGCTGTGTTTTGTTTCTCCTTTTATATGACATCCATTATAAATGGTCAGGGTTTTGTTTAACTTCATTTTATGCATGAGCGCTTTCGAGGAAACTCTCCTTATACTCTTATAGCTCCTAACGCAATATTAAAGAAGAAACATCCTCAAGATTTTTTTTTAAAGGTTGTGCAAAGGATAAGACCTATTTAAGCAAGGAAATGAAGCTACATTAAATAGAATGAAGTGACAAATATTTTAAAAACAGAGGACCACATGTAATAAAAACACTTTCATGCTTGCATTTACATTGGTATGGGTTGCAAGTTCTAATTATTCTTGCAATTATCTGTTTTTCATGTAGAACCTCACTACTATGCATGCAAAACAGAAAATTGAAAACATAATTAGAAATTGCATGAACAAATACACTTTTCCATGTTCATTTATCTTATGTCTGAAAATATGCATACATATATGCATGTTCTTTTATTTTTTGTCTGAAAAGGTAAACTTTTACTTAAAACAAGTCAGAAGGATTCACTTTTTTGAGGGTAAACCCAAGAAAGTTAAAGCTGATGTGCTATTTACACATATATTTTTCAATATTTAAATGAACTCTACCTTAGCCATGCAGCTGAACCCATTTCCCATATATTACAGGAACCTCCACCCCCAAAGGACTCTTCCAGTCCAGACTCTTCTCGTAGTACCAAGGCATTTGCATTGTCGTGTTCAGCTGTGATTTGGCATCCTAATAGACATAAGGACAACTCGGGAAATTATAGACCAGTCAGCTGAACTTTAGTACCCAGAAAAATAACGGAACAAAGATTTAAGCAATCAATTTGCAAACACCTAGAAAATAATAAGGTGATAAACAACAGTCAGCATGGATTTGTCAATAACAAATTGTGTCAAACCAACCTGATAGCTTTCTTTCACAGGATAACTAGCCTTGTGAACAGGGGCGATGCAGTAGATGTGGTATATCTTGTCTTTAGTAAAGCTTTTGATACTGTCTTCTCATGAACAAACTAGGGAAATACAACCTAGATGGAGCTATTATAAAATGAGTGCATAACTGGTTGGAAAAACATTCCGAGAGAGTGCTTATTAGTGGTTTACAGTCAAGCTGAAGAGCATATTGAGTGGGGTCCCACAGGTATCAGTTCTTGGTCCAGTTCTGCTCAATATCTTCATCAGTGATGTAGACAGTGGAATAGAGAGTATGCTTATACAGTTTGCAGATGATACCACACTGGGAGGGCTTTGGAGAGAGGATTAAAGTTCAAAATGATCTGGACAAACTGGAGAAATGGTCTGAAGTAAATAGGATGAAATTCAATAAAGACAAATGCAAAGTACTCCACTTAGGAAGGAACAATCATTTGCACACATAAAAAATGGGAAATGACTGCCCAGGAAGGAGTACTGCAGAAAGAGATCTGGGGTCACTATGAGTCAACAGTACAACACTGTTGCAAAAAAAAAAAAAAAAAAAAAAGCAGCAAACATCATTTGTTGATGTATTAGCAAGAGTGTTGTAAGCAAGACATAAGAAGTAATTCTTCCACTCTACTCCACACTGATTAGGCTTCATCTGAAGTATTGTGTTCAGTTCTGGGTGCCACATATCAGGAAATATGTGGACAAATTGGAGAAAGTCCAGAGAAGAGCAACAAAAAATATTAAAGTTCTAGAAAACAGGACCTATGAAGGACGACTGAAAAAAATGGGGTTGTTTAGTCTGGAGAATGTTGGGAATGTGCTGAATTACTATGAATTTCTGTGACTGATATGAATGAATGTGGTAAGCATGAGTTTGGTGTGGCTTGGGATGTCTCAATTGGCTAAAGGATTCTGGGAGCAGGATTTTTCTAGCATCAGACAGTTGGTGTGGAAATGTATTGAGACTGCTGAAATTGCACTTGAATGGTTAATTGAGGCTGTACCTGTGCGTGTGTTTCAACGTGAGATGGAAACATGTCAGCTGATTGACCAGCTCACAAAGTAAAGAAAACACCAAAACATGCGATCAGTGGTACAGGCTGACCCGGGGCAGGTAACCCCTTTTGGATGACACTGCTCCAGGAGCTCAAGTGAATGATTAATGAGAGGGTAAACATCAACTGATCTTTGGTCTGTCTCTGATTTGCAGTTCCTTCTGAAATATTAATTAGAAAAACCAGTGAAAGGCCCACAGAGCATATTTCTGGGGCATGTGACTCCTTTGAGAACAAAACTTATAAATGCTAAGCAGAGTAAATTAGTTAGTTCCCCAGTTAACATCTGAAGAGGTCCATGGCTCTGTAAGACAGAGGGTCTCAGGGTAGCCAAGACCCTGCTATGAGGGACTTGGGTAGGACTTTTGAACCAGAGGGTCTCAGGGTAACCAAGACCCTGCTTTGGGGGACATTTGACAGACCAAGTACCTGAGAGGGGAAAAGAAGAGAAGAAAAGAAGTCTCCATCTAGGATTGGTAGCTATACCTGCTTTGTTTGCCAGTCAGGATACTGTGTAAGGCCAAAATAGTTACTGAGGGTTTATGCTTGGGGAATTGAGGCTTATTAGGGAGATGAATTATATAACCTTTACTGCTTATGTGATTTTTTCTCAACTAAACTGCTGTGCATTAAGCAAATTGAATCCAAAGTTTCACTAGTACCAGTAACAATCAGCCCAGCTGTAGGCCATTAAAGATTCATTTCAACAGAGAAAAGAAGACTGAGAGCGGATATGATAACAGTTTTCAAGTACATCAAAGGTTGTTATAAGGAGGAAGGAGCAAAAATGCTCTCCTTAACCTCTGAGTATAGGACAAAAAACAATGGGCTTAAATTGCAGCAAGGGCGCTTTCAGTTAGACATTAGAAAAGAACTTCCGAACTGTCAGGGTGGATGAGCACTGGAATAAGTTGCCCAGGGAGGTTGTTGAATTTCCATCACTGGAGATTTTTAAGAACAAGGTAGACAAACACCTGTCAGGGATGGTCTAGATGCAGTGCAAGGCACTGGACTAGATGACTTCTCGATGTCCTTTCCAGTCCTGTGATTCTATGGTTCTGTGGCCTTAATTTCTTCTTGCTTGCATTGCTTTTACTACTGTGTAACTCCATTGATATCAGTGGAGTTACTTCAGCTTTACATCAATGAAAATGGGTAGGGAATTTTGGGCTAACTACACTTAATCTGATTTAAACTCCTTAAATACAATGTTCATTATAGTACTCATTAGGCATTGGGCAAATATCATCCTATCTATGATAATAAATAAACTCCTCGAAATGAATTTGCTACGGTGATATTTCAAAAAAGCTATGATATATTTAAACTGTAAACATTGTTTTTTGTTATCTTCATAATTGCTTCTCATTTCATTTGATTGCATTTTAAAATGGTAAGAATGGTTTAAATTGGGTTTGTGTTTCAAGCATATAGAAAAGTCAGACAGTTTAGAGAAGATGGACCAAATTCAGCACTGGTACAAGCAGATACCACTGTGTGGGGTTTGTCACATTGTGTGATTCTCTCAGTTCCAAACCTACTTTTAAAATAAAAAGGATTTAACAAAAGACACTTGGGTTTGCTTTGATAGGCTAGAAGTTTTGTAATTCTAAATGATCACCCTTTAAGAATCTAATTTGAGCAAAAGCAAAGAAAATCCATCTTAAAGATGTTGCATAGCACTTGACTCAGGTTCTTCTGGGATCTCAGGAGAGTGAGTGCATGTCGATTCTGCAAAAACAAAAAACACCTGTGCAGCAAGTCTCAGAGTCCAGCTCAACAGAGTGATTTCTCATTTCTCTTTGCTTGATAAGGGTAGGAAATTAACTGTTGGTTAATGATGGACTAGCCAATGTTTCCTTTGATTTTTGTTTCCTATATTGTGTTTTCCTGCCCCAAAGGAAGGATATCTCCTTCCGTGTCTGTCAAAGCTGATTGATTATTGCTCTGTCATTCATAATGGTGATACTTCCTGGATTTGGCATAAACACATGGTGGCCTCATTGATTCTTCATGAGGGTGTTATCTGACAAATACTTGACTATTTTAATCCTGACCTATCTCTGCTTTAAATCACTGTACATGTCTTGTGTTGAGGCTGAGCTATATCTTAGTGCTTATTAAAATATAGATTTAACCATATTACTAAAGATATAAAAGTATTACTGGCAGATAGTTACTCAAATAAACTTCATATTTACTGACATCAAGTATACTAATAATGTTATAAAGGAAGCGATCATAAATATTATATGAAAAGAGAAGCTCTCAATCAAAAATTTAAAATGGAATTGACAAGGAATTGAATAGTTCAGGAGATTGGTACCAGAATATGAAAATTTTAAGACGAAAGACATTGCCTTGGATCTGGCAAGGTCAATAGTGACCAGAAGTCACTACTGTATAAGAGGTTATTACTTTTCTCAGGCCATAAGACCTATTGAAGTTAAAAGCAGAACTCCAAAAAATTGGCACTAATTTACACTATGCTCAACAGCGATGTGGTGGCTTCATTAGAACAGGTTTGTGGCACACTCATTTAGTGTGGAGAGCTTGTCATACAGCTGCTCACATCACAGCAGATCTGAGGATAATGGTGGACTTCACCTCCAAGGATGTCAATCCATCATGAGTAGCGGTACATTTTGATTTGGGTCAAAATTTCAGTATGGCTTTAAAATACTACAATTTGTTCTGATCTGAGCCCCATTTTATCAAAGTGCAAATTTAAAAAAAAATAAGTTTGTGTGTGTGGGGAGGTGAATATTGGGATAAATTATTACTTTTGGCCCATGTTTGTTCACAGGACTGGGATTTTCAAAGGAACCTGAGTTTTAATGGGAATTGGGTGCCTAACTCCCATGGGAACTTTGAAAACCCCAGCCAAGAAATTCTGTCACTTTCCAATTTTAGAACAACCAACTTAAGTTTGTCCCCCATAATCCCCAATAAGAAAAGAAAAAGCCAACAACCAGCAAAATGATCACAGAAAATTCCTATTGTATGCTGAAAAACAATTTTCAAAGTGTCAAGTACTTACATATTTCACCACCAGAAATGCACTGAACATTATGCTGAAATAAAAGACTCTGGAGCAAGATTACAATATCTCTGCTAGGTTCCACAGTTGTCTTGTAAATAATATGAGGCCGAACATTTTATTGTTTTCCCCAGATAATTCAGTTGTAAACTCAAGAGATATTGCTGACAGTTAAAGATGTCAGGACTGTTTATTAGGGCAAATTCAAGTTCACAAAATGTCTAAATTACAGAAAAAAAGTATTTAACAGTCAGCATTAACAAAGTAGAAATAAATGTTTTTTAAAAAAAGAGAATGAATATTTCAGCCACCTTCATTAAAAGGTTTATTGAGCTGCTCATATAAGCAGCAGGGAATAAAAAAGGGAAAACAGCTTTTCAAAAACAAATATTAAAAGCTCATCTTTGTAGACTTACTGGGGAAAACAAACAAAAATTAATGACCTTTGATATAATTTACAAAACTATGACACAGCTGGAAACATTAACAAAAAAACTTTCATAAACTAGAAATGCTCAGTTGCAGGGAAGGAAAAAGAAATTCTCTGAAAACCTATTAAAACACACAGTATGAAATAATTCAAATAAATAAATAAATAAAAGAGAAACTGTAAAATAATAGTCTGTGAAATCAGTATGTTATTAAGGAAGCTAACAGAGATCACATCTACCAGATTTTTTTTCTAAACGAGAAATGAAGGTATTTTATAGAATATTTATAGCATTTAAAGGCATAGGGGTGTTTGGTTAATATACATGCTTAAGAGTTTCATTAATTTTCTTTTGAAAGTGCCAATTGCTATGATTAACTCTTTGATTGAATACTGTGCATATAGAAAACTGTGTTAAAATTGTAAGCTATCACTTTACATTTTCAAGGGGTTTCCAGGTCCTGCTTGATGGCTAGCAAACTCTGTAGGGAAGCTTGACATCTGGGCCTCACAGCGTATGCTTTGCAGACAGCCCGCAGTGACGTGGGTTAAGTTGTGCCTTTTTGTTTCAGGGAACAGTCTACTTTGTTTCTCTGTTTTGGGGTTTTCTGTGTGTTACCCTTCTAATTTCTAGAAATAAAGCAACGTTACATTTCAGCCTTCCAGTAAGAGTATTTTATGCTTTTATCTAAAGTCTCTGTGTGTATGCTGGGAACATAATGGGCACCAGGAGATTCTTTATTTATTTATTTAATCTACAAGCACCATAGATGGTCATGATCCTATATGCCATGTCCATGGTGGTGACATCAATGGGCTGTGGATGAGGCCCATATTGACATCACTATGTCAGAACTTTGTACAATTTAATAATTGTGGATTTTTTTTTAAAAAGTGATTGATCAAAGTACCTATTCTAAGAAATTCAGTAGCTGCTAGAAAGGAAGACAATTGCATGGGGAGAGGGACGGGGAAAAGTGGATGTTTACTACTTGCTTATTTTAAAACCAAAGTTACCTAAATGCTATTTAGGGCCTGATTTTACCGCCTTCTAAATATAAATTAATTTTTGAATGCGTGTTACATAGTCGAGAGACAAGGTGGGTTAGGCTGTATCTTTTATTACTCCAACTTCTGTTGGTGAGAGAGACAAGCTTTCAAGGCCTAAATCCTGCAAAGGGAATCTGCTCAGGCACAGGTAGGCAGAGCCCCAATCACTTTAGATGTAAACATATTTCTTTAGCATAAGCGAAACAAGAATGGGGTCCTATACGATCATTGAAAAGTTTTCTACAGAATCCTTAATACTGTGACCTATAAACAAAACTAAGCATGCAGGCACATAGTCAGTTGCAAGATCCTGGCCTTATAATGGACCAGTTCTGGGGACCAGGCCAGAGAAGGATGAACAACCTAAAGCAGTAATCATGAAGTAACTTAGGTGACAAGATGAAGATTATGGAAACTACAAAAAAAAAAAAAGTCTGGAGTACAATGGAAGATGGGATTTTGTTTAATCTGCGAGAAATTTTCCTACCAAACACAGAGAGAGAGAGAAGTTTTTTTGTTTGTTTTAAAGCAAAAAGGATAAACTGAGGAATAAAGGAATGAAATATCCCCTCATGTATACAGCAACCCTAATGATCTTTAATGCTGCAAACATGACGACTTGCAGAAAACCTCATGTGGCAGAGTCTATCCTTGTCAAATGGGAGATTAATTCAAGGGCACAATTGGGAGAAGCAGCAGCAGAAGGCTAAGGGCCTCAGGTCTGTGTAGGTACTGTCAGCAGGGACTACCTCATCTGATTACTTTGCTAACACAAAGAAGGACACTTTAAAAAAAATTCTGAATGTAAAGAAAAGTTCTAAATAAGGATATTTTCACAGCTGAGTTATTTATACCAGCAGCACAGAGAAAATCCATCATTGCAAAAATGTTTCTGTAAGATCAGAAGCAAATTCTAAAGTGATTGTGGGCCTTCCCTACCAGTCAGAATTCCCATGTGGTCTTATTAGAAGTGGTAGGGAGGACTCATTCTTATTTCCTCACGCTTTAACAAAGGGGAGACCATAAGCTTTAAATAAGGATAGATACTTGGAGAGAGTTTTACATTTTCCTTTAATTTTACAGTTGTCCTTTGGAGGGGAAACAGAGAACTAATTTGGGTCTAGGGACATGGTCAGTTTACATAGCCAGATAGAATAATTATTAATTAAAAGATTGGCCAATGTATTTATTCCCTATAAAGATAATTAAAAATTATACTTCTGAACCAAGAACCAGTGAGGGGTCGAGTTCGGAAACCATCCATCATATCTTCTACATCTCTGAACCTAGATATTTGTGACTTAAATATTGAACAGAGAAAGTTATTAATTAGGGCTATTGATTAATCACAGTTAACTCATGCAATTAACTCAAAAAATTAATTATGATTAAAAAAAACAAATCATGATTAATCACAGCTTTAATCACCCTGTTAAATAATACCAATTCAAATTTATTAAATATTTTTCAATGGTTTTCTACATTTTCAAATATATTGATTTTAATTACAACACAGAATACAAATGTACACTGCTCACTTTATATTATTATTTTTATTACAAATATTTGCACTGTAAAAATGATAAAAGAAATAGTTTTCAATTCACCTCACACAAGTAGTGTATTTCATTCTCTTTATCATGAAAGTGCAATGTACAAATGTAGATTTTTTTTCTAGTTACATACTGCACTCAAAAACAAAACAATGTAAAACTTTGGAGTATACACGTCCCTTCAGTATGACTTCTTGTTCAGTCAATTGCTAAGACAAACAAGTTTGTTTATATTTATGGAAGATAATGCTGCCCGCTTCTTATTTATAATGTCACCTGAAAGTGAGAACAGGAGTTCACATGGCAATTTTGTAGCTGGCGTTGCAAGGTATTTATGTGCCAGATAGTCTAAACTTTCATATGCCCCTTCATGCTTCGGACACCATGCCAGAGGACATGTTTCCATGCTGATGGCGCTCGTTGAAAAAATAATGTGTTAATTATATTTGTTACTGAATTCCTTGGCGGAGAATTTTATGTATCCTGCTCTGTTTACCCAAATTCTGTGATATATTTCATGTTATAGCAGTCTCGGGTGATGACCCAGCACCTGTTCTAAGAATACTTTCACTGCAGATTTGACAAAATGCAAAAAAGTTATGAATGTGAAATTTCTAAAGATACAGCACTCGACCCAAGGTTTAAGAATCTGAAGTGCCTTCCAAAATCTGAGAGGGATGAACTGTCTTAAAAAAGCAACACTCTGATGCAGAAACTACAGAACCCAAACCACCAAAACAGAAAATCAACCTTCTGCTAGTGGCATCTGACTCAGATGATGAAAATGAACATGCGTCGGTCCGTACTGCTTTGGATTGTTACTGAGCAGAACCCATCATCAGCATGGACGCATGTCCTCTGCAATGGTGGTTGAAGCATGAAGCACATATGGATCTTTAGCGCAACAAGCATGTAAATATCTTGTGATGTTGGCTACAACAGTGCCATGTGAACACCTGTTCTGACTCTCAGGTGACATTGTAAACAAGAAACAGGCAGCATTATCTCCCGCAATTGTGAACACGCTTGTTTGCCTGAGCGATTGGCTGAAAAGAAGCAGGACTGAGTAGAATTGTGGGCTATAGAGTTTTACATTGCTTTGTTTTTGAATGCAGTTATTTTTGTACATAATTCTACATTTGTAAGTTCAATTTTCATGATAAAGAGATTGCACTACAGTACTTGTAATGGGGAAATTGAAAAACACTATTTCTTTTGTTTTTTACAGTGCATATATTTGAATTATAAAATAAATATAAAGCGAGCACTGTACACATCGTATTCTGTGTTGTAATTGCAATCAATATATTTGAAAATGTAGAAAATGGCATTCTATTATTGTTTAACAGTGCTGTTAATCATGCGATTAATCACAATTAATTTTTTTAATTGCGTGATTAATCATGATAAATTTTTTTAATCGCTTGTCAGCCCTATTATTAATCCTTTCCAAACAGTCTTGGCAGAAGTGACCTGGTACTCACACATGAAGGAAGCCCCCATTGTCTAGGGCAGTGGGCCCAGCTTGGTCTCCTGCATCACTTACTGGCTTTGGGGAGGGGCTCTTGGGGCTAGATATACTTCCTTTGCTTGAGTCCTGGTGAGAGCATGCCCCCCACTCACCACCCTTAAAACATAAGAATATAAGAACAGCCAAAATAGGTCAGACCAAAGGTCCATCTAGCCCAGTATCCTGTCTTCTGACAGTGGCCAATGCCGGTGCCGCAGAGGGAATGAACAGAACGGCTAATCATCAACTGATGCATCCCCTGTTGCCCATTCCCAGCTTCCGGCAAACAGAGGCTAGGGACACCATCCCTGCCCATCCTGGCTAATAGCCATTGATGGACCTATCCTCCATGAATTTATCTAGTTCTTTTTAGAACCTATTATAGTCTTGGCTTTTAGAAAATCCTCTGACAAGGAGTTCCACAGGTTAACTGTGCGTTGTGACGAAATACTTCTTTTGTTTGTTTTAAACCTGCTGGTGGCCCTTAGTTCTTGTGTTATGAGAAGGAAAAAATAACACTTCCTTATTTACTTTCTCCACACCAGTCATGATTTTACAGACCTCTATCATATCCCCGCTTAGTCATCTCTTTTCCAAGCTGAAAAGTCCCAGTCTTATTGATCTCTCCTCCTATGGCAGGCATTCCATACCCCTAATCATGTTTGTTGCCCTTTTCTGAACCTTTTCTAATTTCAATATATCTTCTATGAGATGGGGTGACCACATCTGCATGCAGTATTCAAGATGTGGGCGTACCATGGATTTATATAGAAGCAATATGATCTTTTATGTCTTATTATCTATCCCTTTCTTAATGATTCCCAACATTCTGTTAGCTTTGTTGACTGCCACTGCACATTGAGTGGATGTTTTCAGAGAACTATCCACAATGACTCCAAGATCTCTTTCTTGAGTGGTAACAGCTAATTTAGACCCCATCATTTTATACGATAGGTGGGATTATGTTTTCCAATATGCATTACTTTGTATTTATCAACATTGAATTTCATCTGCCATTTTGTTGCCCAGTCACCCAGTTTGAGAGATCCCTTTGTAGCTGTTCCCAGTCTTCCTGGGACTTAACTATCTTGAGTAGTTTTGTATCATCTTTATCAAATTTTCCCACCTCACTGTTTACCCCTTTTTCCAGATCACTTTTGAATATGTTAAATAGGACCTGATCCTGAACAGACCCCTGGGGGACACCTCTCTCCATTCTGAAAACTGACAATTCAGAATGGACCCTTCATCTGCAGCCATGGCCTTGCCAGGGTCAATTTGTCATGCCCCTCTCTTGTCCCTCTTCCTTGCCCTACTTTCTGTGGCTTGCATCATCTGGAGTGGGGTCGAGCCACCCCATGGGTCTCTCCTATGGGCCTGGTGATGAGTAGGTAGTTATCAGATAATGTTATGGTCTCTATGAGTGTTTCAGGATGGTGCCACACCACCCACTCCTTTCCTCCGGCTGATAGGAAATGAATAAAATGCTCCAACATGACTCTTTTAGCTACCCGGGCTCCTTCTTTCTTGTTTTGCTGGAGCCACTGGCAACAATGTTCTCCTAGACTTGGGCCACCAACTGTGGTCGTGCCTCAGGTGGGAACTTTTCCCATCAGAATCACTGGGGATAAGTCTGAGCCAAAAAAATCAAAGGCATCCAAAATGGTCACCTTAAACTGAGGGTAACCTTGCACAGCTCCCACAGTGAGGCTCCGATATACAACCTATCCTGTTTCCAATATGTGTGAAGCTAGCAGAGTGGCCCAGATATATACACAGGCCACTGGGCTGCCATGGCAACCCTCTCAGAAGCTATCAGGAACACCTGGGGGTCACCATCTGTCCCTATTTTTGTTAGTTTCAGTGGGACACTCAATGTGGGACCTGGACTTGTAGCCCCCAGTGCCAAGCTGCATGGCATGCTCTGGGGCTTTAACAGCATGGCTCCCTATTTTACCAGATGCTGTTGCTATCCCACTCTTTTGCAGTCAACTCTCCAGTGATTTGCTATTGCTTCTGCAGCAAGGCTTGCTGCCATTGGTGAGCAGCTAGCTGCTGGAGCAGTTGGGTCTGCTCCTGCTGCTTGTTGCTGCTGCGGTTGCTGCTGCTATCCAACCCACTTAAGCAGTTTGTCTATGTCCTTCTTCAAATCCCTACCTTTCTGGCCTTGCACAGAGCTTTCCCCGCTTTTATTTTGTTTTTTTAAAAGAAATCTTCCCTTCCGACTGCCCCCATTATCAACCAAATTGTAGCAGGTTTCATTCGGGGTAAGCAGTGGGCAAGCTATTGGTCAACACCCACCCCCAATTCCAAGGGTAGTGGGGAAGTAAGGGGAATCAGGGCCTCCCGCTTCACTGGGTCCCAGGCCACAGCCCAAGGAGGAGACTCACGGAGTGTCTCAGTCGCCTTTCACTTGTACACTAGACCAGCCTCCCATCTCCCCACTCTCTCTTCAGTTTGGAGCACAGTTGTATCTCTCTACACCCCAGCAAGGAGTTCCTAATCAGTAGCTCAGTCAGCCAGATAAGGTTTCCTCTGCTCTTTTCCTAGTGTCCAGTTATTTTCCCTCAGTAGGGAATGGGGGAGGGAAAGGGGTCAGGCCCCTTCCCTCCAAGTTGGGTTTTACATATGGTCCATGCCCTCTCTTGTGGATCGCTTTGCCTCCAAAAGCTGAAAACTATCTCTATTCCTTTAGACAGTCTCCTCTTCCCTTCCGTTCCCTTCCCTTCCCTTCCCCTCCCTTCCTCCTCCATTTCACTATCAGATTCCCCTTTTGAGCAGATCTGCAACTTGTAGCATGCACCACAGCTGAGGAGAGATCAGGCGTACTTGGCCTAGTACTATACCTTCCCTTTCTTAGTCCCTGTGTGGGACCTGTAAACATCCCTTGTGGTACTGTTCCTAGGATTATTCCATCAGGAAAGGGGAGGAAGAGAAGAATTTGTCTGCCGTAAGTCATGTGACATAGTCAGTAGTACTGCCCTCAATTTGCAAATCCAGAGAGACATGCAAAAGGTCAGGAATCTGCACTTGAAAGTCAGGATTTCTGCTTGCCATTGTTAACACTGCAATATCTTCAGCTGTAGTGGAAACCACAGAATATTTAATGTAATTCCACATTTAGCTTCATTCCTGCTGCCTCATCCCTACCGACAGTTTCCTGATCTCATGGAGGGAGCGAATGGTGCTGTGGGAGGAGCTGTCATCTTTTTCCTCTAGTGCAAAACTAACACAGAACAGGCCCTTCACACTTTGGCCTGACACTCTGGTTCAGTAACATGAGAAATCTTTACTACCCTGAATATGAGAAAAATACAAGGAAAAAGGCAGAACATTTAATCCAGAGACAGGAATGGCATTTTGATTTTTATACCCTAGTGGGCTTTGGAACTAGAACTAAGGTTGTTAATCAGAATTTTTTAATGATAGAACTCCACTCATGTTGAAAGTCACTGGATAATAATGGATAGATCTGCTACAGATATAGTGTAGAGGATTCCACAGCATCATGCTCACTGGTGTTAACTTAAATATATCTGTGATAGGGAGTCAACAACACACAAGAAGTGAAAGGGTTAATGTAGCCTCGTGAGGTCAATTAACCTACCTGGTTGCACCTGGAAGGTGGGTCCAGTTGAATTAAAGATGAAACTGAGCTGGGACAGGAACTTCAGGGTTTCTATAAAGGAGGGAGCCCAGAGTAGAAGAGGACTAAAGGAGAAAATTTGTAGTCACTGTCTGGAGCTGGAGTGATGAGAAGTTGCAAAGATAAAAGCCTGGGGGAGGGTTGCCCCTGGGATCCTTTCGTGAGTAGCAAAGTCAGGCAAAAATCCCAAAAGACCCAGAGTAGCCACTGGAGTGAAGCAAGCTCAAGTGATGATCCCTGATAATAGGACAGGATCTGGGCTTCCAGGGAGAGAGCACAGAGATGTTTAGTTAAGGAACAGAGAGAGAGATGAAAGGTTAAGCCTGAGGAGAGCAGAAACGGGATTTTAAGTTTAGGATTTATTGGGGGTTCAGGTGAGAGCTCTGTGAGTCCTGGTCAGAAAGAAAGATGAACTCAGAGGCTCGCTCATAGGCTTGGTAGGAAGAATTCCAGGGATGTGCTAGCAAGGAGTCTGGCAGAATGAACCTTAACTGCCTGTCTTAGAGTCTTTGTACTGGAACCCAAACTAGAGAATTGGCCTGACTTCTCCTACTAGCCACTGATAAGTTTCCATGAAACCCTGAGAAAAGGGTGTACAGACCACTGCGGACAGAATCAAGGACAGCTGAGTGGACAAACGGCAGGACATATACTTTTGTTGGACATTGTTGGGCACAGAAGGGGTGGGAATGAACAGGACTGAGCCACAGAGTTGAGTCCTGGGAAGAGACAGACAACTTGAGTGACCATCATCAGGGCTCCTAGAGAGGAGAGTGTGACATTATTGACATGAACTGTGACTGTATAGATCATTGTTGCAACCAAGGTCCTATAGTTCCACCAAATCTTGTATAAAGGAGATCAAGTAAGGTGTCTATGGAAAGGTAATGTGCTAGTTATGATTATGCTCTTTGTATGTATGTATCATTTTTGTATTTGAAGTTATGAATATTAGCTATATACTTGTATCTCAATGTGTTTGATTCTAAGTAGCATCAGTGAAGCTATTGGTCCGCTTCTTGAGAAAGTGCCCAGTCGAGAAACACTTAGCTGACAATGGACTTTGGGAGATGCCAATCCACATCTGAGCTTTCCTGGGAGTGTTCAAACTAACATGTAAACAATGGCGTTGGCCTGCAAAAAAACAGAATAATTCATGGACATCTGACTTGCCCAGGTGGCTACGAACTCCATCTAGTTGCTATGATTTTGCACAGAAGAACAAAGGGGTTTCCACCCACAAGAGAGAGAATATAAAAGGCCCTTGAAGCCTCTCCATTCGTCTTCAGCTGGCTCAAGAGATGTGCTCTCCACACCAAAGAGAAGAAACTGGAACAAATGACTGTAACTATGGGGGCGTGAGTGATTGCTGGACCCACAGTGTTGATCTGAAAAGGATTGGGCCCAGACTAGGAAGGAGTCTAGTCTGTGAATGAAGCTTCTTGGAGCATCTCTGAGGGTGAGATTTACCCATATTCAGTTTCTTACAGTATTAGGCTTAGACTTGCGTGTTTTGTTTTCTTTTGCTTGGTAACTTACTTTATTCTGTCTGTTATTACTTGAAACCACTTAAACCCTACTTTTTATACTTAATAAAATCGCTTTTGTTTATTAATTAACCCAGACTTAGTAATTAATACTTGGGGGAGCAAACAGCTGTGCATATCTCTCTATCAGTGTTATACACAGCAGATAATTTATGAGTTTACCCTGTATAAACTTTATACAGAGTAAAACAGATTCATTTGGGGTTTAGGCTCCCAGAAAGACTGAATACTGGGTGCTGGGAAAGTCCCTGTTAACTGAGAAGCCCCTAGGCTAAGTGAATCGTAGTTTCTGTGAACTGCCAGGGGGGCATGGCTCAACCTCTTGGTCTGTGCTGTAGCTGACTGGTGTGTCCAGCTCAGCAAGACGGGAGTGGAGGGAAGCCTTCTCTGCCGGGGAAGGGGGGATTGTTCTCAGTGGTATCCCAGCACATCTAGTGTCAGTCTTGAGGGAGTTTGTGTGACCCAACCCAACAGAGAGAACCTGCTATGCCTGATCTGGACACAAGGTGGTGCACCTGCAGTGAGTTCACCCTTCTGTAGGATCCTGGAACTCCAAAATAAGGAAGTCTTTTACAGGTGTCAGAGTAGCAGCCGTGTTAGTATGTATCCACAAAAAGAAAAGGACTTGTGCCACCTTAGAGACTAACAAATTTATTTGAGCATAAGCTTTCATGAAGTGAGCTGTAGCTTATGAAAGCTTATGCTCAAATAAATTTGTTAGTCTCTAAGGTGCCACAAGTCCTCCTTTTCTTTTTACAGGTGTGTTTTTCCTGTGTGGTGTTAAGAATGCAAGCATTTTTTTAAATGCTCTGAATGCTTTAGGTGACTAACAAAACCCAACCTTTTAAAATATGTTACATGTAAGATTCCTACTTTTGGTGGTGTAATCTAGCTGAAGAATATTGTGATAGAGTTTTGCCTCTGAAACATAAAATATATAGGGCCAGATCATCAGCTTGTGTAAACTGGCCTAGCTCTGCTGAAGCCATGAGGTATGCTGATTTATATCAGCTAACGGTCTGACCCTGTGTTCAAAATTTAGAGAAATCATCTTGGGCCTTTTGAGTGAAAAGAAGCATTGACTGTTAAAAGAAGTTCTTGGCACATTCAGTCGGTTTTGGTTAAAAAGTGGAAGAGGGAGCATGCTTGCTCACCATGCTACATGTCTGATTACAATGGTGGTAATGAGGTGTTAACATCACAGATTAGCTCTGGTCTTCCCCTCCAGAGGTCTCAGTAGGAACAATTGATGACTTACTGTACTAAATAAAACCAGACACTGCAGGTCATAGCTGGACATACTCCTTGGCAGGCCTCCTTCCAACTTTGTACTATGCTGTCTACCTTAACCCTTGCTTAGAGTCCTTCATCCAGTTTTCTGGCCAAGTGATAGTTTTCATATCCAAGAAATTTTGAATTAAATAGTGCTGGATGAATTATGAAAAGTATGAACACTTAATCCAAATAATTGAATCATTCTATATTCACACGTTATTGCTCTGCTCAGTAAACTATGAATAATGAAGTAAAATGAAATAAATTTATTTAAAAATATCATGAAATAAGTCAACAAATATTATTTGTTCAGAATACCTCTTCTGAATCTGATTTTTTGAGATGCATCAAATTCTCTATGAAAATCCAAGTATTTTATTGGATTTATTTTATTCCATCTTCTGTAACACTTCATCTGTTGTCAGATATATATCTGGCAACATTTATTATTTGCTCAGTATACTTCAAGTTATTTTGCTCAGTATACTTCATGTTATTTTGTTATCCTCGTGTTTATGGCTGGTTAGTTTTCCTCTTATCATTAGCTCCATTATTTTACTGCAAAGAGTTGTTAGAGTAACAGGACAGTAATTGCCAGGATTGCTTTTTTTCCCTTTTTAAAGATCAGTGCTATGTTTGCTTGCCTTTAATCTTCTAGCATTGCCTCAGTCTTGCATGACTATTTAAAACAAAACAAAAAACAATCAGTGAAGAAAAAATGTTTGACTTTACTAATCAATGAATATGATCTGGACTAGCTGAATAGTATCTATCTATCTAGCTATCTATTTCCTTATCTGGACTTTAGCAATGGCTATTGCTATAAGATCTTCTACACTTTTTATTGTCTAAAGTGCTTTTTGCTTGTTTTTCTAATTGAGAACAAATTTAAGAGAAGCAGTTCAAAATTGCAACCATTTGAGTCATCAATAACTTCATCCCATTCTGCAATTAATGTACATTCTTTTTCTTTAGTACTTGTCTGTCTCATCCCTTTATTCCCCATATGTTTACCAAAGTTCTTTTTTGAAAAAAAAAGTTCTTCTTTTTTTCCATTTAAGAGCAGTTTGTGGAGTCTTTTAACCTCCAGTATCCTTGCTGTCCCTCCTGAAGCCAGATTCCTTACATTTCTTATCTTTTCAAAAGAATTCTAGTCTATTGAGGCCTAAATAGGGTCAATTTGGGGGATTTTCTAACCATTTTCCTCAGCTTCCACCCATTTGACGTTACTCGTTAACTTTTCTAATTCCTCAGAATTTGCTCTCCTGAAATCTAATATCCTTTTCCTGCAGCCTTTCGTGAACCCATTCCTTTACTATTCTGGATTCTAGTAGCTGGTGGTTGCTGATATATATATATTCTTATATCCTCAATCAGTACCTATCTGTTTATAGGTACCTCTAGTTTGACTTTCTACTTTTTGGGTCACAGATTTGTCATCTTTGTAATTTCGAAAACTGTTGTTGCTTATTTACCTGCATGTTTACTTATCATCAGATATGTGTGTGAGTTCAAAACCACAGGCTATGTGCGGGCTGAGACTCAAAATTGGTCTAAGAACTTTAACTAGGAATTACACTCAGGAAAATGCTTTTCAAAGGGTAACTGAACTACAACAATGAGGGGCAAAAACACCCCAAGTGATCCATCCCCTATCCGTCTTTCTTTCCCCTAAGAGGACAAAAGAAAATAGTCATTGGACCTAGGGAGAAGATCCTGGCCTGTAAGTTTAGTCAGCAATGCTACTGAAAGCCTATGGTAAGAATTTCACCTTGAACCAAGTCAGTTTGTTAAAATTAGTACTAAGAACCATTTTGTCTTTATTTTTCTTGTAACTATTTCCCGACTTTAATGACTTAATACTTGTACTCACTTAAAACCTATCTCTTTATAGTTAACTAAACTTGTTTTATTCTTTAATCAAAAGTAATCCAGTCTTACGAACTTTGTGATTAACTCCATTCAAGGTGGCAAATTTTTGTATCTTGATCCCCTTTCGGAAAAAAGGGGAAAATCTGGGAGTGTGTTGGGGTCACCCTCCACATAGTACCCAAGGTTGCTGGAAGCCAGACTGTGGCTGGTATGTTGCTAACAGGCTGCTGGGGTCAGAATTGCTGGAATAGGGCTGTGGCTGTACACAGACAGTCAGGGTGTGATCTGCATGCTTTTTGGCTGTTTGTGAGGAACGCAGGTTGTATGACAGGTGGTGACAATCCCTCACTGGTCTGGTTTGCACCCCAGAATATCATAAACATCCAAAGAGTTGAAAATGGTTTCTTGGACAAATCCTATATCACATCTTGATAAAGAAGATCTCAAGGTGAAAATAGAATGGGAAATAGGATAATTGCCTCATTTTAAAAAAGCAAATGTAGCAAGTGATGACTTTAATCAACAGATATCCCATGCTAAGTGAACAACTAGTCTCTGACCCAGAGGGATGGGTCGGAGCAAAGCAGATGAAACGATACCTGGAAACATTAACTAATAAATACGCCCTAAACCAATGTAACTCACAGTTTTGTTTTGTATTTTAAACTAATGGGTAAAATAGGATCCCTCCAAAATGACCATAATTTCTAGGATGAGTTTTTAAACTCTGCCTAAATTACTCCTTGGTTAAATTAGGAAAAGGGGTAAATATATTGAACAATACTATTTCTTTATATGCTAGGTGATTTACAGATATGAAAGAACCTGGACCAAAGGGTTACAAACTGAAATAAACTAGGGAAAAATAAGAATCTGAACAATCCAGTATGGATTGTAATTTTCTAGACATAACAAAGGAAACAAACCAGAATATTAGGATTCTGGGCCAGATAAAATTAGTACAGCTTTGTGGACTTCAACAAAGAGGTACACCAGCCCCACAGTGTCTGATTTCATTGTTCAGTACATTCTGTATACTTCTGATTAGATTTCGTTTTTGATCTCTCAATCACTTGCTCAAGATGTATTCATAAGTAAAATTCCGAACCTGCATCTATAGAGATTAACTGGAAACCTCAATTGTCTCATTTAAGAGATGAAATATCAACCAGGGGTTATCAAAGACAACCACTCTGATGTGGCAATAAAATACAAATCAAATGCTATCAAATTAACCAGGAACTGCAACTCCAGGAATAATCGGGGATGTTTTAAAAGAAGTTTCCCAGGACTGGAGTGTTCAGTATTATGAAAGGAAGAAAAATGATAATGGAGTCCCATTTTACTGAATTACAAGTAAAGATTATAGAATTACAGCAAGCATACAAAAGCAATCTTAACAATTAATTTACTGGTAAGTACAAGAACCTAGAGCCAGAATAAAGAGCATATTGCATAAAACCAGTGTCTTCTTTCACTAGCTCTCAGTAATATCCTACAGCTATTATGGAGTAAAGTGTTGGAAAGTGGCTTGCCAAAAAGGTGAAAGGGTCAGATTCTGCCACCCTTTCTCAGATTCAATAGCACTTTATTCCACAACCTGTCCCACTGAAATCAATAGGATGACTCGGGGAGAGATTCTGCTACCATTACTCACACTAAGTAACAACACATCAGAACGCACATTTTAGCAACAGGGGAGGAAATATCAAAAGGACTCTAGGAAGTCAGTAAAGAATTTGAAGTTTTGAAAAAATAAACTGTGCATACTTTTGACTCTAAAAGGGATCTAGCAGGCATTAAATGATATTTACAGAAGTGTGAAGGCTCAGTTCCCTGAGGATATAAACAATATACAATTAGAGAGATGATTGAATGGCACTCTGAGTTAAAATATATCTCATTATGGATAAACTCTAGGCAAAAACGTCAGTCAGTCTTGTGTGTACTCTCAGTGGGGCTTATAGGTACACGCTCTTCTGCACATACAGGATTATGTTTGTTTCCAAAGGTATGTGCCCACCTGAAAGACTGAAAATTAGGAAAGAACTATGTGCAGCCAAGATCTGATTTTGAGTGTGTTCACAGCTCTCTGATTTTGAAAAGGTGCTTCTGTACCCATGCTATATGGCCTTCTTCTAGCTGTCCCCCATCCCTGTAAGAAGCTGCTGCTCCAAAGGACATCTCATCACCTTCTTAGGGGGTAGGTGTGGAGGAAGTCTGGACTTTGGGCTTGGAACAAGGGACTAATGCAAAGGTTTGCTAGGTAGGATGGTTGAATGCATTTTCCCCCTCACAACCCAGATGCAAAGAATGTGCAGAATTAGGGACTGCAGCATCCCCCATTGTGGTTCTGCTGATCTTTGTGCCTTCTGCAGATCCTGAGCAGCCAGAAGGATTTCCCCCCATAGTAGTTAAACATGTGAAATCAACAGATCATCCCTCTTGGACAGAATGTTGAACTCCTTAGCACAGGTACTAGATAAACACAGAGATAGTTCAATACCTCCTACTGTGAATTAGTCGAGGGGAATAGAGGGCATATATTGGTGACGAGAACGTAAAAAGCCAAAGGCAGTTTCCATTAGACTGGAAATAAACAAGCTGCACCATTTAGAGTTGAAATTTCTTGTCTTATTCTCCTGGTTCTTCTACAGTGTCCTCAAACATTTAACAATCTGTAATGTAACTTTTTGTGTCTTCACCAGTTTATTTGTGTCTTCACCAGTTTCCTCTGTTTTTGTGCTTCTGTAAAATTGTACCTTATCAATCCCAATGAAAACCTGCTTCTTAGAAGAAGAAAAAATGTCTCCTTGAGAGACTGACCCTTGTATTCCTCGATACTTATAAGCTGCATGTATTATCAAAGGAAACATGGCATGTCTTCTATGTTTTCAAAACCAGAATTGCATTTAAAAATTAATATTTTCCACTGCTACTTAGCATGGTGTTGCTCTGGCAAATGGGGATTACAGTTCAGTAGTATCAGATGTTTTCCATAGACTCCTGCCTCCATCAGACATGTGTTTTAAATAAAAGTTAACTTAGGTCCCACACTCTATCTATTTTCCTTTCCTTAATTTTGTTGTAATAGTTATCCTACCCACATTTATCTCCCAGCAATAAATGTAAAACTTAATTTAAGTTATACCAATTGGATCTAGGTTTGTGATTTTATCTCCTAGTTATACATTTAATAGTTAATTTAAGTTACACAAATTGCTTTAGATCCTGAAGAAGGAGGAGAGTGTGATACTGATAAAGCATACCTGGTTTCAGATGACGTGGAAATGTGTTTGGTTAGCACTTGCTGTTATTCAGGTTCCCTACGATTTGCTTGATATTGCGGGAATTGAGCAAATTACGTCCCCAATCCTGCAAACCATCTGCCTATGACCCTATTGATTTTAGTATAAGCTCCACATACAAAGGGCTATATTGTAATTCTACAATTTGCCATGACTATATAGTGGCATGAAGCTGTACTACCCAAGGTCAGACTAGAGACTGAATTGTGAATGAGGTATGTCTATACCAGGGATTGGCAACCGTTGGCACATGGGCCATCAGGGAAATCTGCTGGCAAGCCGGGATGGTTTGTTTACCTGCAGCGTCTGCAGGTTCAGCCGATCGCAGTTCCCACTGGCTGCAGTTCGCCGTTCCAGGCCAATGGATACTGCGGGAAGCGGTGGCCAGCACATCCCTCGGCCCATGCTGCTTCCCGCAGCCCCCATTAGCCTGGAACGGTGAACTGCGGCCAGTGGGAGCTGTGATTGGCCAAACCTGTGGACGCTGCAGGAAACAAACTGTCCTGGCTTGTCAGTGGATTTCCCTGATGGGCTGCGTGCCAAAGGTAGTCGATCCCTGGTCTATACTGCAGTCATGGGGTGTGATTACAGGTCATGTAGATAAACCCAAGCTAGCTTCAATCTAGCTAGCTTGGGTACTGGAAATGAAGCTATGGCAGAATGGGCTTCAGTGCTGGGCTAGCCACCTAAATAATTACCCAGTATGCTGAGTGGGAATGTACAGTCCACACTGCAGCCCCTGATGCCAGGGCTTCACTGCTCCATTGCCAGAGCTAGCTCAACAAAAGCTAGTTCTAATATGTTAACATGAGCTGCATTCGCACCCTGTTACTGCAATACAGAGACCTTCGTTCACAGTTCTTCCCTTGTCCCCTTCCACATCCTCAGGAATGAGGCAAAGGAGAAACTCGTTTTTGTGCAGCAGCTTAGTCTTGCTGGTGCATAGCAGGTGGGATAGAACCTCAGCTCCTCCCAGCATCAGCCCCCTCCCAGCCCTCTTGCTCATGAGAGGAGCAGCAGATGTTGGACCGGACTCTCCTTGCATGACTGGAGTCGTAATGTGAACAGGGAAATAAAGGATGTTTACTCTCCTTTCTGGCTGAGTGAAGGCTGTGACAACCTAGCCCAGACTGCCTGTAGGATTGGGTCCCATGTTTGTGAGCTAGCACTGAAGAAATCCATCATCCATACAGTTACCGATCAGAAGCTCTCAGTTAAAATCTTCCAAAGCAAAAAAAGTCCCAATTTCAAAATGGATTTAGGCCCTTAGAAGACTAAGTTTCCCAGTTGAAAGTAAGTGGAATGTAGGCTTGTAAGTCACTGAATCATTTCAGAAAATGGAACTTGGGTTCCTAAATCATTTAGGGATAGATTCACTCAGGTACTCGGGAACCTAACTCCCTCTTCAGTTGCCAAGGTCCAACATTTAGGCTCCACTGGCAGTCGCAAAGCAACTACTCAGCTGCCACCCAACCCTCTAAGCCCTAAGGTTGGGATCCACAAACAGATTTATAAATCGTAAACCTGAGCATTAGGAAATCACAGGAACAACTCTACAATCCACAAAGGCACCTTGGAATGTGATCCACCAAAGCCAGTAAGCTACGTGGGGAGCTGCCTACACTGGTCAGAGGAAGAGGCCAACAAGAGCAGTGTGTCCCAAACACTGTCCCTCTGATGGAGACAGGAGACTAAGTCCAGGCTGCATGTTGATCTATGTATGCTTGGTGATTCATGAATGCAAATCTCTCTCCTGGCTTAGTCGTCTAAGGCATTTCTTGCTGGAATGAGTTAGGCATGTGTATCACTGCACAAAAAATGGCCAGAGGAGGAAGTGCTGCAGTGCACCTTATAGACAAGTGGTTAGAAAACTCATCTGGGATGTGGGAGAGCCAGGTTCTGCTCCCTTCTCTCTGCCATTGGGGGAGAAAGTATTTGAAGAGGGGTCTCCCACCTTTTTGGCCAGTCATCTAACCACAGAACTCTGGGATAGGCTGATGTAGGCTCGCTCAGTTTCTCCTCTTGAAGCCGTTCCTTTGTGTAGAAATAATGAAAGAGTGGGTGGAGCAGGGGGACTACAGAATCATTCTTTTCAGAGTAGCAGCCGTGTTAGTCTGTATCCGCAAAAAGAAAAGGAGGACTTCTGGCACCTTAGAGACTAACAAAGTTACTTGAGCATAAGCTTTTGTGAGCTACAGCTCACTTCATTGGATACATGTAGTGGAAAATACAGTGGGGAGATTTTATATACACAGAGAACATAAAACAATGGGTGTTACCATACAGACTGTAACAAGAGTGATCAGGTAAGGTGAGCTATTACCAGCAGGAGAGGGCGGGGGGGGGGGGACGGGGGGGACCTTTTGTAGTGATAATCAAGGTGGGCCATTTCCAGCAGTTGACAAGTTGTGGCACCTTAGAGACTAACAAATTTATTTGAGCATAAGCTTTCGTGAGCTACAGCTCACTTCATCGGATGCATGTAGTGGAAAATACACTGGGGAGATTTTATATACACAGAGAACATGAAACAATGGGTGTTACCATACACACTGTAACAAGAGTGATCAGGTAAGGTGAGCTATTACCAGCAGGAGAGTGCGGGGGGTGGGGGGGACATTTTGTAGTGATAATCAAGGTGGGCCATTTCCAGCAGTTGACAAGAACGTATGAGGAATCATTCTTGATCTCACTCTCTCTGACCCTATGATTATTTCGGTATTTATACACAGCATAGCAGTCTAAACACCTTTGTTGATCTGGGCCAAAGTGCTGAAACCACTGTCCATCATGATGATTAATATTACTTCTTTGTGCTCTGCAATATGTCTGTATCCATCTGTTGTCTCTAGTATTAGATTGTAAGCTCCTGGGGGAAGGGATGGTGGTCTTGTGCTCTCTTTGTATAGTGTCTAGCACAATATGGTCCTGGTCCATCACTGGGACTCCTAGGTGCTATAGTATTACAAATGATCAGTAATTTTCCACTGGTAGGCATGTGCATAGCTGCCTAAATCCATTTTATATGCATTATTTTTTTTTTTTGGTAGGAGGGCCAGGAACTTAATTCACCCATATCCCAGATGAGATCTTATTGGTGTCGCCCTCTTTGGGAGAAAGGGCTGACCTGTCTTAGAGGTCTAACTCCAGGAGAGGGTTCATGGGTGAGAATCCTGAATGGAGGAAGGTGCTTCCCTCTGGCCTGTCAGTCCAGTGTCTAAAGCCAGAGTCTAAAGCCCAGATCAGCAGGACTATCTCCCATCCCAAAGTAACTTTGGCGAGCTGGACTCAAAGCCTCACCCCTTTCCTCTGCATTTCACACCTGGCTGGCTTTGGTGACTTGCTCATCTTGCTGGCTTTTGAAAATCCCTTTTTTAGGTACCTGTCTCTCCCCATGCATAGCTTGGACACCTAACTTGATACTGAGAATTCCACTGGGCAGCAGTTAGGAGTTCCAATATCTAAGTCCCCTTGTGAATCTGGCCCTTAGGCACTTTTGAAAATTATACCCCTTTCATAATATTTGCATGTGCACATACACAAGTGTCTTTGTTTTGTTTGAAATGGTTTATCACTAAAAATGTTAATAGAAAAGGGGACAAATGGAAATAATTATTGTATATTTTGAGATCTAAATTATTTTCATTTCAGAAGTCATTGCTGGAACTGATGATTATTTTTTTTTCTCTCTCTCTCTAGTTCTATATAAAAAAAATTACCAATCAAATATTTGGTAAAAACTTACACTTTGGTATTTTTTAAAAAAAAATATAACACCTATTAAAATGCTGAGGCTCAGATTCACTGCAGTTTCCACAGTTCCTCTTTATCCCACAATGTCTCTTTTCTGGGGGCAAATATAGGAGTCAGCTAGAGTGGCTCTATGCTAGTATAGGGAGAATCCCAAACTAGGCGCTTGCAGTCAGTCTCCACTCCCTTTACATTTCCTGAATGCTGCAAATTGGGGCAAGGAATGGGCCCCTGAATTTTTAGTAGTAAATATTTTTCCATTGTGTTAAATTTTTAAAATAAACAGGGGTTCTGATCCTGCACCATTGCAGTCAATGGGAGTTTTGTCCTTGATATCAGTTGAAGCAGGATCAAGCCCAAGGTAAATATTCACCTGGTTTAATATCCTTCAGCTTGTTGTAACTTACAATGTACAACACAGTACCTTCTTTATCTGGGACTATGCCAACTCTGGTTTATAGACTTTTTGAAATAAGTACAATTTGGGCTGAAAAATTAATATGAAAAACTCAATTTTCTCTAGTCTGAGCAGAGTGTTAAACACTTAACCCCATCTCCAAACAGATTTTTATTTTATATGCGGGGCTATAAATATTTTTATATACTCTGTGAAAATGCAGTTTAGTAGTTAATTTGGGTATTTTTCGTGTGATGTTGAACAATGCAGCCTGAGGAAAGGACAGGCCCTGCAGGGAGAGATTAGATACACAACCGGGTAAATCTAAGAAAGGCAGTCAGGGGAGCTAAGCAAACAAGGCAGGGAGAAATGAGAAAGGCCAGGGGAGTTAAGGGATTATGCTGAGAGATCAGAATGACATAACCAGAGCAGAGTAAATAACTGACAGACATTATGCGAGCGATCATACACAGCTATGAGTTAGAAGATGCAAGACTAGTTTTAAATGCTAGAGTTCAATTATTTTACTTAAGAAAAATTTAGCTTAAGCCAAAACATGAAATATTGTCTCATTTCTCTGTGGATTACAGAAAAGCTGTAACTTCTGGTGACTCATGGCAAGTCATGATTTATGACAATTTATAAACATATAAAAATGTCTCATATTTCAGGAAAGGCAATGTCCTCTCCTAGATGATAATGAAATAAATATGTAAATTTATTATATAAAACAAATGCAAAATATTTCTGAATAGGTATATCAAAAGGTGGGGGTGTTTGTGTGTCCAAGGCTGACAGTACCATCTAGTGGGAGTACTCCAGACTATCACCGAGTGGCAAGATTCAAGGGCTACCTTGCCTAGTGGTTACAGTCTGAGGGAGTGCAGTTCTCTTCAGAACAATAGTCTTCAGGTTCTCTTCAGAACAATAGTCCATATACATGGTTTAAGGACTGGCACCTTTATTCCAGTTCCCTGGATCACTTCCTTCCCCTGATTCTGTTCCACCATCAGTGCCACAGGTTGGTTTTGGGATCCTTCTTGGCATCGTCTCAGGTCAATCTCTGGAGAACCTTCCCCTATCAGCGGTGCCTCATCACCCTTGGTTGAAGGGCCTGCAGCGGCTTGACTGTGAGGCCCAGTCCCAGCTGCTTGTAGCCCTAGCAGCTTCTCTGCAGCAGGCAGCTGCACCCAACTGCCCTCCTGTTCAGTCCACCTAGACTGAGCTGAGCTGCTCCCTTTTGAATGTTTCCTCCACTGGGAGCATGCCTAGTAGAGGCAACAGGGTGTGACTTCCTGTGTTCCCTTAACCTCACCTCAGCAAGGTTGGTATACCCTGTCACAGAGGGTCTCCTAGGTTTTCATGAAGCATGTATTTTTTTTATTCTTGCCAATTCCTAGCTAGTAGAACTAAAGCGTGCCAACTTTTTTTGTAAGTCAGTGATGGTCTTTTGGTTTGTATTCTGTCCGATTGCATTGAGGTTCCTCTCCCCTCTTCTCCCTACAAAAAAGAGTTTGATACAATGAGAAGCAGATATTATTATTGTAGGTAAAATCAAAAGCCTCTGATTGGTGCTGGGGCCAAGGAAGATGCTAATTAAATCAAGTAAACATATGGGATGCTGAGGTGCTCAAGTCTTAGTCCCTCCTTTTAACTTCTTCCAGTAAATTACTGTGACTTAATTGACTCTCCTCATTGGCATTTCTGGGAGTGTAACAGTACACTGAACCATTTCAGAGTCTTGGCAACATTTCAGGTTCCTAACACCTCAGTCTCTCCTGTTTCAGCGGTTCCACTTTGTATAAATATTCAATGGAGAAGGGACTTGGGTCTCCCACATCCCAGGTAAGTGCCCTAAACACCAGGCTGTAGAGTCAGTCATTCTCTTACTCTCTTGGGCCCAGTGACTATTCAGGTATTTTATACAAAGCGTAACAGCTTCAACAGGACAGACTGAGAAAGACCTACCCTAGAATAGCCTCCTGCCAGGTGGTCAGAGCACTCACTTAGGAGGGAAGAGACCTGGCTTCAAGTCCTTACTTCAGAGCAGAGATGCAAGGCTGTGTCTCCCACATCCCAGGTGAGAACCCTAACCACAGGGCTTTTGGGTAAAAGAGAGGACACCAGCACAACCACCCACTTCTCCTCCTCCAGATTGTAAATTTAGCTCTTCATTTCCTTTGCTTTTATTAAATAGGTTTAAAATGCCCAGAAATAAAACAAGATCTTTCCTTTGACCCCAAACAGTTTTTTAACCTTTTCACTTAATCAAAAATTTGAAAATAATTAGACAATTGTTGGGTTTGACACAAACCAAAACCAGTATTTGTGGGAACTACCAGTAAACTGAACTGAAAAGTCACTCATTCACCTACCTGTACATAATAGTTCATACCTGAGCAGTTTAGTAGAGGGTGACAAGGACCAATTCATTTATTCCTGCACAGAACCTCCACAGAAAGTCAAACTTCTGGATCAGGTGCAAGAGGCTTAGAGCTGTGTGTCTTCAGCATATTCATAGCACTGAAGTCTCTAAATTTCCCAAAGGTGATTCTCAACAAGTAGCATTCTTCATATCTATCCTTCGTCTTATCTTTTTATAAGATCACCCATCAATAGATATCCCAGTACTCTACAAAGATGTGTGTCTGCATTGGTGAGAGGAAGTAAAGAGAATAGGGAGTAAATATCTCTACATGCGCTTCCAGATTTACAAATTTAGTGTGAGGTACATCTTCTATTACTTTTTTAAAAGGCTTTAGTTTGTGGAGAGACAATGCTTAAATACCCTTTTGCACCTCTCACTTGATGATCCATGGGTAACATTTTAAATGAATTTTAAAGAACAAATCATTCAAGACAAACTTGATTGCTTTGTTTTTGATAGGCAAAGCAAGTTGATGAGGGGAACAGATGAGGGGAACAAATCTATCTGGATTTTATGAAAGCATTTGATATTTCAAATGAAATTCTACTAAAAAAAATTCAAATTGACATGAATAGGAGCACTGTCACATAGAATGAAAACTTACTGAAGGACTGCAAAGAGTAGCGATAAATGGCAATGCATTGAATTGAGTACACAGCATGTAAATGAACTTAATGGATAGTACTAAATATAATACATAAGAGCTCTGAGGAAAGAGAAATAATACAGAAAGAGACAGAGAGATATGTACATAAAAATAACAAGATTCATAGTTCCACAGGTTTTTAAGGTTGTTACCATCATGGAATCTGACTTTCTGCGTAACACAGGACATAGAATATTTTTAAAAAGTGATTCCTGCATCAAAACCTTAACTTCTGCCTCAACCAGAGTGTATTTTGTGGAAAGACTTCCAATCTTGATTTAAAGACTTCAACTGATGAAGACTCCACCACATCCCTAGGTAAACTGTTATTATGGTTAATTACACCTTAAATGATAATCAGCTTGGAAAAATTCAAGTTAATATACCTGGGAATTTATAACCTAGGCTACAGACATACAATGGAAAGAAGAGTCCTGCAAAACAGTGCAATCATAAAAAGCTCTTGTGATAGTGGAAAGCAATTTGGATCGGAGTTTGGGCCTAGATATTTGTACAGGTATTTAGGCATTGCTGTACTCAGCATTACAACATCTAAATGATTTAAGAGCCTAAATCTCATTGCTAGACTATTGCATTCAGCTCTGAGAACTTTGGAATGACAGAAATATTGATAAGGTGGAGAGAATTCCAAAAAAAAGAGAAGGAGAGGGAGGATTAGGAGCTAGAAGGATTAAGTAATGACTCGCCACTAAAGATAGCTACACATAATTTGCTTTTAAACTTTTCAAAGAGGGGTTATTACCATCTGAAAGCCTTTGAAGGGTGTCTGCACCTAGCATGGAGCATAATTATTTAGAGTGGTATTACTGATATAAGAGTACAGGGAAAAATTCAGAAGGGAAACTTAGTTTGAGTGTCAGAAAACAGTTCCTGGCAGTGAGATCTGATTAAATAGTCAAATTATCTGTGAAGGAAGATGATGGGGCTAAATTGTGTAGGACATTTAAAACTAGGCTGGATAAAGAGCTGGAAAAGGTACAACATTGCATTGGAAGGGAAATGGAATGGATAGATGGTGTCTATGACTCCTGTGAATACCTTAACTTCATAGTAAAATAGTCACCTATTCTAATAGCAGGTGATATGAGGCTGACACAGAAGTGAAAAGGATGGAAGGAAAACAAAAGCTAAAATAATTACAGGTGAAAAATCACTGAAATATCCACTGCTGACTTTTAGATGTGAATATCACCCAGAATTACATGGGCCAGACTTCAATGGAGCTGTGCTAATTTACAGCAGCTAAGGATCTGCTCTCTACCTTGTGGCAATGTTCTTGCTAATATCGACTGCAGTAGGCAGTATTTCTAGGGGTTATTTCGTAGCAGCAATGGTAGACTAGAGTGAAAATGTCACTTGGTTTGGGGTTTGATTCTGAAACATGGGTTCACTGGGACTTTTGAATGCAGATTCCATGGCAAAGGTAGACTTCCTGTAGAAATGGTGAAATAGTGTCCCCCTTCTAATCCAAAAACTAGTCGTTACCTTCCTTACAATGGACCAGTCAAGGCCATATAGTGGAATATACATTCTGAAAAGGGAGTAGTGCTAGAACTGAAACCTGCATGAGAGAAAACCAGGAAGGAAGATGATTAACTTACCAATAATATCATCTGGGTCCTACTCAGAAAGAAAACAAGCAATATACAACTCCATTTATTCTTACCACAGTCTACCTTACCCTGTGGTCACAACTAAACTAAACACAACTAATGCTAAAGGAGTCAGCATGGACACTTAATCTTGCACCATTGACAGAAAGACATCATTGACCAATGAGATGAGTGTGGTCTCTGAATTATATCTAGGCCTACAACTAGACTGAAGGGGTCAAGGAAACAGGAGTTGTCCAAGTATTGATAGAGCTGCTATCACTGAGTTTAGGACAGATATTTTTGTGCTATCTCAGGTATATAAATAGAGTAGTTCACAAAGTGACAAAGTGAAATAATACACGTAAATATGAAGCAGCCATGCTCTTTTACAGAAAAAGCATAAATAGTTTGTTGCCCTTTTTATTATATAATTGCAGTCACAAAAATCTGTTCAGCCTGTACAAAGTGATTATTTTTCTTTTGAAAGGTGTGGGTAATGTCCATCCTCTACACACCTTACCTGACATTAGGCTTATACAGCATTTAGTCTTTGAGAAGGGAACATTTGACACATAAAAACATTAGTTTGCTTTCAAGATTCCCAGCAGTAATTTGGTGGAAAGAATACATTCTTTGGGTAATGAAAAAGTGCCTATTGTATTCTCGCTTCTCTGGAGATATCTGTCTGACAGAATTCTCATTTTTGGGCCATAGTTCCTTCATGTGAGACCAATGAGACTGCTACAGCTCTTAAAGAATTTTGAGCATGTGAGCCAGGTCCCCTAATGAATATTGTTTACCACCCCGTGGAGGGGCATAATTGCTGCCCTTCAAACACTGCAGTCAGTTCTTTTGAGAGCACAGGAGAAAAAGCTTGATGGATAAGCCAGTTTCAAATGATTTATTAAGACAAAAGACATGAGAAAATTAAAACTGAGGTGTAAGCAGTGACACACCTTTACAATTAACCCCCAGACTCTGAAAGTGGTGAGAATCCTGAGAAAATGATTATCTTCTGAGCAGTTCTTGAAGATAAGCAAATTTCCCATCTCTAAAATTACCATTCACCAGGATTCTCAGACTTGAAGAGGAAATTGACTCGACAAACGTCTCAAAAGGAAAAGTAAGTCAGACTGCAATAAGTAGCAATAATAAGGCCAATGCCAACGAGGAGCACAGGATGAGTTTTTAAAATTATGTAATTAAAGAGAGAAGACAGGACTACTACTTAAATGTCCAAGCAGACCAGAAAGTCAAGTCTGTACGAGGAGATAGAGGTCAGAGGCAAAACTTCATGAAAAAGGCCAAAATGGCTGCAATGGTCAAGTAGCTTTTGTGCAGGGCAAGAAAAAAAAGTGTCTGTTTGGGCCTTATAATTAGCCAGGAGAAGGTGAACCACCTATTCAGAGACACAATAACCATCAGGAACCAGGCTGTCTAGAATGGAGTTCGGTGCAGTGGATGTAGAGGCCAAGCTCTTGGCCTGATGCAAGACCATATGCAAGAGAGTACCTGTCTACACCAGTGTGGAGCTATTAGGCTAATCATTTTCCCCCTCTTGAATTTGCCAGGACCTTTGCTACTAGAGGGGCTGGTATAAATGTAAACAGGAGTATCCTTTCTTGTTGGATGGAGAAGGTATCCTATACTAATGCAAAAAGAAAAGGAGTACTTGTGGCACCTTAGCCCTGGTCTACACTAGGACTTTAGGTCGAATTTAGCAGCGTTAAATCGATGTAAACCCGTACCTGTCCACACGATGAAGCCATTTATTTCGACTTAAAGGGCTCTTAAAATCGATTTCCTTACTCCACCTCTGACAAGTGGATTAGCGCTTAAATCGGCCTTGCCGGGTCGAATTTGGGGTACTGTGGACACAATTCGACGGTATTGGCCTCTGGGAGCTATCCCAGAGTGCTCCATTTTGACCGCTCTGGACAGCACTCTCAACTCAGATGCACGATTGTTTGCCGTTGCTCTGACGCAGGGAGGGGTTACAGGGTTGACTTCACGGAGGGTTCCAATAAGAAATGGTGCACCTAAGTTACTGTTCTTATTGGAACAAGAAGGTTAGCATGGCCTCTGATTGATACATGGCTAGATTTAGCTCGCTGCACCTTCTCTGTGAGTGACTGCAGTGTGACCTAGAGGAATGAGTCCCCTAGACAGGAGAGGAGGCAAATGAGTACAAAACAAATCTGGTCTATTTCTTGTTTTGATCCACTCCATCTATCTTTTACATCTTTGGCTGGCAGCAGACGGTGCAGAAGGACATATTGCCTACCTGCTCACCATAAGATGGTTCAATAGGACTGACTGCCGGACTTAAGAGAATGACCTGGTCAAGTCACCAAAAATTTAGTCCCTGAGCCCATGTCTGCCCAGGCGCTCCCAGCCGACGTGGCCAGGAGCACCTCGGACATGACGAGGACGGCTACCAGTCGTATTGTACTGTCTGCTGCCAGAAGGCAAGGGGTTGCTGCTACTGTGTAGCAATGCAGAACCACGTCTGCCAGCACCCAGGAGACATACGGTGACGGTTACCTGAGCGGGCTCCATGCTTGCGGTGGTATGGCGTCCGCACAGGTAACTCAGGAAAAAAGGCGCGAAACGATTGTCTGCCCTTGCTTTCATGGAGGGAGGGAGGGAGGGAAGGGGGGACTGACGATATGTACCCAGAACCACCCGCGACAATGTTTCAGCCCCATCAGGCATTGGGATCTCAACCCAGAATTCCAATGGGCAGCGGAGACTGCGGGAACTGTGGGATAGCTACCCACAGTGCAACGCTCCGGAAGTCGACTCTAGCCTCGGTACTGTGGAAGCACTCCGCCGAGTTAATGCACTTAATGCACTTCTGTGGGGACACACACACTCGAATATATAAAACCGATTTCTAAAAAAACGACTTCTATAAATTCGACCTTATTCCGTAGTGTAGACATACCCTTAGAGACTAACCAATTTATTTGAGCATAAGCTTTAGTCTCTAAGGTGCCACAAGTACTCCTTTTCTTTTTGCGAATACAGACTAACACGGCTGTTACTCTGAAACCTATACTAATGCACCAATTTCTCTGCTGTGAGGGTAAGTTTGGTAGCTTTTTGTTCAGGTCAGTCACAGAGATCCACCTGCTGTGCCCAGTGAAAATCTAATCAGCCACTGCCTGATCCAGAGACTATTTATGAGGGAACCACCTCATATCAGCTCTATCTGTGATAATGGTCTCCTTTCTTGCCAAGTATGTGAGGACTGGGCATGTCTTGTGGGACAGAGCCTATTCCCACATCTGCAGGGTTTCCTTTCACAGGAGGTGTAACCTGGTGATGATTCCCTGCTTGTTTGTAAATTTGAAGCAGGGCTACCTTTTGGATTACCAGGTTGCTGAAGGACTTCAGTGCATTCAGGATCATCCTCAACTCCAGAACATGTATATACACCTGCTGTTCTTAGCGAGACCACAGACGTGTAAAATCCTTTATGATTTGGGTCCCTATCCGAGGCTGGACACATCCCTATCATTACAATTTGGATGAAGAGGAGGAGTTTGGGAATTCTATCTTTACTGTAATTCAAAGCAGACCTCAAAGTGCTTAAAAAAATTCTGAAATGTGGCAACGGATCACCTGAATTCAGTTGCTGTTGCACTGATAAAAGAAACCTAAAAGTGAAATAAAGGTAGGCAGCAAAAACACTGCAGAGGCACTGGTGGGCCAAGAAATGGGAAAACAAATACTAGAGTACGAGCAGAAGCAATGAGGGAGGAACTGAAATGAGTGCTATAGGGCCAGGATAGGCTTCAAAGTGACACAAAAATGTGCCAGCATTGAAGCAATAGCTTTGCAATTTAGTCAGCCATTACTGAACTAACTGGAAGGAAAGATAGTACAGCTTAAAGGACACAGGCATAGTAAGAGCTGGAACAGTGCAAAAGCATAGCAAACTGGGTGCTCCTTTATTAATGATTGTCAATAAGGAAATGACTGGAATGTTCAGAGTGCAGCACTTACATTTTCTGGAAGTGATGTGCTTCAGCTACCTTCCTGGGTCAAAATTGACAATGATGGAAGTTGCTGAAGCCCTATCCTAAGGAGCTAAGACCCAAGAATGGGAATCCCGACACTGACCTCTTTAAAAAAATATATTTATATTGCCATTTCATCTAACTAGTATTTGTACTTTCTTTCCTTTGAAACCAGCTATTTTCTCCTCTTATACTCTGATAATGACAGGTCAAAAGTCAGGAACAATTAAAGAAAACCACACAGTATATAATTTCCTGTAAGCAGTATAATGAGTCCTTTTCTGCTACAGCCATAGATATTATTACTAATTCCAACCATTTGCATGCATGTGTTTACCTTACTCTTGAAAAGATTTATATAATTTCCAGCATCTTGAGCCGTGATTTTATCAGTCTAGCCTCAGTTTTATGTTAATCCTAATCAAACTGTACTTTATAGCAATGTCTCAAATCAAGTAACCTGTATGAGAGTAGCTGCAGCAGTTATTTATGAAATCTCATTGAAATGAAGTAAATGTTTTCTATACAGTTTATGAAGTCTGACTTTAACAATATAGGACAAGGTTTTAGTGGGGGCGTGTTTGTTATTCAGTGCAAGATCACCAACAGAACTCTGTGGTACATTCCCCAGACACAGATATTATAGACTTAAAGTATTGGGTCCTCTTGACACTAGTGTGATCCTGTAAAGTCAAGATATGGCACCTGCTGTCATTCTCATTACTAGAGCGTGTGTACCTCTGTTTAAAAGCAAACAAAACTCCTCTTTCTCCCCCAAACCAAGGTCAGTTGTGAGCAATCAATTCATTTCCCACACAAGCTACCAGTCATGGTTTATTTCACATGCTGTCTGCAAACATTGATGATCCAGTGGTGAGAGCTCAAGCTTTGCCAAACCTACTCTGCCATGGACTTCCTGTGTGACCACTTTGTGGGAGTCCTTGGACGTACGGCACAATTCGTTCCTCAGAATTGTGTTGTAAGTCGAAATATTGTAAGTGGAAACCGCTTTTTGCATAGGAATCAATGGTATGAAGGGGGGATTGGTTCTGAACCAAGGCTTGATACGCTATTTTCACCACAATAACCCAGATTTTTATACTAAATGAATTATAGATGACTAATGTTGTAACATCAATGTATTTACTGTACACTGTATTTTGTAAACAGCATTCAGATCAACATATAAACTCACATATGCTGCTCAGAATGCTGCCAACACAAACTCAGAAAACCAGGGAGAATGGCACACATGCTGAGCTTCAGCCAATCAGAAAACTTGAACAGTGATTGGCCAGGAGCCAATCAGAAACAAGCGGCAACCCTACCCGGCAACAAGCTACCTTGCTGCCTCGAAGCCAATCAGATGTGACCCCTTCCAGCTCCATACCAGTACAATGCAACCAGGAAGCGATTTCAAGCAAACTTTATGCAAATTGAGCGATGTAAGGGCAAAACAAGTGTCGTAGGGGTGAAATTGGCAGTCAATTGAAAAGTGTTGTAAGTGGCGTCCGACGTAAGTCGGGCGTCGTAAGTCCGAGGACTCCCTGTACTTCCCTATTAGACAGGGCTGTTGTAAGCATAAATACAGTAAAGATTGTGAGATGCTCAGATACCTCACCAATGGGGACCATATAAGTAGATTAGTAAATTATAAGACCAGAAGGACCACTAGTCTGATCTGTATAACACAGACCATTGGACTTGAATTAATTCCTCTTTGAATTAGAGCATCTCTCTTAAAATGAAGATTCGATATTTTTTGTAAAATTGACAGTGATGGAGAACCCAGCACAACCCATGGTAAGTTTTTCCAAAGGTTAACTATGCTCACTTTTTAAAAATGTGCACCTTATTTCCAATCTAAATGCATCTAGCTTCAAATTCTGAGGATTGGATCACATCATACCTTTATCTGCTAAACTGAAGAGCCCATTACAAAAATTATGTTTCCATGTAGGTACTTAAACTCGGATCAAGTCACCCCTTAACCCTCTCTGTGTTAAGCTAAACAGACAGACACAAGGAGTTCTGTCACTATCCAACATGTTTTCTAATCCTTTAATCAGTCTCATGGCTCTTCTCTGAACACTCTCCAAATTTCAACATCCCTCTTGAATTGTGAACACCAGATCTGGATACGTATTCCAGCAATAATTGCACCAGTGACATTTTCAGAAGTAATGTAACCTCCTTACTCCTACTCGAGATTCTCCTGTTTATATATAGAAGGATCACATTAGCCCTTTTGGCCACAGCATCACATTGGAAGCTCATGGTCAGCTGATTATCCAACATGACCCCCGAGTGATTTTTAGAGTCGCTGTTTCGCAGGATAGAGTCCTCCAGCCTGTAAGTATGACATTCTTTGTTCCTAGATGTTTTTGGATAAGGTATGTGACTGTTTAAGAAAATAACTACATTGTTAATTTAGACTTTTTAAAGTCCTTTTTTCTAAATTTACACTATTGTTTTTGTTTGTTTACGTGCTTTAGCTTTTTTCCTAGCATTTAAATATTTTAAATTAAATAGAAGGTCATTAAATATTAAAATGAAACTTGTATTACAGAAATTCGATTTGTATCAAGTGCTGTGAGAATATGACAGAATAGGATTCTGTTTCCAAAGGGACTAATGAACTGAAGCCTGTAATCTGATTTGCTGGGGATGGAATCAAACCAATCCCTATATCTTCACATGGAGGTTCATGTTCAAAGACTTTAATACTCCAAGGGGAGCATCTTACTACTCCATCCTGCCAGGCTTTTTGTTAGCAGCAAGTCCCCAAACCTTCCTCCATCCCTTAGATGTCTTCCCCAGGGGGGCTAGTGGCCTTTGTGGGGGTAGTGAGGAAACAGGAGGGGGCAAGCTCTACTAACTTCCTAGCTATTGAGAAAAATATCAGCTCATTTTGCCAAACGTTTGTGTGCAACGGGCTGCAAATTGCAAATGAAAGTGAAAGTCTCTGTGGAACTGATCTCTAGTACTCTTGCCGTTTGACTCAAGTGTTTCATACTGTTATGTTTGTAGTCCATCTTTCTCTAGGTATATTTAAATAGTGCAAGCAGCTCATTTTCATTGTGCTGGACATAGGGACAATCACCTTGCTGGATGATGAATGACCTTCACAGCCTTTGTTGCATGCAGTATGGTAGCCGTGGTGGTCCCAGGATATTAGACAGGCAATATATTTTATTGGGCCAACTTCTGTTGGTGAGAGAGACAAGCCTTCAAAGAGCTCTGTGTAACAGAGGCAGATTAAAATGTATTGGGGCTCTGGGCACAGAGAACATTTGGACCCCACACACCGTGGGTGCCCAGGGGTGCCAGAACTGGGGGGATGAGGGGAATGCCCCCACTTTTAAAAGTGGGAGAACGATGCCCACCCACTTTTTAACATGGGCATGCTACCTTTGGGCAGGTGCAGAGCAGCAATGGCATGAGCATAGTTTTGGTGGGGAGGGAGGGAGGTGTTGCCACCCCAAAATACGAGAATCGGGCCAGAGGTGACAGGAGGAGCAGTGCTGCATGTAGTTGCTGCCTTGGGCACAGAGCAGCCTGTCACTAGGAGCAGGAGGAACCCAGCGGGGGCAGAGTGCCAGCGGGAGCTGGAGGCAGGCACTGAGTGAGCCTGGATGGAGTGCAGTGATTGCTGAGGCTGGACAGTAGGACCAGGAGCCCCCTTGCCCGACTCCTTACTGTCTGTGACCTTCCCAGGGTTCCCTGCTGCCTCCCAGCTGTGGCAGAGCCTCCTCTCCCACCAGAGTATGTCTGCAGGTCCCAGGAAGGGGACAGCAGGCTGGACTGGAACTCCTCCCCTTGGGTCCTATCAGCAGTGACTGCTCTCAGGCCCCACACCCAGGTCAGGTGGAAGGTCTGGGGCTCCCTCAGAGGCTCTTACCTCTTCCCAGCTCCAGTTTCTGGGCTGACCAAAGGGCGGGGACTCGGGGGAAGAGGAGAAGCAGGGGGTGGGGCCACAGCTCTAGCACGGCTGGACCCCCCACTTCTATCCAGGTTCTGGTGCTACTGAGCGGGCCCCCAAATTGGCCAGGGCCCCTGGGCTCTGGCCCTGTGGGCCTGTGTGTTAATCCGCCACTGCTGTGTAAGCTCAAAAGCTTGTCTTTCTCACCAGCAGAAGCTGGTCTAATACCTCACCCACCTTGTCTCTCTTAATTTCCATTCACTTTACTGGGGATTGAGGATGCTCAGCAGTTGGCAGGATAGGCGCAGAATTGACTGGGATGCAAATAGGTCTCTTCACCCCCCCCACACTCTCTTACTACATTTGTGTGAGTGAGTGATGCCTTAAATATGCTCTGCTATAGGTATGACTCAGGGATTGGCAACCTTTGGCACGCGGCCCATCAGCAAAAGCCACTGGTGGGCCGGGACGGTTTGTTTACCTGCAGCGTCAGGAGGTTCAGCTGAGCGCAGCTCCCACAGGCTGCAGTTTGCCATCCCAGGCCAATGGGGGCTGAGGGAAGTGGCAGCCAGCACATCCCTCGGCCCGTGCCGCTTCTTGCAACCCCCATTGGCTTGGGACGGCGAACTGCAGCCACTGGGAGCTGTGATTGGCTGAACTTACGGACGCTGCAGGTAAACAAACTGTCCCGGCCTGCCAGCGGCTTTCCCTGACATGCTGTGTGCCAAAGGTTGCCGATACCTGGTGTAACTGAATGTATCATTAGCCTTCACGGAGTGAAATAATTTTGCAAGGGTGCTTGATCCACAGGTTTTGACTGACAATCTTCTACCAATAACACCACATTCTAATAGTGATTTGGGTAAGCTAGTTCAGAGGAATTTCCATCAAATAAAATGAAACAGCACATTTTATATAATTTCCTTTAGACCTTATCACAAGGTGATTTGTAAAAGTAAATTCTGGAATAAAGACTCAACATTCTGTGCAGCTTTTAATGTTTGAGACCTAGTGAATTAAAGTTTCACTGGTAGAATTAATTGCTAGTTAGTTATGATTAGTTAATCATTGGCTGGCATTAAAAGATTTTCCTTATTTTCCTTTGAATTCTGAAACTAGTATTAATACAACAGTCCTGAAAGAAGCATTCTAATGGGCTTAGTGATTTATCTGTGTGAACCACACAAACACAGCTGAAGCTCCTCCTGTGCCAGACTTTAAACTTTAATTGTCTTTGCCATATTCTTTAGATATTAAAAAAAATCAAATATTTTCACACACAATAAAAAGTTATAATAGAAATAAGACAGCTCCAGGGGAGGTTGGTCTTTGTATTCTCTAGTGGATTAAGAGTACTCAATTCCCAATCCCCTAGAGAAGTGTTTCTCAAATAGAGCCCAGCCTCCCTGGGGATGTGCAAGCAAACCCCACGCAAATAAGAAAAGGATTGTTTTTTATTCATTCCTTTGCTGAGTTTCAACTGAAAACAATAAAGCCTGAGCCATAAAGGTTCCCTACATGGATGAAAGTGATGAAGCAAGCAAGAAAAATTAATAACCCAGTCTGTTCTGGTCCGTATGTTAAAAATACAATACCAGATGTGCCTTTGGTTTTTCAGGTGTCTTATTTTTCATTGAATGATCCCTCCCCACCATCACCCCTTTTAATAAAGCCTTAAGGCCTGAATATTATTTTTGTACTATTTTCCCCCTTCCCTGGACAATACTGCCTCCCAAGTAAAACAATTTCTATTAGATCTTGTTCTTAAAAATTCTGTTCACATCACTAACCCCTGAAAGATACCCTACAGAAAGAGCAAAATGTTTATTTGCGACAATTAGAGGTGTTGCTCAGATAACAAGTAAACATCAAGGTGCCGAGTTCTTTCTTAGAGGTAGTGAAAACTTTCAACTCCCATTAACTTCCATGGTGACAGGTTGCCAATATAAGTCCTACACCTGTGCCAGAGAATCAACACGTGTGCAGCTTTTAAGGTTTTTTTGTTTTTGGCACTTGACACATGAGCTATTTATATAAATGGGCATTTTCATACATTTTAATGGATTTTATCATTTAGAGACAGCACCTGCAAGATACTGAGTATCTCATGCAGGCACACTTAACTCCCATGTATTTAGGATTACAGTTTGCGCTCCTGGCTCAAAGTCCTAAACCCTGAGATTGTGGGCCTGGTTATCATCTCACTTACTCCACTTTACCTGCTGTAGCCCCATGAGTTTTAATGGTTTTACTCCTGTTTTATCCTGTAAGCGAGAGGAGAATTGAGCCCTAAGAGGTTGGTTCATTGATTTTTAAAGGCTATTTTATATATGTAACACCATCAGTTCCATCATTAATCCTCTCGTAGTTTCATCAAAACAACTGCAAATGCAACCTACAGACTCCGTCCTGTGCATCTTCCTGCAAACCGTCGCTCATGGAAATATGTTTGAACAGTCATGGCAGTCATAAAAAAATGCATTCAGAGTAAATTGAAATTTACTCTGAATAAATTATATGTATTTTAATGTTTTCTGAATATTTCCTATATTTGTAAATCCTCCTCATAGCCTATGTGGTGATCATCTAGTGACTAGAAATAAAATCCAAAAATGCTGGTGTTTTCCCTTTATTATCTGTCTAAAATAATAATAAAACTTGTCCAGAAGCTATGATTTGACAAGCAAAATTTTAGATTGATCCAAGAAACACTTCCTCTGAGTGGATTTTTATAAAGAGAATCCACGAGTCCTGTATTTTTTTCTGTTAACAAACATGACTACATTCCCATCATATCCAAATCTTTGTGATAAAAAGCAAAAGAAGCTTTCTCATCTCTCCTTAAAAAATAAACTACATGTGGAAGCCAGGAATTAAATACAGGATGTCATGCATGCAAGGCATGTCATCTAGCATGGCACTATCCTCCTGCATTTGCTGTTATACCTGGTGCTGATACTTTGTCATGAGAATCAGAGATTATATGACTTTGGGGTTTTTTGTTTGTTTTTTATGAGGCTATTGACTCCCTCTCTCTGCCTGTCCCCTCTCAAAAGGGTGAAATTAAGCCATAATTCCTGGCTCCCACAAGTTACTAATCAGGTCTTTCAGTAGGATATACTTTTCTATTTTTGACAAATACCAGGTAGAGTATTTAAGAGTTAAAAGGGAAATTGGAAGGTTAAAAATGGATTTAAAAGTTAATTATCCTCTTGGTCTCAGATTCACTAGAAATAGGCTTTCATCTGCTGCTACGCAGAAGTCATAGTTTGAAAAAGGTGGGAAAAAGTGTCAGAGCTGCTAATAAATGAGGGCACAAATAGGAGGCGATTTGTATGAGAATGAGCTAGGGAATTGCTAACCAGTGTGCAGCTGCATGCACTAAACCTTCTCCCTGCTTCTTTTGAAAAAATCTGATGGTATTTCTTATTTGAATGCACAGATATGTGCTCCATTGCACCTCAATGTATGTTTCAATGTAATATTTGAAATAGAATCCTTAAAATAATCTCATCCTCAGCTTTAAGCATTAGCTGCCCCTCTGTCACGTACAGTAGTTGTACGGCTGTATTAGTGTACCACATACTCTTCTGCTTCACGTGTCAAGACAGTCTGTGTGACTTCCAACACAATATATACTCAGGGTCTGCAAATTAATGCACCCAATGCTTCCCTTCAGCCTTTCAGAGAATGAGAACATGGTTTATCAAGTCACTATTAGCTTTTTATTTCATTAGTGGGCATTGTAAGAGCTTTGCGATTTTTATCTCAGTTGACAGGTTGCTGACACTGTGTAAGCACTTTCATATTTTATTCTTTTATTGCCATAAAAAGGACTTGCAACAGACATTTAGGATATGTGTTTTGGTCTTGCAGTCTTCTCTTCTCATGACACTGAAATCTATATATATTGTGTGCATATGTATGTCAAATTGAGAATGTGGGTGATGTGGTGTCTCAGACTCTTCTCCCTGTAATCTTAGGTTTTTGTCAAAGGCTAAATCTTTGAAAAATGACCAGGAATTTTAGGTGCCTAACTTGAAGAACTTTAAATGGGCCTGGATTTTCAGAGGGTCAGTGGAAATTGGGGCTCTTGATGGTGTCAAGCTGGCCACCTCAAACCACTGGTCACTTTTGAAAATCTTGTCCCATGAGTTCACTGAATTCATAGAGAACAACATTTTATTTTATGTGAAAAATCTCTCAGGAATTTTGAATCCCCTTTCTAGGGATGGGCAAACTGGTTTGGAAACCTCAGCCCAGAAATCTTTTTGCCTGTATCTAGAAACCAAGATAAAACGAACCTTTTAGGAGTTCTGAAATGTTCAAAAGGAAGCACAAGTGAAAAAGCACCATGAAAGCCTGTTCAGGTGGAGTCCCCAGTCCTGCCAGAGAGAGGCGATATAGAGAAAAGTCTCACAAAAGAACCTGTTCTCCCAAGATTTCGGTATATTCCAATGCATTTCTTATACCGCTCTTGTCACTGAGATATCAGAGCTCATATTTTGCATAAATCCAAAGCTTTGGTTTTTAGTGGCCTGGTGGCTGGACTTCTAGGGTGGACAAGATTTACAATTGGGGACCAGGAGGAAGTGAAGATCTGCAATGGGAGAGAAGGAAACCAGGAGAGAATAGAGAAACTTCAAAAGGAAGGAGAAGTCATCCTGAAAAAGGGGAGAAGAGAACCAGGAATGGAAGGGGGGAAGAAGAGGAAGATGAGGGATAAAGTGTTTTTAGGGTAAATCTGAGAAGGGGAAAGAAAAATGAGGCAGGTGCCTGAGGGAAAATCAGGAAGTGGGCAGAGGATAGGAAGGAAAAACAGAACTGAAGCAGTAAGAAAGATAGGGAGGGAAACAATTGAGAGGGATTGCATGAGGCTAGCTGGCAAGCAATGTGGAAAGAGATATGAAAAAGGGGAAGAAATGAGCGCATGTAGGTCTCAAACCCAGGGCTCAGAACTAGTACCACCACCAGGTACTATCAAGGAGTGTGGGCTGGTGGACACTGGCTCACCAGAGGCACTGCCCACAAAGCTTCTGGTTGTAAGAGACATCCAGAGTCTGTGATTATTTCAGACTTGTTAATTAAGACAGAAGAATACAGAGGAGGTTGTCTGAACAAGTAAGTGAGTTTCTGGTTGGCTGGTAGATTGGGTCTGGTCTGGATGGGATCCTTGCTTCTATGCCCCAACCCTAGCTACAGACTCTGACCCTTGACTTGGTTCTGACTCTGCTTCTAATTTCTAGTTCTGGTGCCTGACTCCAGCACTCACCACTCGGTCCAACCACATACGCCCCGGTCCATTACAGACACCGGACATAGATGGGGAAAAAAGCACCTAAAGGAGTTTGGAACCTAATTCCAATTGATCCTCTGTCTCTTGATGTGTTTTGGGAAAGTTGATGAAAGCTGCAAGCCTAACTGCTTTAGGTACTTTAAAAAAAAATCTTGCACAGAGTGTTTCATGAGGTTTTGGGAGTAATTCTATATCTTACTTTCCTGCTAAATTATTGCTTACACCCATTTTTGGCATTTTGATTTCTTCCAGAGAGATAGAAGATATTATGTAGTGCCAACACTGTTTTTGGAGGAGGAATTTGACATGTCCATACTGATGAGGATCACATTTCCTCATAAGTAAGGCAGAGCTAGTGACAGTCAAGCATTTTGTGATACACTGACATTTAATTTAGCTTTGTGCTTGGTATTAGGGTAAAAAGTAAAGGTAAAAGTAGAAATTCAAAGTAGGATGAAACAATGTCAAGACCGGGTGTGTTACTTTGCCATTAATACAAACCTGAGCTGTATTAAAAGGTATGAAACCAGAGACTGAGTGACGCTAACCACTCAGGAAGCGATATAATAACTAAGCAATGCAAGCTCCATGAGTCTCTATATAGGCCTTTTTAGAATTGAATTAGGCTCAATTTATGGCTTCTGAAAAAGAGCATGGATGAGGAAGACTTGGACTACGGTGTGTTGGCAGTGCTGCGTGAACCTTGAACAACAGCTCCCCATGTTATGCCTAGCCCTTGTTAATGCTGAGTTCCTAACTTTCTAAGTGCTAAATTCACTGAAGAAAGTAACTTTAAAGAAAAAGTGATGTGAGACTCCATACAGGCATGGAATTCAGCATCCTCCCTCAAGAAAACAAAATATCCTATTTCTGAGAAGCACTTAATTTTAACCCACTATTTGTGGCTCAAGATAGTATATCCTCACCGTCACTGATTACTAGCAGAGATGAGCATTGTCACTAACAGAAGTACTTTCCGTTCCCTAATCAAAGTTGTCACAGGCAATAGCAAAAAGACTAAGATTCTGTGTTGAGACATGGTAAAGATTAAATCCCAGTCACCACCACTGCTCCTCACATAGTGCTAAACCTGTATTTAAACTCCAATCCGGAGTAAGGGTTCTCCAACCTTTACAAATAATTCTGGACAGATACCACCCTTGCTTTAGAGGACATGTGAAAAAAAACCATGAGTTAAAAGCAAACAAAAAATCTCCCCAAATAAACTGTATAAGCCTGGATCTGTGGAAGTTAATGAAAAGACTCTTATTAACTTCAATTTGCATTTTATCAGACCCTATTTTGCAGTATCCAAATGCTGGGAGTTAGGTGCCTAAACTAATTATGTACTTTTGTAAATTCCACTAGACACCTATTTGCTTTCTTAGGTGTCTAAATACCATTGTAAATTGGGCCTCAAATACATTGATTCCTACTGCTAATAGACAGTTGCAAAAATTATCCCCCCCCCATTAAAAGTGTCAGTGAAAATAAAAACTTTTAATTCTGATTTTTTTCAGTGTAAAATTGATTTTATGTATTTATTTTATTTATCGGAGGGAAAATTCATTTTTCGTTCTTTAACATTTGATAAGTTTTCAGCTAGTTCTACTGCCCAGTTTAAAATCAGCAATCTGTGAATTTCTGTATGATAGCACAGCCATTTTGCCTGATTAATTAAAGTCACTGTCTGCAGCGATTTTGTCCAGTACGTATAGATCTAAAATCCTCCTTTCCCCTTCTCTAATTCCCTCCTCCCCAAATCCCCCATATGTCCAAATAGGAGTTTTCAAAGATTCCACAGGAAATGTGTAGTATATCAGCAGAAAAAAAATATTGTTTGCCTTGTATGCTTTTACCATGGTAATGAGACTAGTTATTTATTTCCTACGGTAGGTAGGAATGAAAATGCTAATTTACTTAGACAATATCTTGATTACTACAGTCAGGAGAGCTCTTAAGGCTGCATATCTTTGCCATCCTATTTTGCTTATTAAAGAATAATCAATCAACCTGTGGCATTAGAGTCCCATCTCAGTGTTACAGTTCAAATAATATCTGTAGGCTCAAGTGAGATTCCCCCCCTTTATTCCTCTGTCCATGTTACCAGAGAGGACCAACATGTGCAGCAGCAGGGAGCAGGGAGCTTAATAAACATAGGAACCTCCTGCATGGGGAGTCCTCTGATTGCTGCTTCAAGCACGGCTCTTTGTGTTTATGTCCTCTCAGTACATTGTGTCAGACGTGAGTGAATCCATCTCTATAAAGGAAAGAAAGAAGACTCCCAGACTGCTAGAGGGGGGAAAGAGGAAAAACCAGGGAGGAGACCTGGCAAAGCTGCAGCTGCAAGGAAGCAGAGCCCTGTGCCAGGGCAGCAATGGAGTCCATAGAATAAATGAGACTGTAAGAGAAGTTTAATTTTGGCAACTCTGGCATCTGGTCTTGCTGGATCTGGAGATTTGAGAGATTCCAGATGGCTTCTGATTTCAAAACAGAGAAAACAACAAGAATACCAGGTAAATGCTTTGATATTTGCTACAAATAAGGGAACTCTTGTCCCTTACTAAAACTCAGAGGGGGTGTTTTGGTCGCCAGCTCCCAGTACCAAAAGAAAGGGGAAGGGGTCAATGGGAAATCAGGACCCTGAGACTGACAGTCCCTAGGAACAATGGGGAGAGGCCAATGCTCCAGGTCAGCCTGATTGACAAGATGGGCAGGCTAATCAGAGAGTCAAGAGGCCAGGGGGTCCCGTCCTCCGTGTGAGCTGGAATTGCCTAGGTCAGACAGAATGGGGCCGAGCTAAGGAGAGAATCAGGGCCCAAGCTGAGCTGGGGAGCAGAGCTGTGCCAGCCAGAGGGGCCAGAAAAGCATCCCAGGAAGCAGGTCAGAGCTGGGAGCAGAGTCACAGAAGCAGACCATAGAGCAGACTGTGCTGGGAGCAGAGCTGCAGCAACCAGAGCCAGAGGGGCCAGAGAAGGGATCTGGAGGCAGAGCAGCCTCAGCAGTGCTGAGGCAGAGTGGTGGAGCTGGAGCTGAGATAGAGTAGGGGCTGGGGCTGGAGCAGTCCAGAGTCAGGTGCGGTGAGCAGCTGGGGAGAGCGAGGAGGGACCCTGGTCAGTGGGAAAAGTGCAGGGAGACGCCCCCAGCCAAGAGGCCCTGCAGGCCAGACTTGGAGGAGGATCGTAACCCTGATGCGGTGGGCGTGATGCTGGGAAGAAGGGTCCTGCCACCTAGAGCCTCAGAGTGTTTGGGAAGTGGTGGCCAGCACATCCCTCGGCCTGCGCCACTTCCTGCAGCCCCCATTGGCCTGGAACAGCGAACTGCGGCCAGTGGGAGCTGCGATCAGCTGAACCTGCGGACGCTGCAGGTAAACAAACCATCCCGGCCCATCAGCGGCTTTTCCTGACGGGCCACGTGCCAAAGGTTGCCAATCCCTGCTTTAACCTTTCCCATTTTTTCTTTATTTTTTTAAATTGATTGCTGTTTAATAAATTGTATTTACTTTGAACTGTATATAATGATCAGTGGGTCAGGGAAGCATCCAGTGCAGAGAGAGGACTCTGGAGTAGGGACACCCTAGCCCCTGCCCTAAGTGACCATAGCAAAGTTGGTGGTCTAGCCCCTCCAGGAATCCTGGGCCCAGCCTTATTGGGGTTACTAGGACTCTGCCACACAAGAAAGTGGAAGGGGAGCCCTTGAGGTCGGGCAGGCCTCTGGGTAAAGGAAGTGGAAGTGAGGACTCAGATCCTTTTGCTAGGCCACTTCACCGGAGTAGTGTATAAGCCAGGAAAGTTCCCCACAATAGCGGGGACCATTCTCCTGCTTACATATAGGTAATGCTGCTGATGACATGCTGTGTGCCCTACCCCTCACAGATGAGGAAAAGAAAGAATACACCAATGTTAAAGAGGCTTTTGATACCCATTTCACAGGCAGACATTATATATGAGAGAGCCAGATTTAAAAGGTGGTGTCAGGAGGAAGGGAAAACAGACTTATTACTGCAGTTTGTAGTCTTGTTGAACATTGAAAATATGGAACTTTAAAAAAAAGAACTAATAAGCGACAGGATAATTATTGGCATAAGACACACCAATTCAACAGCACAGTTTCAGTTAGACCCATCTCTCACACTAGCACAAAGCTATAGCAGAGGTGAGAATGCAAAAAAACATTAAAAAAACCCAGTGCTAGCAGCATAAGGGAGACTGCATCAGATAGTATTGACATAGAAAAGACACGTGTGAAAGAAGCTGCCAGACTAAATTTACGGTACAGGAAAAGTACACAGCTGGAGAGTGGGAATAGAGGGGAACATTTGGAAAAGCTGTGGAAGATGTGGCAAGACACCAACCATAACTGGGAACAGTGTCCAGTAAAATGCGCAGCATGTAGGAGATGCCACAAAATGGGATATTTTGCAATTCCATGCAGATCACTGAGAGTAGTGAAAGCAATCCAAGAGGGGGTGTTATTGTCAGATGACACTGAGTTCATAACTCTAAGGACCATAACCTCAATAGAACAGACAACAATCTTAGCACAGAAGCACGAATCTGAATGGTTGAAACCTTAACATTAAAATTGTTACTGGGGCATCAGTTACTGGAATTCCAAAATAAGATTATGATTGATGCCAGGACACAGATCTGCAAAGACCAAATAAGATTCTATGTGTGGCTAGTAACAATACATTGGTTGTTGTGGCCAGTTCCTTGGGTAAATAGAGAAAGGATGGAAAGTGCTTCAACAGATAATATATGCAAGGACAGACAACACATCTTGTAGGGATGCCAGCAATGCAAGTACGACACCTAATAGAAAAACTGGAATGCATTAATGGAAAAAAGTAAATTATATAGGATGTACTCACATTTCTTCACAGGGTTAGGAAAGCTGTCAAAGGAGTTCAACATTGAACAGGTGCCATCATCTACTCCCTTTCTTTTCATGGCCCTACAAATCATCCTTATCCCCTTGCTAGGGAAAGTCAAAGAATTAAAGAGAATGGAAAATATGAAGGTTATTTCCCAGACAGAAGAACCCACTGACTGGTGTGCAGGGATGACTGTAGTACCAAAGCCCAGTGACAAAATGTAGATTTGTGTGACCCTTACACAACTTATTAAAAGCGTGTACATAGAAAGACATATACTTCCCACAGTTGACCAGACATTAGCTTGGTTATCAGAGGGCAAATTATCAAAATTAGATACTACAGCAGGCTTCTGGCAAATCTCCCTTGCTAAATAATCTGTACCATTAACTATATTCATCACCCCATTAGGAAGGTATTGTTTCGATAATCTTCCATTTGGCACATCTTCAGCATCATAACATTTCCCAAAGAGAATCTCTCATATTGTGTCAGGTTTTGTCTGGTGTCCTTTGCAATGCTGTGTTGGTATATGGCAGAAATAAAAAGGAACACAATGAGTGACTGCATGCAGTTTTGAGGTGCTTTGAACAAGTCAGCTTCACTATGAATAAGAAATATGAATTTGGAAAGGACAACTTAATATTGTAGGAAAATTAGTTAGCAAAAAGGGAATTTGACCGTAGTAAGACGAATTGAAGACATTACTCACCTATAAGCAGATGATAACTTGGGGATAACTCCTTCTGAGAAATTCTTACCAAATTCAGCTCATCAGACAAAACCCTTAAAAGATTTACTTAATGGTTACAATATGTGGGTGGGAGAAAGCACACAACAAAAAAAAAACATTTAATGAAATAAAAGGACTCCTGACTTTTCCACCTCTTTTGGCACAATACTCAGTAAACTGTCCAGCAATGGTAGCAGTGGATACATCTTCATACAGTTTAGGAGTAGTGCTCACATAAAAGCAGCCAAAGGAGACCAGAGACCTGTTTCATACGTATCAAGAAGCCTCACAGAAACAAAGCAGCAGTATGCTCAAGTGCAAGAGGAAGCTCTAGCCGTCACTTGGCCTGGTCTGTTCAGCTTAGATTTTAACACAGAAACAGACCATAAGCCCTTAGTGGCATTACTGAGTGCAGAACCACTGGATGACCTTCCACGAAAGATTCAAAGATTTCAGCTGTGGCTGATGTGATTTTCTTTCAACATGGAACATGTGCCAGGGAACGCGCTCATAACAGCAGACACTTGATCTGGAGCACCAATTAAATAGCCACCAACAGAAAAAGAAAAGGTTTTAAAGAGAGATGTCGAAGTCTACACTGACCTTGTCCTGATTGCAATTCTAGCTTCTACCAGCCAACTTCAGCAAATTAGAGATGGACATCTAAAGAATCAGAGTTCCCAGAAACTTACTCAATCCTGCCAAAAAGGATGGGATTGAAGGAGTTAACTTACAACAGACCTAATACCATATTGGCAGGACCAAAGTGACCTTCATGTGGCCAAAGGTACTTCAGAAAGACAGGCTCTCTAAAATCTGTTAGGGTCACTAAGATATAAATAAGTGCAGGACACACACACAACAATTTGTATGATGGCCTGGTCTTGGTAGCTAATTCAGACTTCAGTAGGGGGCTGTGAGACAGGTAACAAGGAACCATTACTCTCTACAAAGCTACCTGACAGACCTTGATAGTGTATAGCCACATATTTGTTTGTTTATAAAGGACACACATACATTATTATAGTTTATTATTTCTCCAGATATATTGACTTTGTTATACATACACAGACTTCATTGTCATAGCTTATCCAGAAGCTAAAGTCAGTAGTTGCAAGCCATGGAGTTCCTGAAGTCCTCATTTTGCACAATGGGCCTCAATTAATTTCTGATGTATTCCTAGCATTTGTGCAGGATTTTGATTTTAAATATCATCCTAGTAGCGCATATTACTGCCAGTGCAATGGAGAGGCAGAGAGAGCTGTACAGACTTTCGAAAGACTTCTTCAAAAATCAGTGGACCCATATAAAGTACTGCTGGCATATTCGTCAACACGTTTTGTGTCAGGATTATCTCTTAGCAAAATTTCTGATGGGAAGATGACTAAAGATGCCTCTACCTGTGGCACCCATACAGCTTTAAGCCTAAACCAAAGGAACTTTGAAAATGGGAGGCTGAAATAAAAATTTGGCAGTAACAAAACTTCAATGGATGGCACAGAACAAAAGGACTAACTGCACTGATACCAGGAAACAAAGTTTGGCTAAAAAGTTCCCAGACATGTGGAAACTGTTCAGAACTTGGTAAGAACTCTCAGGTCCTACCTAGTGGAGACTCCAGAACCAATTTGATTCCTCTTCCATATTTCCCAGCCCAACAATGAGGACCTGAGACCTGTAATACTCTGTCGGAAAGTGAGACCTTCCACAGGAGACTCCACATACAAACTCAGCAGCTGTCAGAACATGGTGTGGAAGACTGATCAGGCCACCTAAAAAAATCTTTAGAATACTGTTCAGGATTACTTAAATGCAGTTGATAAGGGGACATTGTATAATATAAATAGTTTTAAGGAATTTGGAGTTTATTTTGAATTGTTGTGTGCATACATACATTGGTTTACAATTTAAGTTGTAATCCTTTACTATAAAGAAAGGGAGATGTGGAGTGGTTATAGAATTTCTCTTTCTCCACAGTTACCAGAGAGAACCAGGATGTGTTGAATCAGGGTGATGAATAAATGTAGTAGGAAATTCCTTGCTGGACAGATCTCTGGTTGCTGCTTAAAGCATGTCTCTTTGTGTTCGGCATTTATGTCGTCACACTACAGCTAGCACTTTCTTTGTCTTCAGAATATGTTAATTGGTTAGGGATTGATCCAAAGCCAATTGATGTTAATGGAAAGACTCCAACTGATGTCAGTGGCCTTTGGATCAGGCCCTTCAATTATAATTCCTATTCAGGCAGAACTTCATATGTTTATGGTCAATAGTCAGCCATTCGGACAAGACTCCCCATAATTTAGTGAGTCAACACAGTATCCTATTGCTGTCTGACAGAACCTGAAGGAGGTGCATGTCGTAGTGCAAGATTTACCTATGAACAATGTATCAAGGCAAAAACCCTGCTACAAACTCGTACTTTTATCATTCTTGCATGCATTTGATTCCAGAGAGATAAACATTCAGATACATATATACAATTAATTGCTTGAAAAATAAAGAAGCCCATTGAATTGCTTATCTTCCCGTAATTCTTTCTTATCTTCAGAGTATGAAGTAGCCATCAACCTTATGGACATTATCCCAGGGTCAATGCCACAAAAAGTAGCAGTCACATCAAAGTATGTACAGATACACCGGCATGAGGAATATGTTGTAATTGTAGCTAACTATAACCAGGAAGGATGAGTAAATTGCTGGCATGGCTCAGTGCCAGGTCAGTTTTCATTTCCCAGGGCAGGAGTGGAATGCCTTGATCATTTCATGACTGATCCATTTTAGTCATAACAGGTCATTCAAGTTCCGCTGAGGACAGGCTACTACTGAGGCATGTGACTGAGGGAATGCCCGTCAGCCCACTATTCACATAATTAAACTCTGTCTATTTTGACCCTACCCAACTAGTCTAAAACCAATCCATTAAGCTGCTATGGAAGTCTGTGATTAGTCTAACGATAAAAAAAAATCTGTGGACTTGATTTTTTCTTGTTGTACAGTATTATGACAATAAGTAGATTTTAAATAAATTTCTATTTTTTCTCTTTTGGCCTCAATTCCATGTTCAGCCTTGTTTTTTCCCCTTCAAATGACTAGATATCTAGGCCGGTAGTTAGTTTACCAGCATCATCTTTTTGCCTGCATCATCTGCAAGCAAAAATGCTTATAAAAAGCCTATGCAATTAAGTGGGAAACAAAGATCGTCCTAAATTTCTAATGGCAGCTGTGTCATAAAATATACCCAATCCTATATCTGCAGTGTCCATAAAAAGTAATTTTTGCCTACACATTTTTTTCCTTGGTGGCTACCATTTTCACCCTATAAAAACACATTTCCAGTATGTTTAGTTTGAGTTGCTATTCCTGGCTGTCAGTAATTCGTGTGATCTGTGTTTAAAATAAATTAATAAATGTTCTCCCTTCTATACCCTGTAAACATGAAAGTAAGAAATTTATGTGCTAAAATGTCTTCATGTGCTCAGATCCTGCAAATTCCTCAAAAGCATTTCCTAGTAATTGAAGATGTGTAAATTGTGTGTGTGTTTATGCTTGTTTTTTTTAATAGGGGAAGTATAGCATCTGCATCTCAAAACAGTCTTTGTCCCAGGCATATGCAAACAGAAACATTCTTCTCAAAACAGAAATAACTATCTCAACTACTATCAGCTCTTGAGCTGGATCTTTTTAATAAAATCCAGACCTCTGTAGTGTAGGTTTTCTATATGCTTCTGCAAAAGGAGTAGGGGGAGTTAAATTTTATTTGTTTTATATTAGTCATCAGTCATTTTCAACTTTAACTTTATGCAAGCTTATATCAAACAATATCTATCTGATAAAAAATTTGGCTTCTCACAGTGCTATACAGAACCGTAATACTTTCAGCATCCACAGCATATGGGTAAATATTCTAACAAAGTCTACTAACTAAAATTAATATTTGGATAATTACTAGTAGTCTATTATATAAACTAATATATGGCTGGTGACTTCTTTTATCCAAACATCAACATATAAGCCTATATTTTACCCGGATATCCAGAATTTACTGGAGATTTTAAATTATCTGCCACTAGGCGGATATCAACCTTTGTGTCTCCTCGAATCACAACTAATTAATGACTGCTTACTTTGTTTAAAAGCCTTTGGTGAGAGACTTTGTCAAAAGTTTTCTGAAAGTCCAAGTACACTATATCTACTGGATCACCCTTGTCCATGTTTGTTGACCCGCACAAAGAATTCTAATAGACTGATGAGGCATGATTTCCCTTTACAAAAGTCGTGTTGACTCTTCCCCAACATATCATGTTCATCTATATGTCTGATAAATCTGTTCTTTACTACAGTTTCAATTAATTTGCCTGGTACTCAAGTTAGGCTCACCAGCCTGTAATTACCAGGATTGCCTCTGAAGCCTTTTTTTTTAAAAAAATGGTGTCACATTAGCTATCCTCCAGACATACAATGTGTGTGGGGAATAAACTGGAAGTCTTAGTACATATGCTAAATTATGACTTACCTGGCAACACAGAAACTTGGTGGGATAAGTCTCTTAACTGGAATATTGGTATAAAGGGTTGTAACTTGTTCAGGAAGGACAGGCGGGAAATAAAAGGAAGAAGGTGTTGCATTATACATCAAGAATATAAACACTTGTTCTGAGTTCCAGAAGGAGGTGAGAGCCAGACCAGTTGAAAGTCTCTGGATAAATATAAAAGTGGAAAAATAGGTGTGAAGTCGTGGTAGGGATCTGTTATAAACTGCCAAATGAGGAAGAGGAGGTGGATGAGGCATTTCTTAGAACAAATAAAATAAATATCCAAAACACAAGACCTGGTAGTAATGGGGGACTAACTACTCAGACATCTGTTGGAAAAGTAATACAGCAAAACACAAAATTTCCAGTAAGTTCTTGGAATATATTGGGGACAACTTTTTGTTCTATAAAGTGGAAGAAGTGATCAGGGAATAGCCACTTTAGACATGATTCTGGCCAACAGTGAGGTATTGGTTGTGAATCTGAAGGTGGAAGGCAATTTGGGTGAAAGTGATCATGAATTTATTAGTCTAAGTAAAGAAAGGAACAGAATAAGGACAATAGACTTAAAAAAAAAACTTTTACAAACTCCTAGAACTGAGGGAAATCTAAGGGAAAAGCGAGTCCAGTAAAACTGACAGTTTCTCAAGGAGACAATACTGAATGCACAACTGCAAACTATCCAAATGTGAATTAAAGACAAGAAGAACCAATATGATAGTAAGAGGCCAATATGGCTCTGCAGTGGACCCTTGCTCTCCTGCTTGGAGGGAGGCCACTCGTTCCGCTTGCCTTTGGGCTTGTCTGGCCAAGGCACGAAGCTGCAGAACAGTCTAGGGCCCATGTCTCCATTCCACCGGGTCCTCTAGTTCCCTCTAGTTTGGGCACCAGACAGTCATGGCCAGGCTTTAACCTGGGCTTGGGGAGGCTCAAGTTGCCAGCAATTAAACAGCGGCTACAGGGGGCTGGCTTCAGCCGGAGCAGGCCTCCAGCCGCCAGCAAGGCAATCACAGTCTACAGGTGGGCTGGGGCCTGAGCTTGAGGAGGCTAAGGCTGCCAGCAAGCAAACAGTTTTAGGGCTGGCTTTAGCCTGGGCAGGGCTCAGGCAGCCAGCAAAGCAACAGTCTATAAGGGGGCTGGTACAGGAGGCTCCTTCTTCAGACTGGGAGCTTCCCTGCACAGTGTAGGGAGTCAGCCACCCCAGGGGGACACGGGCCCATCCTACTCCACTGTGTCCCAGTCCAGGCAGAGGCCGGATTGGCTGCCCCAGTGTCGGCAGAGATCCAGCCGCAACACGCTGACTGAGCCACACCTGGTTCTGCAGCCAGCTGTTCTGTGGCTGCCCCTGGGCCACTTCCTGCCTTCTCGGGGTTTGGTACCTCTCACGTTCAGGGCTCGTCGGTCTCCTCGGGATACACCGCGGCCATTAGTCTGGGCCACTTCTTGTTGGGGTCTCCCACTTCGGCAGCTATGGGACGGCCGGGTGTAGGTTCCCCTCCTGGACACGGCAGTACGGTAGGAGCATCCTTCTCCTCTAGGGATTCCAGCCCAACTGGGTTGCAGGGCATTCCTCTTATACTTCCGGCCCTGCTGAGGCACTTCCGCACCAAGTGGAGTGGAGTGGAACCTTGCTCTCCTACTCGGAGGGAGGCCACTTGGCCTCAATACAGGCTCCATCAAGAATTTTTAATGAGCTGAAAATCAAAAAGGAATCCTACAAAAAAAATGGAAATATGGATGAATTGCTAAGGAGAAGTACAAAAGAATAGCAGAAGTATGTAAGGACAAAACGAGAAAGGCTACGGCATAAAATGAGTTACATATGGGCATATAAAAAGCAGTAAGTAAAGATTCTTTAAATACATTAGAAGCAAATGAAAGACAAAGAAAAGTGTAGGTCTTCTACTTAGCAGCGAACGAAAACTAATAACTGATGACATCAAGAAGGCTGAGGTATTTAATGCCCATTTTGCTTCAGTCTTCACTGAAAAGGTTAATGATGACCAGATACTCAACACAATTTATATAAATAACAAGGGGGAAGGAACATGAGCCAAAACAGGGATATCACAGATTAAAGAATAGTTAGATAAATTAGATGTATTCAAATCTCCAGGGCCTAATGATGTTCATCCTAGGGTACTTAAATAACTAGCTGAAGCAATCTTGAAACTGTTATCAACTATCTTTGAGATGGAGGATGGTTGAGGTCCCAGAGAACTGGAGAAGGGAAAACATAGTACCTGTTTTTAAAAAGGAGAACAAAGAGGACACATGTATTTATAGACCAATCATCATAACGTTAATACCTGGAAAGATGACACTGGAATAAATTATTACATAATCAGTTGGTAAGCAACTAGAAGATCATAGGATTATAAGGAATAGCCAGCATGGATTTCTCAAGAACAATTGGTGCCAAACCAACCTAAATTCCTTCTCTGACATGGTTAATGGCCTAATGGATAGTGGGGAAGCAGTAGATGTGATCTTTCTTAATTTCAGTATGGCTTTTGACACAGGGCCACATGACATTATCATAAGCATAGGGAAATATGCTCTAGATGAAATTAGATAGGTGCACAACTGGTTGAAAGGCCATACTCAATAAATATTTATCAGTGGTTTGCTATTGAACGGAGAGGACACATCTAGTGGGCTTCCACAGGGGTCATTTCTGGATATGGTACTATTCAATATTTTCATTAATGACTTGGATAATGGAGTGGAAAATATGCTAATAAAATTTGTGGATGACATCAAGCTGGGAGGGATTGCAAACACTTTGGAGAACATGATTAGAATTCAAAATGGCCTTGACAAATTAGATAATGGATTTGAAATAAATAAGATGAAATTCAATAAAGACAAGTACAAAGTACTTCACTAAGAAAGGAAAAAAATCAAATGCACAAATACAAAATGGGGAATAACTGGCTAGTCAATCATACTGTTAAAAATGACCTGGGGATTATAAATTTCAGAGTAGCAGCCGTGTTAGTCTGCATCCGCAAAAAGAAAAGGAGTACTTGTGGCACCTTAGAGACTAACCAATTTATTTGAGCATAAGCTTTCGTGAGCTACAGCTCACTACATCGGATGCATGCAGTGGAAAATACAGTGGGGAGATTTTATGTACGCAGAGAACATGAAACAATGGGTGTTACCATACACACTGTAATGAGAGTGATCAGGTAAGGTGAGCTATTACCAGCAGGAGAGACCTTGATTATCACTACAAAAGGTTTTTTTTCCTCTCCTGCCGGTAATAGCTCACCTTACCTGATCACGCTCGTTACAGTGTGTATGGTTACACCCATTGTTTCATGTTCTCTGCGTATATAAAATCTCCCCACTGTATTTTTCATTGCATGCATCCGATGAAGTGAGCTGTAGCTCAAGAAAGCTTATTCTCAAATAAATTTGTTAGTCTCTAAGGTGCCACAAGCACTCCTTTTCTTTTTCCTGGGGATTATAGTGGATCACAAATTAAATCAGTCAACAATGTGATGCTGTTGCAAAAAAGGAAAATGCCATTCTGGGATGTATTAACAGGAATCTCATATGGTAGACATAGGAGGTAATTGTTCTCCTCTACCTGGCACTGGTGAGGCATCAGCTGGCGTACTGTGTCCAATCCTGGACTCTACACTTCAGGAAAGATGTGGACAAATTTGAGTGAGTCCAGAGGAGAGCAACAAAAATGATAAAAGGTTTTGAAAACCTGACCTAGGAGAAAAAGTAAAAAAAAAAGAAAAAAAGGACATGTTCAGTCTTGTGAAAAGAAGACTGAGGAGGGACCTGATAACAGTCTTCAAACATGTTAAGGGAGGTTATAAAGGGAATAGTGATCAATTGTTCTCCATGTCCACTGAAGGTAGGACAAGAAGTCATGGGCTTAATCTGCAGCAAGGGAGATTTAGGTTTGATATTAGGATAAACTTTCTAACTATAAGACTAGTTAAGCTTGGGAATAGGCTTCTAAAGAATGTTGTGGAATCCAACATCATTGGAAGTTTTAAAGAATAGGTTGGACAAACACCTGCCAGGGATGGTCCAGGTTTACCTGGTCCTACCTCAGCACTTGTCAATTTTGGTTGGATGTATTCCTGGAGATTTCATGGCATAATCTTTAATTAAATATTAATATTTAATTCTCGGAAACTCCAGGACAATCCTGGAAGGTTGGCAACCCTAGCAAGAGGCTGCACTTGATGACTTCCAACCCTATGATTTTGTGGCTGATGAAGATTTTCAGCCAACACTGTCTTTGCTGAAAAATACAGATTGGAGATGCCCAAAATATTCTGTGAATTTATGTTAATTTCAGCTAATTGTTTTGGTTAAACTGAATAAAATATCAAAGAGAAACATTTTGATATTTTAACCTATTTTCATAACCAGAAAGGGTGGGGCTGCTCCCATCATAGCCTTTAGCTTAGACATCAGAACACTCATCCAGGACATGGAAGACCCAGGTTTGAATCCACGCTCTAGATCAGGGACATGAACCCAGGTCTTCCATTTTCCACCTAAGGGCCCTACCTCCCAGGTTATAGGGCGATCTGGGGCAGGCCTTTTTCAATCTCTCCTGTTGAAGCTGTTCCACTTTGTATACATAAATATTCATTGGAGCAGGGACTGAAATATGAGTCTCCCACGTCCAAGGTGAGTGCTATAGCCATTGGGCTAAAGGGCTGCAGTACCACCACCACTTCCTCCTCCTCCTGCAGTGGTTCTGTGAATTTAACTCTTCTTTTTCTTTGCTTTTTCTAGAAAGGTTAAAAATACCCCAAATGAATTTTTCCTGGCAGGCAGATTAATCTACATCTGCCTACTGTGTAGTTTCTTGCACTTTCCTCTGGAGCATCTGGTACTGACCACTGAAGGAGGCAGGATACTAGACTAGCTGGTCCCTGGGTCTGGTTTGGTATGTCAATCCCTGTGTTCCATCAGCAGAATCACCAGGAAAGAGAGCAATGTGGATGCTGATATTCTTTCCCAGGGATGAATGTGCAGCGCTAGTGAAAATGTCCTGAGTGTGATATGTGGTGTAATAGGTAGGGCTGTCAGGATCCAGCTAGAATCACTCTACCACTGCAGCTATTTAAAAAGGGATCTAGTATTGATGCTACCACTGCAGACATTTAAAAATAAAATAATTCCTCAGCATTTGGCCTGCTATCATCAAATACCTCATTTAATGAAAGCATCTTAATTCTACTGTATGTAACTAGTAGATTTAAGGATAAATCCTTGTTCTTTTCTTACATTCCATTAGGACAGTATACAGTCATTAATTGTTTCACTATCCTGGTATCCAAGACTCTCTTTCTTCTGTGTCTTCCAGTGCAGTTTATTCTCTGTATTTGCCTATTGGATTCTAAACTGTTCAGATCAGGATCTGCATTTGTGTTTGTGTCTTGTACAGTGGTGAACCCATTGTCTATGCTAAACTACTAATAAACAGAAGAACATAGAATAGTTATCCATTAAAAATACTTGACCTTCCCCCTCCCCCACCATCTGAATTTGCACTGTGTTGTGTTGCATCTGACTGTTTTTGTGTTTCTCTTGCCTTTTTCCCCATTCACCATTCACAGAGGGAATGGAGTGGTGTTGTTTACATGCACATATTGGACCCCTAATGTTGCCATGTCTGTAACAGAAAAATTATCCATTATTTTGGAAAGCCTTAACTTATTTTTCTTAGGTTTAAAGTGGATAGTCATGAGAAATAGGATTGCATATTTACCAGAAAGAACAGATTTTATAATTACTCAGCCTTTTAGAAAGGGTGATAGGCAATTGGTTAGAGGGCTTGCAAGTCAACATTTTTTTTAAAGACAGGTTTCAGAGTAACAGCCGTGTTAGTCTGTATTTGCAAAAAGAAAAGGAGTACTTGTGGCACCTTAGAGACTAACCAATTTATTTGAGCATGAGCTTTCGTGAGCTACAGCTCACTTCATCCGATGAAGTGAGCTGTAGCTCACAAAAGCTCATGCTCAAATAAATTGGTTAGTCTCTAAGGTGCCACAAGTACTCCTTTTATTTTTTTTAAACTAATGAGTATTTGTTTTCTCATTTCCCAATTTACATTTAGGATGTATCTACTTTTTAAATGATAAATTATTGATATATGGGCTATCTTTAAAATCTATTACTTGGCATTTCTTTAGAATTACAGTACCAGGCTGTCTTTAATCTCTTTTTTCTTGTGTGAGATTACTTTCTTTGACAACTTTGGAACAGGGGCAAATAAAGAGCAGTGGAAAGTAAGAAGACATAAAAAGTGTTTTTAAGAGTTCTGTTCAATTAGTTTTCCTTAAAGAACTACCAGGGCTACTTTCCTGTGTCATGCGAAGAGGAATAGCCAAGTAAAAGAATGTTTTTATGATCAGCATGGGATAGATCTTTTAGCCTCATGCTCTGCGTATGCCTGGGAGTGGCTTAGGGAACAGGGGCAGTAGCACAAAATGATGGTGGCTGAAATCAACAGGAGTTTTGCTTAAAAATTGTAGGAACACTACAAGTGAAAACGCCTGGTGCTGGTTCCAGAATTTTGAGGAAGGGATTAAGAAAGAGGCAGTGGCTGCATCAAATTATAAACAACAGTACCTAGCTTCTTTCATTCATGGGTCTCAAAGTGCTTCACAAAGGTGCTCATTATTCTCAATTTACAGATGGGAAAACTGAAGAACAAACAGGTGAAGTGATTTGCTCAAGGTCACCCAGGAGGTCAGTGAAAAAGCTACAAATAGAATCCAGCTCTTCAGAGTCCCAGTTTAGCACTCTGTCCACTATGGCATGAACCTCAGGAAATGGAACTCTGCAAAACTATCATATTTTAGTTTACAAGCATTTGCCTTGAAAACCTGAGGTGCAGAGTTTTTGTAAGCACCCAAAAATGTAGAGGCCAAATTCTGATCTCTGCTACATACATGTAAATCTAGAGTAACTATTGACCTCAATGGATTTATTCCAGATTAACTCCTTCATATATGCAAGGATGTGATCCTAGATGCGTATCTGAATTATCAAAGGGGCCCTTAAGCTTTAAAACTAGCCTAGAAAAGTCTTGCAGGAATATGGAAATCTTGAAAGGGACCCTGACTTCTTGCTTCTGATTCAGTAGGATTTAGGATATATAGCCATATACTTAGCTGTTTTCATTTTACTTTATTAAAAGTTTATCAAGTGGTAAACATCTTATATACAGTTTCCCTTGAAATAAAAAAAGTGTATCAACTGGAATAAAAGTGGACCTTAAAAGGAGTCTAAGTTAAAACTAAATGATGGGAAGACCTTACAGTATAAAGCATCTTGGTGTTGTGTAATCACATGTAAAGTAAAAAGAACTTTCCAATTTTTATAACTATTATTTATGTATTTTAAAGCTATATTTATGCTTGGTTTAATTTGGCTTTTTTGCCCTTGGTAGTTTCTGGGAAGTTTCAGAAAGTGATTTGCACAAGTTAAATAAGTTTTTATCTTTTGATTGTGTTTGGATTAATGGAAAGACAGGGCTGGAAGGAACCTCAAAAGATCATCTGATCTATCACGTTGTGCTGAGGGAATATATCTAGAATATTCCTTACAGTTGTTTGTCTCATCTGTTCTTAAGAATCTCCAATGACAGGGATTCCACAACCACCCTAGGTAACCTATTTTATTTCTTATAGTTAAAGTATTTCTTATTGCTGCAAACTAAGCCGATTACTTCTTGTCCTACCATTGATGGACCTGGAGAACAACTGATCACTGTCCTCTTTATCTTTTGCATATTTGAAGACTTATGTGCCCTCCTGCCTTGACTAAACATGTCCAAATATTTGAACCTTTTGTCACTGGTCATGTATTCTAAACCTTTTATCCTTTTTGTTGCTCTCTTCTGCACTTAGAATCATGAAACCATAGGGTTAGAAAGGGCCACAAGGATCATCGTCTAACCCCCTTACCAAGATGCAGGATTTGTTGTGTCTAAACTATGCAAAACAAATGGCTATCCAGCCTCCTTCTGAAAATCTCCAGTGAAGGAGCTTCCACAACCTCCCTAGGCAGCCTGTTCCATTATCCTACTGTTCTTACACTTAGGAAGTTTTCCCTGAGATTTAATCTAAAATGACTATGTTGTAGTTTGAACCCACTACCCGTTTTCTTGCCCTCTGTGGCAAGAGAAAACTTTTCTCCATTCTTTATGGCAGCCTTTCAAGTATTGAAGACTGCTATCATGTCCCCCCTTAATCTCCTCTTTTGCAAACTAAACATACCCAGTTCCTTCAGACTTTGATCATATGGCTTGCATTCCATCCCTTTGACCATCTTTGTTGCTTGCCCCTGGATCCTTTCCAGTTTTTTTTTTCATTTTTCTATACATTGGTGATTAAAATTGGGCACAGTACTCCAGCTGTACTAACCAGTGCTGAGCAGAGTAGTATTATCACTTCCTGTGGCTTGCATGCTATGCCTCTGTTAATGCAACGTAAAATTGCATTTGCTATTTTTTTCAACAGCATCGCCTTGTTGACTCATGTTGAGGTTGTGATCTACCACAACTCTCAGATCCTTCTCAGCAGTGCTGCTACCAAGCCAGTTATCCCCCATTCTGTATTTATACATTTGGTTTTTCTTCCCTAAGTGTAGCATCTTACATTTGTCATTCATTTTGTTGTCTATTGCCCAGTTCTCCAAATTATCAATATGTCTCTGAATTTTAGTTCTGTCCTCCTAAGTGTTGGCAACCCCCCCTAGTTTTGTGTCATATACAAATTTGATCAGTATGCTCTATTTCTACATCCAGGCCATTTATAAAGATGTTAAACAACACTGGATCCAGAACAGATCCCCGTGGAATCCCACTTGAGACCTCCCTCCAATCAGACATCATTCCATTAATAATTGCTCTTTGTTTGTGGTTAACTAATTCTATATCCACTTAATGATCGGCCTTCAAGACCACATTTATCCAACTTACTTATCAGAATGTTATATAGGACTACGTGTGAAAAGACTTGTTGAAGTCCTGTCAAAGAAGGAAATCAAGCTGGTTTGGCATGATACGGTCTTAGTAAATCCATGCTGGCTGCTAGTGATCACCCTTCATCCTGCAGGTACTTGAAAATTGAATGTTTTATATGTTGCTCTAGTAGCTTCCAGGTATGGAAGTCAGGCTGACTGGCCTATAGTTCCCTGGCTCCTCCTTTTCCCCCTTTTAAAAGATGGGCATGTCAGCAGTTCTCCAGTCTTCCAGGACCTCTCCTGTCATCCATGAGTTTGCAAATATTATTGCCGGGTGCTCCAAGATTTCTTCCGCTAATTACTTCAGCACTCTGGGGTGAATAGCATCAGGCCCCACTGACTTGAATTTCATTGAGATTGGTCAGAAGATCTGACCTATCCTGATCTGCGTCCCTTCCTCTTTGTTGTCTGTGGTAACTTCTCTAGTCGTCCTGTCACACATTATTTTTTGGTGAGAAAACTGAAGCAAATTAGGCATTGAGCAACTCAGGCTTCCTTTCATCTTTTGTTACCAGCTCACTTTCTCCATTGAGCAGCAGACCCACACCATCACTGATCTATTTTTTTTTGTCTGACATATTTGAAGAATACCTTCTTGTTGTCTATAATACTCCTTGCCAGCTGTAACTCATTCTTTGCCTTGGCTTTCCTAGTTTATATACTTCCTCAGTGACATGCCCCTCCTTCCATTTCCTGTATGTATCCCCATTGGGTTTTAGATAGCTAAAAAGCTCCTTGGGAAGCCACATGGGCCTCCTGTGGCTCTTCTTATCTTTCCTCTGCATCAGAATAGCTTGATGTTAAGCCTCTAGTATTACATCTTTTAGGAACTGCCAGCTCTCTTTGACTCCTTTTCTTCCTAATTGGTCTTTTCTTTGGCCCTTTTCTCTGAGTTGGTTGAAAACCTGCCTTTCTTAAGCCTAGTATCTTCCTTTTGTTCTTCTCATGTCCTCCTTTCCTTAGATCTTGAATTCTATCAGATCATGATCACTTCCTCCCAAGTTCCAAAATGCCTTCACATTCACAACTAATTCATCCTTGTTGGTCAAAACCAGATCCCAAAATATATGACCAGTTTTTTCCTCAACTTTTTGAATCAGAAAGTTGTCCCCAACAGATGCTAAGAACTTATAGGACCTATTATGCTTTGCTGTAATAGTCTTCCAGACTTTCTTCAAATTGTTCACTTTCTTAATGTGAAGTGCCCACAACTGGGCACAGTACTCCTACTTGGCACTGGTGAGGCCTAAGCTGAGCAGAACAATTACCTCCCATGTTTTCCATATGACACTCCTGTTAATACATCCCAGAATGGCATTTGGGTTTTTTGCAACAGCATCACATTATTGACTCACTCAGTTTCCGCTGCACTATAATCCCCAAATCGTTTTCAGCAGTACTACTGCCCAGCCAGTTATTCCCCATTTTGTATTTGTGCATTTGATTTTTTTTTCCTTCCTAAGTGCAATACTTGGTTGTTGTTTTTATCGAATTTCATCTTCTTGAATTCAGACCAATTCTTTAATTTGTCAAGGTAGTTTTGAATTTTAAGCCTGCCCTCCAAAGTGCTTGCAGACTCTTTCAGCTTGGGATCATCTACAGATTTTATAAACATACTCTCTACTTCATCATTCTAGACCTTAATGAAAATATTGAATACTACTGGTCCCATGACGGAGCCCAGAGGCATTCCATTTGATATATCCTCTCAGTTTGACAGTAAATCATCGATAATTATGCTTTGAGTGTGGTCTCTCAACTCGTTGTGCACCTACATTATAGTAATTTCATATTTTGCAATAGTATAGTACTTTGGACTTCCTATAGATTTTTCTCTCTTGTTGGACTATTGTGTTATCTCTGGATCTGGAGAACAACTACAGACATTTAACTGAGAAAGCAAAATATTTGTTTTCACAAATATTTCAGGAATTAAAGTTGAACAAGATGGTTCTGGTACAATTAAAAAATGAACTGAACTTTCTGACTAATGAGAGCTGTAGTCCAACCAGGAATCTTGGCTTAGAGAAGAAAAGAAGCATGAGATACTTGAACTACAACTCCATGAGGTCCATGGTCTCACCTTTTAATTAAAATATTTCATTTTTTTCCAAAATATTTTGGTTTTAGATTCCCCCCCCCCCCAAACATCAAATATTTCCATGGCAAATTTCAACTTTTTTAAAGCTTTTATTCAGATTTCCTGCAGAAAACATTTTTTTTCCTAACCATTTCTAGTTTCTACTGCTCCTGGTGCTTAAGCTAGCAGTGCTATCATGGGAATGGAAGTGTTTCTCCTTCTTCTGCTTCCTAACCTCCCTGAAGATGTGTAACCTGATTTTTCAGAGGTGCTGAGCACATGGAGATCCCACTCAGACGCACCCCCTGTCTTTAAGTGGTTTCCATCATACACAGGGCTTACAGTTTGGTTCAATGGCTCTAAAGCACCCGCACTATACAAATTGTTCCAGTGCCTCTGCACTTAGCGTTAGGTGCTCAATACCTTGGAAAATCTTCCAAGGGCTAGGAAGAAGGAAAGAAGATGGAGTGGCCTCTTGATGCCCTCAGAAGACTGTGGTGAGTTAGCCATTTGACTCTTCACTGCAGCATGGGGGAGGGAATGCAAACTACTAAAGAGGATAATGATCAGAAGGGATTACTTCAGGGTTTAGGCAGAGAACAGTGAATGGAGCACTGAGTAGAAGGATCCTTTGGGGCTGTGCTTCTATGTGTATAGTACTTGTTCCTGGGCTTATATTAGTGGGCCCACTAGAACCAGAATCCACCTTAATTTCTGTATGGTTTGAAGTGCTAGCTAAATCCTTTGCGGCCGCCTTTCATTAGGGAGTCTACTGTCACCAATTATTTTTCTTGCTTTAATGACATAAAATATCCCCAGCCACTAATTCCTGAGTAAGCATTTAACAAAGCTGTGCAAAGGCATTCTGGCCAATGCAGGCAGCGGCAATATTACAAATGCAAATCTGTCGCATTTTATTTTGTGTATAAGAGAATTTTAAGATAAGAATTACTTTTTGACTCATGGTTCAGAGTGGTAGCCATGTTAGTCTGCATCAGCAAAAACAACGAGGAGTACTTGTGGCACCTTAGAGACTAACTTTTTCACACAATGCAGAGCAATGAGTGCACAAGATCAAGGTGAGCGGTTGCACAAGATGCCATGTGATCGCACAAACAGTGTGTGCACACAGGCACTATTGATATTACAAGTATAATGCACTAACTTTCTTTCTTTGTACAGTACCACGGGGTAATGAAAGTAAAAGGGAGGAAATAACATTTGCTCTACCCCCCCACACACTTCCTAACACTCTCACACATCTGGCAAATGCAGTAGGGTCATTTCCCTGTGACATTATGATTGTTTGTGTTAGAGAGAGAGACAGAGAGAGACAGAGGTTGAGAGAGAGTGCAGCCAGTGGTTGTCTGCTTTGGAAAAGAAAAGAGGCACTGATCCACAAAGGTTCTTAGTACCAAAACCACTTCAAGTACCCTATAATTTGAGGACTGTGTTTGTCAGACCCTCTAAAGATCAGTGTACCTGGCGTATTTTCTATGAAAGGTAGTTTTTCTGCCAAGCAGGAACACAATCAGCTTTTTCCACAAACTGTAGATTGGAACAGTCATCCTCACTATCACTTCCTCAAGAAGACCATTTTTTCAAGGAACCAAAGAGATTTATTTTTTATACTTCCTGGCCATTTTACTATTTGCACAATTGGTCCTAATCCAACCAAGTGCTTAAGTGTGTGCTTATCTTTTGAGGACATGAATTAGCGATTGAAGTCAGGACCATTCTGTGTTCACAAGAAATTTTCAACAGATAAAATCTGCAAGATCCTTTTTGATGGGGAGTTAGCTTTAACATTTCATTACCTTATTTCAGCTGTAGTTGCTTAATGCTCAGCGGACTCTGTGCCTTCCAAAAAAATGGTGTACCAGATCAAATCATCAGGATACTGTTACTGATTGCATATCTCACTTCTCAATGAAATATTGCAGACATGCGATAAAGACTGTTCAAGAAGGAAGAGGAATAGGGTCTTTGCTGTCTTGGTTTCTCTATGACTGGGACAAGAAATCAGTGACAGGGATTTATTAAATTTCCTTCAGCCATGATTCAGTTATGACAGAGTGATACTCCTATTATATTGGCAGCAGTTTTGATAAACTATTAGAAAAATGTAAAATGTAATTGTCAGTTTCAAAGCATGTGTATAGTGTTTAGATGTTTGATTTATCCTGTATATTCATTTCCAAGTAAAGTACTACTTCATGGCAATAAGGGTAACAGAAATGGGCCCATTGTTAGCAACAGTGTTAGCAACTAAAAGAATTAACAGGATGAATGATCAGATGATGTCAGTAGTAAATGATGTCCCTAATGATTGAATATGAAGGCACTTTACTTGAAGACTTAGGGAAACATGATTTAACAAGGCAAGAAGTGTAACTGTATAGTACTTTGGTATAAGTTTCATAGAATCATAGAATCATAGAATATCAGGGTTGGAAGGGACCTCAGGAGGTCATCTAGTCCAACCCCCTGCTCAAAGCAGGACCAATCCCCAATCAAATCATCCCAGCCAGGGCTTTGTCAAGCCTGACCTTAAAAACTTCCAAGGAAGGAGATTCTACCACCTCCCTAGGTAACGCATTCCAGTGTTTCACCACCATCCTAGTGAAAAAGTTTTTCCTAATATCCAACCTAAACCTCCCCCACTGCAACTTGAGACCATTACTCCTTGTCCTGTCCTCTTCTACCACTGAGAATAGTCTAGAACCATCCTCTCTGGAACCACCTCTCAGGTAGTTGAAAGCAGCTATCAAATCCCCCCTCATTCTTAGGATCATAGAATCATAGAATCATAGAATATCAGGGTTGGAAGGGACCCCAGAAGGTCATCTAGTCCAACCCCCTGCTCGAAGCAGGACCAATTCCCAGTTAAATCATCCCAGCCAGGGCTTTGTCAAGCCTGACCTTAAAAACCTCTAAGGAAGGAGATTCTACCACCTCCCTAGGTAAAAATTCTTCTCTTCTGCAGACTAAACAATCCCAGTTCCCTCAGCCTCTCCTCATAAGTCATGTGTTCCAGACCCCTAATCATTTTTGTTGCCCTTCGCTGGACTCTCTCCAATTTATCCACGTCCTTCTGGTAGTGTGGGGCCCAAAACTAGACACAGTACTCCAAATGAGGCCTCACCAATGTCGAATAGAGGGGAACAATCACGTCCCTTGATCTGCTCGCTATGCCCCTACTTAAACATCCCAAAATGCCATTGGCCTTCTTGGCAACAAGGGCACACTGCTGACTCATATCCAGCTTCTCGTCCACTGTAACCCCTAGGTCCTTTTCCGCAGAACTGCTGCCTAGCCATTCGGTCCCTAGTCTGTAGCTGTGCATTGGGTTCTTCCGTCCTAAGTGCAGGACCCTGCACTTATCCTTATTGAACCTCATCAGGTTTCTTTTGGCCCAATCCTCCAATTTGTCTAGGTCCCTCTGTATCCTATCCCTGCCCTCCAGCGTATCTACCACTCCTCCCAGTTTAGCATCATCCGCAAATTTGCTGAGGATGCAATCCACACCATCCTCCAGATCATTTATGAAGATATTGAACAAAACCGGCCCCAGGACCGACCCCTGGGGCACACCACTTGACACCGGCTGCCAACTAGACATGGAGCCATTGATCACTACCCGTTGAGCCCGACAATCTAGCCAACTTTCTACCCACCTTATAGTGCATTCATCCAGCCCATACTTCTTTAACTTGCTGACAAGAATACTGTGGGAGACCGTGTCAAAAGCTTTGCTAAAGTCAAGAAACAATACATCCACTGCTTTCCCTTCATCCACAGAATCAGTAATCTCATCATAGAAGGCTATTAGATTAGTCAGGCATGACCTACCCTTGGTGAATCCATGCTGACTGTTCCTGATCACTTTTCTCTCATGTAAGTGCTTCAGGATTGATTCCTTGAGGACCTGCTCCATGATTTTTCTGGGGACTGAGGTGAGGCTGACTGGCCTGTAGTTCCCAGGATCCTCCTTCTTCCCTTTTTTAAAGATTGGCACTACATTGACCTTTTTCCAGTCATCTGGGACTTCCCCGGTTCGCCACGAGTTTTCAAAGATAATGGCCAATGGCCTTGAGCATTTTGCAATTTCTGTTTAGACTAGAGTGATTTTCTTTTTTTTTTTTTAACAAATATGTATATAGTGTATAGGTAGACATCCTATTGATACAAGGAAAATTATTACATTTTCTTGTTGCAACAGCCTGGAACTTCTTCCTCTCATTTCACATGCACTGCTATCTCCCCTCCCAATATTATGGCATTTAGCTAGGAAATTCTAAATGAGATCATAATACATAAAATTGCAAATATCTGAAGTCACTTTCATTCCAGTATCCTAGAAATATCCCTATAAATATGGTGCTGTTCATACTATTTGTTCTTCTGATTGGAGCTTTTATGTATATCCACCAAAACATTTAGCAAACAAGTTAAAAAGAGGAAGAGAAAATTTGAGTCAAAAGTCAGTACACTTAAGCAATTCTACTGTTAAAACTTACAGTTTAGGAACCTTAATCTCTCTTCTCCTGCAGGGTCTTCCTGCTTTGGAGGATGAAGTTTGTTAAATACATTGAGTTCCAAAAAAAAGACATTGTCTTCCTTCAAGGCAGATTGAAAATTAAAGCTTCAGGACTGTATTATTGGACTTGAGAAACCCATGCCCTGGAGAGGTCTCAGAATGGTACTTCTCTGGGCTAATAAAGGCCATATATATCATAGTAACAAACTGCTCAAGGATAGCAGGCGGATCATCATCCCTTTCTTTTTAGTATATGAAAAAATAAGTTCAAGACAATACATTTCAAAGCCATGCATGATGCATCATATCACTAGAACATTATTCATAATACAACAAAGTGGCAGTGTTTAGAAAGGACAGCTGTATGAGTGAGTTGAACACATGGAAAAAACAGTGTCCGACTATGGCAGGGTGTAGAAAAGCCTCACAGTCTCTTGGCATGGGTTCAGTTCCTCTTGGCCCCTTTTCATGCAGCAGAGCCAGAAGGGATGTTATATTCTACACACTGGGACCACAACTACTGATCTTTGCTTTAAAAAAAAAGTATGTTGTAGAGATGTAGTGAAGACTTTGGGGAATAGTTTATTTTCCTTGCCTAACTTCTCTGGGCTAATAAAGGCCATATACATCATAGTAACAAATTGCTCAAGGATAGCAGGTGGATCATCATCATCATTGTGTTCTTTTTAGTAGATAAAAAAATAAGTTCAAGACAATACATTTCAAACCCATGTATGATGCATTTATTTTCATTAAATAAGAGCTATAAAGTTAATGTTGAAATTTTGTGTTAGTCTTCATAGCTAAAACAGTACATTAACATCCAGTTGGACAGCAATCTCATTATTCTTGCTTTTGTTATGTGACTGGCACATTTCCCGCAATGCTATACTTGTGAATATCATAATCATATATTATCTACACAAAGTCCATCCCAGCCAATATGTATCTCGTAAGAGTGCAAAATGATTTTGTATAAAAATGACTGCATTAATAGGGCAGACGTAGATATTGATATGAGATGACAGATTATATTTTATTGTAACAAACTATCTTTGAGAAAGGAGGGCAGTCTTGGGGGGAAAAGATATAGACTGATGCACTTACTGAACATCTTTAGAAGTTGAAATGTAAAAGGCTGAGATATTATTAATGATGGTCCTTCGTTAGTGCTGATGGGACTATTCTTCCACTTCTTCCCTTGAAGGCCACGTTATATAGTTCTCCCCTGTCAAGAGTGCCTCTGGTGGGAGACTTGAGTTCCAAATCAGGCAGAGTAGGAATGTGAAAAGATGTCTCCCATATCCCACGTGAATGCCCTAACCACTGGACTATCGGCTGTACTGGCATGGGGGTCTCTGTGGATATGAACTGCAGCTGGGAGGCGAGCCTCTCCACACAGGTAGACAGACTCACACAAGCAGGGCTCGAGAGGGTGTGCTGAAAATAGCAGTTTGGATGTTGTGACTTGGGCAGCAGCTTGGTCTCTTAAGCCCATCAACTCCCTGGGTCTGAGCTCAGGTGGATAGTCTGAGTCTGGACCAGAGCAGCAATGTCCACTCTGCTCTTTTTAGCAAGGAGATTTGCTAGTGCAAGTCTGTTTCCCCGGGCTCAGAGGCTTGGTCCCAGCTGCAACATAGACAAACTATCTCAGTTTTTTGTGAGAAAGGTGCTTAAGCCAGGTCAGTCCTAACTCCAGAAAAGGTGTCACACTGAGAATCTCAAATGGAGATAGATGCATCCTTCTGGCTTGTCAGTCATGTACCTAAGGTCCAGACCAATGGGATGAGGGCACCTAAGTGTCTTTGTGGATCTGGGCTGCAAGCCCCACCCCTTGCCTCTCTATTTCACCCCTGGCTAGCTTAGGCAGCTTCCTGCTCAGCTTGCGGCTTCTGAGAATTCCTTTATTAGGCATCTAACTTTCACCATACAATGCATGGAGAGACTAGGTGCCTAAGTAAGGGCTGTATATTCCACTGGACAGCAGGAAGGCTAGGAGTTGGGACTTGCATGACCAAAATCCCCTTTGTGAATCTAGCCCTCTGTTCCTAAAGATATTATTACTGTTTTTCTCCAATGAGAATTATTTTTTTTTATCAGATGACACCAGTTTTATAATGCCCACACATATGCTAAATTCCTCCACGAATTACATTTGGAAAAGGGAAACAAATGTCCTGTTTGTAAATTAAACATCAATTTGTAAAGCTTAAGTAATGAAATTTAATAATATCAGAACAGCTGCATCAGAAGAGAAACATTCAAATACAATACTATTAAAGTGCTTTTGTACTTCAGCATCTTTGAAATCTTCAAAATGTGTATATAATATTTGAAACTGAATATATTTGTCAAACCTGCCAGATATTGGAGCATTTTATTCAGTCCAAGATTTATTCCCTTTTTTGTTTTAAAATAGTGGATTAATAAAATACGGACAGATATGATGAATATTCTATCATTCAAAATAATGATTTACATTCATATTGTAACACACAATGTGTAGCTGTAAAATGCACTATAGAGCTGCAGCTGTGATTTTGCTACCGTCCATACAAAGAAGTTGGCATACCTATAAAAATTACATCGCTTTGATAGTAACACCTATGGTCCTTTATCAGGATTGGGTCCCCATCTAGGCACTCTACAAACCCAAGTGAAGACCTGCACTTATGAGTACATTTTTTGAGTTTGGGTTTTAAGGAGTGATTTCAAGGAGAGCAAAATGTTTGGTGCAGAAGACATGGTCTCACACATGGGCAGTATGGAAGAAGGAACAAAAGGGAAAGTCAGAGAAGTATAAAGAAGGCAGTTACAAGAGACATACATAGAACAAAGGAAGGAATGGAAGGGCAGTAGGAAGAAATGAAAGTAAAGAAAGACAGGGACAGAATTGTCCTTGAATTTGAGAATATGGAACTTGTACTTATCTAAAAATGTCTGTGCTCATTGTACACTAAATCTTATGCTGTCGGTAATACTAATGTAGCTGTACCACTGCTGAAGAATGGATAAGCAACTTCCTAGTGTAGATATACCCTCATTGTCTTCAGGTTGTCCCACATGAGAGTGAGCTAAATATATCTATATCTATATCTATATATCTGGATCCCACATGTTTGTAGCAATCTTTTCAATATTCATGAACTGAGCAACTGTGGGCTCTCTAGTCAGATGTCTCCTTAAACACACTACTTCCATGAAATGTTTAAATGAGAATCCATTAAACAAACAATTTTGGTTTGTTTCTTTTTAAGGAAAGAGCACGTGAAAATGAACCACATGAGAGTGGTCCTTTATCTAGTAATCAGGAGTATTATATCTTGAAACGCCAGTGTATGTCTAATTCTGATATTTATCTCCTGGGGGAAAGCCCCTCTTTCTCTGTTTAGTGCCAACCATCTTTGCAATGCTCGAAAATAAATGGAATAATAATGCTTGCTTCCTATGTTATTTTTCCTTCTTCTTTCTACAAAAGTGTGCTGAACCTAATTCTTTGATCATTCTCTCTGGTACCTGCCCTTCATTGTAAACCACTTCTGATAGTTCTCTGAAGGATGATAGCTAATAGAGCTAGATGAGGGTTTTTTTGTTTGTTTTTTTTGTTTTCTTTTCCTGATTTTTTTTCCAGTGAGAAAATGCAGATTTGAGTCAACTGAAACATTTAGTGAATGTGTCCACTGTGCTGAAAAAAAACCCTTATAGCACCCAACAGAATGTTTCATTCTGACAATTTTTGAAATGAAACATTGATTTTTTTAATTCTAAAAAAACTTTAAAATGTTAAACATTAAAACATTTGCTCAAAATGAAATGACACATTTCTTTTCAGGTTGAACAAAATATTTTGTTTGACCCAATCTGATTTTTTTAAAAATTTTGATTTGCCAACAATTTGATTTTTGGCTCAACCCCAAACATTTTAAAAAATATTTTGGAATTGCCAGAGAACTGAAGAATCCATTATTTATCCAGCGCTAATACCTAATCATATATTGCAGTATTATTTGCTGTCATAAATATAAAGGGAAGAGTAAACACTAGGATAACCTCGCTGGCACCTGACCAAAATGACCAATGAGGAGACAAGATACTTTCAAAGCTGGAGAGGGCGGGGGGAGAAACAAAGGTTCTCTCTGTCTGTGTGATACTTTTGCCGGGAACAGAAAAGGAATGGAGTCTTAGAACTTAGTAAGTGATCTAGCTAGATGTGCGTTAGATTCTGTTTTGTTTAAATGGCTGATAAAATAGCTGTGCTGAATGGAATGGATATTCCTGTTTTTGTGTCTTTTTGTAACTTAAGGTTTTGCCTAGAGGGATTCTCTATGTTTTGAATCTGATTACCCTGTAAGGTATTTACCATCCTGTTTTTACAGAGGTGATTCTTTTACTTTTTTTCTTCAATTAAAATTATTCTTTTAAGAACCTGATTGCTTTTTCATGGTTCTTAAGATCCAAGGGTTTGGGTCTGTGTTCACCTATGCAAATTGGTGAGGATTTTTATCAAGCCTTCCCCAGGAAAGGGGGTGTAGGGTTTGGGAGGATTTTTTGGGGAAAGACGTTTCCAAGCGGGCTCTTTCCCTGTTATATACCGTTTCTTGGTGGTACGACTCCAGTGGCATAAAACTAGCATATTACAGTACATAAATGAAAACCTACAATTTTCCCAGCTCTTCAAATAGAATAGTATTTCTGTGATGGTAAAATCACCTCTTTCCACTTACGATTATAAACAGGTGGAAAAGGTTTTAATAAGTACAACTGAGAAATGCAAAATGACCACAGGTACATTCTAAGGTCAAAATTCTCCTCCCCAAGCCACTTCAGTACAGGAACAACTGCAGAATATGTAATATACATATATACTGTGGATTAAAGATCTGTAGCAATGATCATCAAGGACAATTTTTCCCATGGATAAGGACTCAGAAAAGGGAAACAATCTATGTACCAGGGTAAGAAGCAATGTGTTTTAGTAATTTTGTCTCTGACATGTTTAAGGGTATGCAACTGAAATATTAACAAGGTAGTTCTGAAGCATACAGTCCATTATCAATAGGATCTTGACATCTATGAGTGAAATTGCATATGTAAATATATTTCAGTGGAAAATATTATTAGAATGTGTCTACTTTCAGTCACTGTGGAATTTTTAGCTGCTCTGGAAAAGTCACAAATCCCCTTATATATTAGTCCCAAAAACTTTATAAAGGGACGTTGATCTTTATCAGAATACACCATTTAGCCAAAATAAGTTGCTACAGTTAATTCTCCATTATGTCCCTTCGCTAAATAACAGAAGATAAATGGAGCAAAAGTTAGACATTTCCCTGCAGGAAATTTTTTCCAACAGATGGTCTCCAAATATGTGACTTATGTGAATACATCCCATGGTAGCCATTTTTATAATAAAAAGTCAAGAAAAAGAAAAAAATAGACACATGACAATTATAGATGTTAATTGCCTGAACAGTTAAAACAGAACATCCTTTGAATTTAAGTTGAACAAAGCAGAGACATGTTAATGATCTGTACTTAACTAAATGGTGCATGACAGAGTAATCGTATATTTTTCCAAGGATCTTTCAAAGTACCAATTTTTACTCTCTGGAATGGCTTAAATGACTTAACTAGAAGACATTTTAGTTAAGTCCTCATTTTTCATTTTTCTTCTTTTGCTCATGCAGCAGATTTTTCTTTGAATCAGAGGAAAACACTATGCATTGGTGAGCTTTGTTTATAAAAAATCCAGTCATAAAACATAAACTATCTAGACCGCATCATGCAGCTGGCTTACATATTTAATAAGAATTTTGTTTCCATTTCAAAAAAACAGGGGTGAACATAAGACATGATGAGGTTTATGGCATTCTAAATGAGGTTTCTCCAGAGTGGGAAAAGAATCTCTCATCATCCCTATTGCTTGTTTTTTTCCAGGGTCAGCATCACATTGTGAACATTTGCAAATATTTAATTACTATCTGCAGAGTAGAACTGCTCACACATTACCCATTCTCTATGACTCTAGAATTTGCAAGATTGGATAAGTGGCCCTTAGATCAGTATACAAGTTATAACTTTGGATGGAAAAGAATAAAACCAATATTATGATCCAAAACAAGTCCCTCCAGCAGTCTGAGTATTACAAGTACTATTCCAATTCTACCACAACAGTTAATTTAGAAAAACTGGCACATTTAAAATGTCTACACAATAGTATCCTGATTCCTGATATAACTTGTTTGCTGTTTTAGTACATTTCTAATCTGTTGAAGAAAACCTATACAGTCAAAGATTTGGATGTCACTCTGGGTATCCCAAGCCAATGCTAGGTTCTCTCTGGGCTCCCCTGAAAAAGATGCCTAATATTAATCCTCAAGACTTTCTTGTACTGTATTTTCAGGAAGATTGTCCATTTCCTTTGACCTCATCGGGTGAATGGTATCTTTTCTATACCACTTGTTTGCTTTAAGCTACTTATGACAAGGTGAGTTGGCCGTTTAAGGGGTGGAGTAGGAAGTACAAGATTCAGTCTCTCCCCCATGCCTGGTTTCCACTTAGAAGAGAGGCATTTTGGGATTAGTAATCCCCAGTGCCCTAGAAATTGCAGCTGGTGCATCAACTCATATTGTGAAAGGGGACAGGGATATAAGCAGCTCTCTCTTTTTGGTCGGTGTGGTGGAAGAATTGTAGGGAGCAAGAAGGTGCTTATAAACCTTTCCACTGAAAATACCTGGAGAGACAAAGAAAGCTGGTGAGTATCTCCAGTGAGGAGACAGAGACCAGGAGAAAAGAACAACAGATCTGAGAATCTCTAATAACATCCTTGAAAGGAACTTGAGTAGCAGCAGTGGTTGGAGGAAGCTGAATAAAGAGAGGTGGCTGGCCAGAGAAGCTCTCTCCATAACATATATCTAAAATGCATCACAAAAGCTATTACCACAAATTGTAAATGATAGTTACTTTTGTTCTTAGTTTCACCACAGATGCTAAAGGCAGAATGAATTTTAAAATGCAAATGTCAAGGTTCCTTCCCCACTCTGAACTCTAGAGTACAGATGTGGGGACCTGCATGAAAACCCCCTAAGCTTATTTTTACCAGCTTAGGTTAAAACTTCCCCAAGGTACAAACTATTTTACCTTTTGCCCTTGGACTTTATTGCTGCCACCACCAAGCGTCTAACAAATATATAACAGGGAAAGAGCTCGCTTGGAAACGTCTTTCCCCAAAAAATCCTCCCAAACCCTACACCCCCTTTCCTGGGGAAGGCTTGAGAAAAATCCTCACCAATTTACATAGGTGAACACAGACCCAAACCCTTGGATCTTAAGAACAATGAAAAAGCAATCAGGTTCTTAAAAGAAGAATTTTAATTGAAGAAAAAAAGTAAAAGAATCACCTCTGTAAAATCAGGATACCTTACAGGGTAATCAGATTCAAAACATAGAGAATCCCTCTAGGCAAAACCTTAAGTTACAAAAAGACACAAAAACAAGAATATACATTCCATTCAGTACAGCTTATTTTATCAGCCATTTAAACAAAACAGAATCTAATGCATATCTAGCTAGATTACTTACTAAGTTCTAAGACTCCATTCCTTTTCTGTTCCCGGCAAAAGCATCACACAGACAGAGAGAACCTTTGTTTATTCCCCTCTCCAGCTTTGAAAGTATCTTATCTCCTCATTGGTCATTTTGGTCAGGTGCCAGCGAGGTTATCCTAGCTCCTTAACCCTTTACCGGTGAAAGGGTTTTTCCTCTGGCCAGGAGAGATTTTAAAGGTGTTTACCCTGCCCTTTATATTTATGACAACATCTCATACATACATTTATCTTCACAACACCTCTGTGAGGTACAGCAGTGTTGTTAATCCTATTTTATAGACGACACACAGAAAGATTAATCCAGGAACTAAAACAAAAAAAAAAGATTTCCTGAGTCTTAGTCTCAGTCCTTAACCAAAAGACAATCTATGAGTTTTCATGGTAGTTGGTATGCATGGTATTCTTCTATTGTATTGATTGTTTTAAAAACAATGGTTTAATTTTATGACAATAGGATTATGATAAAGTGTATTTTGGGGGATTGGTTAAGCTTTATGGAGAGGCTGAATAATTTGTAGGGTATGCTATATTAAGAGAGGGAAGAAGTAAAGTTGGAGGAGAATGAAAGGGAGACTGAGATTTGAAGTGGTAGATATTAACAGAGGGAAGAAGAAGAGAGAAGATGAGAGGATCACAGTGTCTGGGAAGAAGTAATGACCCCTTATTCACAAATATGAGTAGAAATCAGACAGGAGAGTTAGAACAACCAACCATTTAATCAGTCAGTTATCAAAGGTAAAGGTCAGAGTTCTGAGGTTGAGGGTTCTGGTGACAGCAGGATGCCTGTGGGGTCTATGAAGGCACTAACTTGTGCTCCCTGCACTCGTGCTGTTACTAGTAGGGAGGGAAGAACTATCTGCCTGAATGTTTAATGGTAGTGAGTCCTACAAACTAAGTAGCTTTTAATTTTATACAGAGTACTTCCTTCTATCATTTTAAAACATTTTGCCTTTTAATTTCAGTGTATGTCCTTTTGTTGTTATAATATGATAAAAGATAAATAGGAGCATCCAAATAATCTTCTCTAAACCATTTGTCATTTCACATACCTATGTCATATCACCTAATATTTATCCGTTCTTTACCCTCAGTGTCCCAGATCCTCAGCTGCTGTAAATTGCATAACACTATTGAAATCAAATTTATACCAGTTTTTACCAGCTGAGGATCTGCTGAGGACTATACTCCTAATATGCCTTTTCATGCCTCTAAGCTATTTTTGTTGCCCTTTGCTGAAACTTATACTTTCTATTATATCCTTTTTGAGAAGCAATGACAAAGCAGAACACAATATTCAAGGAGAGGGCATACTATTGATTTATATAATGGCATAATATTTTCAGTATTTTTCCTCTATCCCTTTTTGAACATCACCTTATATCCTGTTTGCCTTTTTGACAGCTGATGTGCATTAAGCAGATGTTTTCATCGAGCTGTTCACAATGATCCTTAGGTCTTTTTTCCTGAGTGGTCACAATTAATTTAGAACCTATCAGTGTGTATGAGTCGTTCAAATTGGTCCTTCCAATATACATTATCTCACACTTCTTTACAAATAAATTTAATTAGCATTCCTGTTGCTCTGCTTACCTATCATTATTAGGACGTTCTGAAGTTCCTCAACTCTCTCAAGACTAAAAAAGAATGATTTTGTCATCCACATATTTCAGACACTCACCTTCTCTTCCAGATCATTAATATATTATTTAACACCAGTCATAGTAAGTTAATTAACTCAACTCTTTAGCTATTCCACTGGTAACCTCCATCTGTGATTAAAATTGATATTTTTGACTGTTTCTTATCCATGACAGGACTTTAGCTTTCACCTTATGATTATTTTCTTTCCACAGCTCCTTGCAAGAAACTTTAAGGCAGCTTTTTGTAATTCTATGAAGTGAGCTGTAGCTCACGAAAGCTTATGCTCAAATAAATTGGTTATTCTCTAAGGTGCCACAAGTCCTCCTTTTCTTTTTGCGAATACAGACTAACACGGCTGCTACTCTGAAACTACAAGTGGCAGCTCTCTTATTTTGTTGATTTCTTCCAAATCTAGCAGGTTGCATGATCTTCCTTCACATAAGCTATATTCATTTTTCCCTATCATATCATGATTATCAAGGTGTTTTATAAATCTGTTTTTTAAATGAACTGCTACTAAACTAATGCTCACTCTGATGTAATCTCCAGGAACATATCATCAGGATAGAGCGTAAGGATGGCCGAGTAGTTTTGGCACTAGCCTAGAATTTTGAAGAGCTAGCTTCCCAGCTCCACCATGTTCAAAGTTTGAACTGTTTTGGGTTGTTTTTCCTTGCATTAAAGGAGTTCAGATCAATCCACAATCAGAAACCTTGAGCCACCATGTGCAAAATTGATCACTGCCCCTCATGACCATAGGAGTAACATCTGGGGGCTGAAGGGAAGATATTTCCAACCCTTGCTCCTCTCCCTACTTATATTTTTAATATCCTTTTCTTAGTCCCTAATTACACCTGCACCTCTTGTTCATTGTCATTCTTGGTTTCCCTCTACCCCCTCCCCCTACTTTTTTTTCATGTGATGGTGCCTCTGTTTATGGCTGATGAAGTCTAGTGAAGGTCACTGACCACATGGCATCTGAGAAAATCAATGTCAATTTCAAAGACAAATAGCCACCATAATGAATGTAACAGTCCATCCCAATATTGCAAGCATCAAAACTTTTAAAAATAAATAGACTTCTTTCTACCTTGCTTGTGTATTACATAGGCATGGAAGGTATGATGGTTTGGTATGTTTTTATTGACAAGTTTAGGATGGCTTTATAAATGTGAATCCATGAGTGAGCTATTCTGATCTGAAAAGTGAGTTGTTTTGGTCTGACCAAATGTGTATATTCTAAAAGACAGATGGGTATATATATATATTCACGTTTTTGGGGAAAGGACCATATATTGATGTGTGCTTCCTCAGGAACTAGCACAATAGGGCTTCAATCTTGGTTGGGCGTTTGAGTACTACTGCAGTGATAATAAATATAAGAGTTATTTTGAAGTGTTTGGGGAAAGCGGTGTATTAAAAATATAGGTGTGAGGGGCAATTAAGAAAAAAGCTGTGGGTGGCCATACACAGAGTATGCACCACAATATCTTTATTGCCTTGGGTTTATGGGATAGTTGTGACCCTGTGGTCCTTATGGGCCAAGGTCATCACCAATCTATATCCTCTGTCTCCCTCATAGGTAGGATTCAGAATGAGCTGATTTCAGGGAGTAAGTTGAAGAAAACATTACCTTGGGCTACAGGTTATATGGTAGGACCTCTGAAACCCCTGCGCTGGAACCACTTAAATGCCTGGCATGGAAGAACATGGGTGATGGGGGGCAGGTAGCACCCCTGCCCTGTGTTTAATTTTAATAACAATTTTGGCCTGCCTCTTAAAATCTATCCATGTGTCTGTCCTCATTTTGCCTCTGTGTTCCTGTCAGTTTACTTTGATGCAACCGAGGTCAAAGACTAGCCCATTATTTATACCTAGATCTCCTTAGCTATTCAGGGTGTGCCTATCAAAGGACTCAGAGTGCAACAGAGAAAGCAAAAAGACTAACAAAAGTACAATCTACCTACACTGTTAGTAGATTGATCCCCTTCTCATCATAGTGAGGCTGCTGTAGGGAGAGATTCTGGCAATGAGCTGCATTTTTTTTTCTCTTTGAACATCCATGAATTCCTACTAGAAAGAAGAAGAATAGGGAAAATAACAAAAACAAACAAACAAACAAACAAACCAAGAAGAGGTGTCTATCAGACAATGTGGCTTTGTACATGAAGAAGGTATTATGTTTAACCTGACCTCAACCTACAACTCTTGACCTCAGCTCTAGAAAATGTGTCAGTTTTCTTGGCTGAGTTCAAGTGGTTGAAATGCTTCTAGTACTGTAAGATCACGCACACAGACACAAGTGCACTTATTTCTATGAAGTCAGGAGGTGACAAAGCCCTCTTTGTATCTGGCAAATAAAATTCTTTCCTGCTTGCATAATTGCTTAGATGTTTTTGTTTGAAATTCTATTCACATTGACACTTCGTGTATGCATTAAACTGGCTTGAATGATGTCTATACTCATTAGTTTTTTCACAGTTACTATTTTCCTCACAAGGTACATGATGCCAGAGCAAAGAAAAGTTAACAATTCCAAAACTCTGAGGGTGCCTTTGTTGGAACCAGTGTAATTTTTTTAATCCACATTCCTTTCACTTTCTTAGCTCCCATAATCCCTGAAGAGAACAGTCAAACTTTGTGTTTTAATTAGGATTTTAAGTATTTATGGCCTTGAGCAACAAAAGAAGAAAAGAAATTCTAGGGTTGTTGTGGGAAAAAGAGTGGGCCAATGTTGCATTCTTTGTGATTGTCATTTACATTTTCTAAGAACAGATGCCAAAAGTGAAAATGGTTTTATGATTTGCTGCCAGTTGTGACTAAAAAGTAATTCAGAGTATTTTACTCTAAGTGTTGGAAAGAAACACCTAGCAAAGGAAATGAACGTTAGCAAGGGCTGATGCTCAATGAAGAGAATCAACTGGAATGCTAACAATGAGGCTATAAAAAGGTTCATAAATCAGAACTCCTAAAATCAAAATGGTGCTTGTGTAAACATATGTTACACAGCATTCCAATTATTTAGAAACCTCCAAATTTCAATAGGATCTTGTGCCAGGCAAGTTAAGTATAGAGGAATTCCAAATGATATGTAACAAAAAATGTGCATTGCTTCAGTACATTTATCCTTATACATTTTTGAAGTTTATTCATTCCTACATGGCTAAGTTACTGAAGCATCATATTGCTCTGTTTATGCATCGTTCTGGATTCTGGTTGTTGGTGTCTGATTTGTATGACTTTTTTTTTTTAATAATCCTTGACAGCCATTATTAGCCAATAAGAGTGCAGGGATCAGTGTAATCGCTATTTACTTATTTCTCAATTACCATGCTCTAGATAATCGAATATGTCCATTCTGGTTAGAATTGACAGCCTTGTGTTCTGATTGGCTCCTATATTCTGAATGCTAGTAACAAAAACACCACATCAGCTCTTTGCTCCCTTCAGTTGAGCCCTAAGAACTGGAACATGTGCATGAAAAAGAAGAAAATAAACCCCTCAAAGACAGGAAAATAGGAGTGTGAGGTTGAAGTGTGCAGAAAGAGTGAAAAGGACACTAGAAACCCAAGTGTAGAGACCAATAGGTAATCAGAGAATAGGGCAGTGAGAACAAGGAAGTTAATAGAAGGAGAAGAGGGGGGAAAGGATGGGTGGATGGGGAGAGTTACGAGGATGGAACAGTTGTGTTTTTTAATTAATTGCAAAGGAAACCAAAATGGAGAGAGACCAAAGGTGAAGAGACAAAAAGAAGGGGAAAATAATCACGGTGCAAAAGATTATTTGTTTTGCAGTACTTCCAAAGAGGCCTAATTGTTTTATGTACTTTTCAAACACACAAGAAGACTGCTGTACAAAACACAACTTATTCAGGAGGAGAGAGATTTTCAAAGGCACAAATGGATTTGAGGCAACCAACTCCCATTGATTTTTTCAGTGAGAATTAGGTACCTAGCTGCCATTTGTTCCTTGCAAAATCTCCTCCTGTCTATGAGACAAGTGAGCATAACAAACAGTAAGGAAGGAAGGCAATAGGAGAATCAATTAACAGTAAGCTATATAGACTAGCTATGTATACAGAATGATGGTTCAGAATCATTTGAAGGATGTTGTTTTCCCTATATAAATAAAATCCAGTACCCCACTCAAGATGGTCATTATTGGTTATATGTAATAGACTCAACAGCAGAGGTAATATTTAAAGAAGGATTTCAAGGAGGATAGTGTGGTTTTTATTTGCACCAGTAACCTTTTTACCACTCTAGGTATAAGAACCTGTCAGAATGGTTTGAAGGAAACTCAGAATCAGACCCAGAGAGTGTAGTGAGAGAGAAAGACGGAAGGTAGAAGGAAGAAACTAATTCAGCTGTAGGACAGACCGAATACTGTCAGTTTATTTTAACTGGCCATTGATTCTGGTTTTGATCTTCCTCCAAACTTTGGGTGGCAAAGAGACGTATTTCCCCATGAGTCACTTCCCCAGGAGAGTGCCCACACTCCTTCTCAATATGGTAATAGCATCAGGCCTTATTTTCTTGAACAGTTCCACTGCATATTTTTATAAAGCACATTGAACAGCATCTTTCTTGGGGCAAAGGGAAAACTGATGCAAGGGGAATGATCAGCTAAGGGTATGAGTTCCTGCCAGCGTTGTTAGCTTGTAGGGGAACCTACAGAGAACCAGTGCAAGAAAAGCTTCTCCTCTCCCGTTTGCCATTAGAACAAGTCAGCAAAGAGCAAGCATATAAACATGAACTGTGTTCTTACCATTGTACAGCAGTGGCTGATTCCAAAACAGAGATCTGGAGCCCCTTCAGCTCTCCTGTAAGATTTGTGAGAAAGTAGTTTGAGAATATATTGAGAATTTCTGATTGAATCTATAATTTTAGAGCAACAGAATAAAAAGTCTGGGAAGTTATCTGTGGCCAGATTCTGACATTTGGAACAGACCAAGTACAATGCACTGGAAGGTGCTGTCCATTTTTCAGAATCCACCAAGCACATGGGAAAGCACTGCAAAATACCACAGAGAACAGGAGTGCAACCAAACTGCTACAGTATGATGTCATAAGGCACACGCTACTTCAATAAGCCCCTTTGAAAATTCCTGCTTAGATGCACGCAAACACACACTCTGGTTTCCTGCCTGCTCAGATTGTGACCATAAAATGTCCCATGGCTGTGTGCATAATTAGAGTATGGGAACAGATTTTTCAGAGTGAATAGGCGCTTAACACCTTTGAAAATTCTAATTAAAACTGCCCACTTGTTTATGGGGTGAGATGCAGAATTCTTGAGTGATGAAAATCTGGCTTTTTCCTGCTCTTAGAATATTTTGACTGATCTCTAGTTTGTTTCTCAAATGATTTATACTAAACAAAAATATAGATTTTCTGTCAAACATCAAGAGCTTTTATAGTTGTCTCATTAGTGACTGCTTGGGAAATAATCAGAATTTATGACATGTGAAAGCATGTTTTTTATGACCTCTTAATTTTGATTCCTGTACAGTGTGTAGTCTAAAAGTGATGCAAATGATGTTCTGTACTATAAATTATCATCAATGGTCCTAAAAACATTTGCATCTCAGTAAAACCCAGTTTTTGGTTGGGACAAGAGAGAAAGTCTGCAAAGTCCAATTAAACCATTGATTTATTTAGTTTGTGCAATAAGGTCAGTGAGGACCCAGGGTTCAGAAGTGCAACTGTGTGAGTTCACCTCTGACCCAGGGAAGAAGGCACCTGGCTTGCTCTACAATCTGAGCACTTACTCTGGCTGGCTGCCCCGCCAGCAGCTGTTCCTCACCACCTCCTGCTGGCTCGCCTGGCTGACTGTTCAATGCCTCCCACCGGCCAAATGCTCGCTGCTGGCCGACTGCTTGCCACTTTTGCTGGCCCCTCCTACCGGTCACCTCTGCTGTCACCTGCCTCTCTGCTGTGACCTCTGTAGATCAATCTCTTAGTGATTGTCAGCTCTCAGCAGGCTGGGCAGAAACACTGCCCCACCACAAGTGATTTCAGCAACTTGAAATAACAAAAGGTTCTTAATTAAGCCTATTTAGCTCTATCACTGAACAGTCGGGAGGAATAGGTTAAACCAGACCGGGGACCCTTAGGAAGAGTCCACATCTCCTGGCTGGAACACCTGTCCCCACCCCTCCTCCTTTCACAAGGTTCTGGCATTTGAGCCCCTAGCTTAATGAGGTCCTTACAGCTGAGGGTGACCTCCTCATTTGGGACAGGTTAAGCACAGTTCAGCTCCCCTTTACTCAGACAGTAAAGACAACAACATTGACAACAACATTTCACTACCCCCGCATTCAGTATTAAAGTGATTTGTAACCCAACGCCAGCCAAAGTTGATCACATGGAGCTACACAATTCTTGTTTGCTAGAAACCTACGCAGAGTATGTTTGTGCTCCTGAAGTCTCTCCCACTCCCCAACTAGCTGTCAGGAGAGTTCATTCAGATCCTGCTCACATATAGTTAGAATGGGAAATACGAAATCTGAATACCATACTGCAGGAGGGAAAAAGCAGTTTTTAATGGCATCCCACTACCAGGCAAATAGATGGACTGTACTATTTTAGTAGTAAATTACATGAAAATGAAGCATAAGCTGGTTACATTTTACGCATAAATATGTGAACCATAAAGTAAAACAAAAAAGACAGACACACAATGGGAATGTGCCTTGCTGAGGCCTAATAAGTTTGCACTAAGTTGTACCCATATTTGCTTACTCTAGAATATAACAACATTTTGTGTAATATGTAAAAGAAAAGACATTTGTTAGTAGCCTGATTTGCTTATACTCCTATCCAGTTGTTTTTGGTAACCTAGATAATTGGTCACTATTTCTTTGTTTATGAAACCTGAAAGAAAACATGTTTCCTGACAATTGTTATGAAGTTCTTGTGCATTTTCTAAGGGTGCCTTTTTATCCAAACATTTGCTGAATTTCTTGATGACATTTTTACCATGCAAAATGTTATTTAGTTCAATTACATTCTCTCAAGCAGTGAAATGGCATTCCATAGTTATAATTGTTTGCCAATGAATTGTCATTGTTAACTATCAGAAAATACTAAAGTGCATTAAAAATTAACAATTAAATTAAATTAAATTGGGGGCCTGAATAAAAAATGCCAGAAAATTCACAGCTAAAAGCCAATACCCTTTTTGACATCACTGCAATATTTTAATAATAAGTGTATTATATATTATTTATGTATTAAGTGTTGTTGTGATAGTTACTGTACAAAAATAGAGGGTGGTACTGACCTTTAAAATGCAATGTACACTCAATAATAAAACATGTAATACACTTGATGAGGGTGTAAATTCTGGATGTAAAGCGAGTGAGAGAGAACATATTTTTATGGGTAATATAGCTGAAAATGGGAATTGTGTCTCAGGGAGGGATTTGAATGGAGAAGGGAAGGTTGATTGGTGCACAAAGAGGAGGAAGATGTTGGGTTTATTTGCCCTTTAAGGCTGATGAAAGCAATCTCCAAGATCAGAACTATCTTATTTCAGGTTTTAGTTGGGGAACATACTAGGGTAAAAAAGGTGGAGGCAGGTAGAAATGAGGGGTGGCAGGCAGAAAACTCCACTGTCTCTGTCTACAGCTCAATACTGCAACTTTGAAGTTCATGGATGGCCCCAGAACTCAGGGTCTTTGGGGAATTGTCCTTGTCCAGGAGGGCTGGGAGTCATAGGCTAACAACGCATGCAGGGAGAAGTGACTTTATAAACCCTGCCTTTTCCCAGGTCTGGGTGAATCAGGAAGGAGCCAGAAGAGCTGGAAGTCTCTTTGAAGTAAATGTCACCTGTTGGTATTTACAACCTGGGAAAAGAGAACCCTGGGAGGGGGACTTTGTTTTGAACATTGATTCACAACTTTTGTGGAGGGAAAGCTCAACCAGTAGAAAAGATGGGGAGTGGGGGCAGAAATAAATCTTTTATTTTGAAGGGAGCAAAATGACTTTGATTTTTGTTTGATTGAATGAAATGTTACAGTCAAGAGTAGATTAGTGACTAAGCCCTTGGAGGGAGGGAAAAATTTTGTTTCTGTGTCTGGGAAAGTCAATGGATGGAGCCCTTTAACTTGCTACAAGGGAATTCCAAGCAACAATGGGAAGAATGAGTTAGGATAGCATATCAAGATCCATTGTGGCATCATATGCACTATGAAATTATGAGAGTTTTGTTAATTTAACAATGTGGCTCCTGTGGAACATAAATATTCATATAGGTCATGACATATAGAAAATATACCTCCAGTATGTGCCACATTTTACAAAATAAATATATATATCCTGAGGAGAAGCGGTGGATGGAGGGAAATGAGAATACCTCTTCCTCCTATTTTTGCATTGCTTTAAACTCCCTGTATGGAGTAACCAACTTGACATGCTACCTAGAAAAGCTTTAATATCATCCTACACATTATGGTACTTTCCAAATCTTATCATAGAATCATAGAATAATAGACTTTAACGTCAGAAGGGACCATTATGATCATCTAGTCTGACCCCCTGCACCATGCAGGCCACAGAATCTCACCCACCCACTCCTGTAACAAACCCCTAACCTATGTCTGAGCTATTGAAGACCTCAAATCGTAGTTTAAAGACTTCAAGGTGCAGAGAATCCCCCAGCAAGTAACCCATGCCCCACACTGCAGAGGAAGGCGAAAACCACCCAGGGCCTCTGCCAATCTGCCCTGGAGGAAAATTCCTTCCCACCCCAAATATGGTGATCAGCTAAACCCTGAGCATGTGGGAAAGACTCACCAGCCAGACACTCAGGAAAGAATTCTCTGTAGTAACTCAGATCCCACCCCATGTAGTATCCCATCACAGGCCATTGGGCATATTTACTGTTAATAGTGAAAGATCAATTAATTGCCAAAATTAGGCTATCCCATCATACCATCCCCTCCATAAACTTATCAAGCTTAGTCTTGAAGCCAGATGTGGCTTTTGCCCCCACTGCTGCCCTGAAAGGCTGTTCCAGAACTTCACTCCTCTGATGGTTAGAAACCTTCGACTAAATTCAAGTCTAAACTTCCTAATGGCCACTTTGTATCCATTTGTTCTTGTGTCCACATTGGTACTGAGCTTAAATAATTCTTCTCCCTCCCTGGTATTTATCCCTCTGATATATTTATAGAGAGCAATCATATCATAGAATCATAGAAGGTTAGGGTTGGAAGGGACCTCAGGAGGTCATCTAGTCCAACCCTCTGCTTGAAGCAGGACCATTCCCAATTTTTGCCCCAGATCCCTAAATGGCCCCCTCAAGGATTGAACTCACAACCCTGGGTTTAGAAGGCCAATGCTCAAACCACTGAGCTATCCCTCCCCCCTAAGCCTTCTTTTGGTTAAGCTAAACAAGCCAAGCTCTTTGAGTCTCCTTTCATAAGACAGGTTTTCCATTCCTCGGATCGTCCTAGTAGCCCTTCTCTGTACCTGTTCCAGTTTGAATTCATCCTTCTTAAATATGGGAGACCAGAACTGCACACAATATTCCAGATGAGGTCTCACCAGTGCCTTGTATAATGGAACTAACACCTCCTTATCTCTACTGGAAATACCTCGTCTGATGCATCCCAAGACCGAATTAGCTTTTTTCACGGCCATATCACATTGGCGGCTCATACTCATCCTGTGATCAACCAATATTCCAAGATCCTTCTCCTCCTATGTTACTTCCAAGTGATGCGTCCCCAGTTTATAACAAAAATTCTTGTTATTAACCCCTAAATGCATGACCTTACACTTTTCACTATTAAATTTCATCCTCTTACTATTACTCCAGTTTACAAGGGCATCCAGATTTTCCTGTATGATATCCCAGTCCTTCTCTGGTTTGGCAATACCTCCCAGCTTTGTGTCATCCACAGACTTTATTAACATATTCCCACTTTTTGTGCCAAGGTCAGTAATAAAAAGATTAAATAAGATTGGTCCCTAAACTGATCCTTGAGGAACTCCATTAGTAACCTCCTGCCACCCAGACAGTTCACCTTTCAGTGTGACCCATTGTAGTCTCCCCTTTAACCAGTTCCTTATCCATCTTTCAATTTTCATATTGATCCCCACCTTTTCCAATTTAGCTAATAATTCCCCATGTAGAACCGTATCAAATGCTTTATGAAATCGAGGTAAATTAGATCCACTGCATTTCCTTTGTCTAAAAAATCTGTTACCTCCTCAAAGAAGGAGATCATGTTGATTTGACACGATCTATCTTTTGTAAAACCATATTGTATTTTGTCCCAATTACCACTGACCTCAATGTCCTTAACTACTTTCTCCTTCAATTTTTTTCCCCGAGACCTTGCATACTACAGATGTCAAACTTACAGGCCTGTAGTTACTTTTTTCCCCTTTCTTAAAAATAGGAACTATGTTAGCAATTCTCCAGCTATACTACAGCCCCTGAGTTTACAGATTCATTAAAAATTCTTGCTAATGGCTTGCAATTTCATGTGCCAGTTCCTTTAATATTCTTGGATGAAGGTTATCTGGGCCCCCCGATTTAGTCCCATTAGGCTGTTTGAGTTTGGCTTCTACCTCAGATGTGGTAATATCTACCTCCATATCCTCATTCACATTTATCATCCTACCATTATCCCTAAGCTCCTCATTAGCCTCATTAAAGACTGAGGTAAAGTATTTGTTTAGATATTGGGCCATGGCTAAGCTATCCTTAACCTTCACTCCATCCTCAGTGTTTAGCAGTCCCACTTCTTCTTTCCTTGTTTTCGTCTTATTTATATGGCTATAGAACCTTGTACTATTGGTTTTAATTCCCTTTGCAAAGTCCAACTCTACATGGCTTTTGGCCTTTCTCACTTTATCCCTACATGTTCTGACCTCAATAAGGTAGCTTTCCTTGCTGATCCCTCCCATCTTCCACTCCTTGTAGGCTTTCTGCTTTTTCTTAATCACCCCTCTGAGATGCTTGCTCATCCAGCTTGGTCTACAGCTCCTGCCTATGATTTTTTCCCCCTTTTTTGGGATGCAGGCTTCTGATAGTTTCTGCAACTCTGACTTGAAGTAATTACAGGCCTCCTCCGCCTTTAGGTCCACAAGTTCTTCAGTCCAATCCACTTCCCTAACTAATTTCCTTATTTTTTTTAAGTTATCCCTTTTTAAGTCAAAAACCTAGTCACAGATCTATTTTTATTTATCCTTCCATTTAGTTTGAACTGAATTAGCTCATGATCGCTCGAACCAAGGTTGTCCCTTACAACCATTTTTGCTATGAGGTCCTCACTACTCACCAAAACCAAATCGAAAATGGCATCCCCTCTTGTTGGTTCAGAAACTACTTGGTGAAGGAATCCATCAACTATCGCATCCAGGAAAATCTGAGCCCTATTATTACTACTAGCACTTGTCCTTCAGTGTATATCTGGGAAGTTAAAGTCTCCCATGATCACACAATTCCCATGAGTACTTACTTCATTAAAAACATTAAAGAGATCTCTATCTATATCCAAATTGGATCGCAGTGGTCTATACACACCCCAAGCACTATCCCAGGGGAGGCTCTGGTAGCTTTCTTCCGCAATGTGATTTTTGCCCAGACAGACTCTGTCTTATCCATTCCATCACTTCTTATTTCTTTACAGTCTACCTCATCGTTGATATACAATGCTACTCCACCACCTTTGCCTTTATTTCTGTCTTTTCTAAAAAGCACATACCCTTCAATACCTGTACTCCCATCATGATTACCATTCCACCATGTTTCTGTTATCCCTATAATATCTGGTTTCACTTCCTGCACCAGTAGCTCTAGTTCCTCCATTTTGTTACCTAGGCTCCTCGCATTAGTGTAAAAACATCTTAATTTTTGCTGTTTGGCTTCGTTCGCATTCTTTACCCGATTAGACACAGATGTTCTGCCGCCAGTATCACCTCTTAGACTGGTATCTACACTACACTTCCTCCTTATGTCCATTCTCCTACCCATGGCTGTATCCTTTCTTACTTCATTTTCTTCCCTCTCAATGTTAAAATCCGGTGTGGAGATTACCTGGACATCTCCCCCAAATTCCTAGTGTAAAGCTCTCTTAATCAGTTGTGCCAGCCTCCATCCTAGAAGTTATGCTTCTCTCACACTTATAAACTAAGGCATTTAAATAATACCAGATCTAAAAGTTTGGGAAAGAGAATATTAAAAAACCCTGTGTTCAGTCTTAAAAAGTAAAAACATTGGCACTATCTGCAGTTGTTGCATATATTGAAGCAAATAATTTAGATTTCTTTGAAATAAGAAGACATAAGAAGATAAGTGCTTGCTTCTAAGCAATCTGGTCTTTTTGGCTAATATTAAAGATTCTGCTGCCATAACATATTGCTCTTAATTAAAAACTGCTCATTAAATAGAATTAAATAGTTTCTTACCAGTTACTAAAATTATTCTCTAAAAATACATTATGGAATAGACCTAATAGGAATATTATAAAGTCTATTAATTGTTTAGACTAGAGGCTGATTCTAAAATATGTTTTTCTAGTATATGAAGGCCTCTAAAATGCCAAAAGCAATGGCCAGGGTTAATGTCAATTGACGGACATGTGGAGTGGTACATGCAAATCTGGGATTTAGAAACGCCCTTGTATCCATGAGTTTTGGAACAACATTCTCCTTATTTACCACTGATATCTACTTCATTTATTCATTCAAGTCACCTACTCCAGGACAGGCCCAACAAAGAAAGTAACAGAATGCCACTAACTGTCACCTTCAGCCCCCAACTTAAACCTCTCCATCATCAAGGATCTACAACCTGTCCTGAAGGACGATCCCTCACTCTCACATATCTTGGGAGACAGGCCAATCCTCACTTACAGACAGCCCCCCAACCTGAAGCAAATACTCACCAGCAACCCCACACCACACAACAAAAACACTAACCCAGGAACCTATCCTTGCAGAAAAGACCATTGCCAACTCTGTCCACATATCTATTCAAAGGACACCATTTTAGGACCTAATCACATCAGCCACACCATAAGAGGCTCGTTCACCTGCATATCTACCAATGTGATATATGCCATCATGTGCCAACAATGCCCCTCTGCCATGTACATTGGCCAAACCAGACAATCTCTACGTAAAAGAATAAATGGACACAAATCAGACATCAAGAATTATAACATTCAAAAACCAGTCGGAGAACACTTCAACCTCCCTGGTCACTCAATTTCAGACCTAAAAGATGCAATTCTCCAACAAAAAAACTTCAAAAAGAGACTCCAATGAGAAACTGCTGAATTGCAAACTGGACACCATTAAATTAGGCTTGAATAAAGACTGGGAGTGGATGGGTCATTACACAGAGTAAAAACTATTTCCCCATGCTATTTCCCCCCCCCACTGTTATTCACACCTTCTTGTCAACTGTTTGAAATGGGCCATCCTGATTATCACTACAAAAGGTTTTTTTTCTCCTGCTGATAATAGCCCACCTTAATTAATTGGTCTCATTACAGTTGGTATGGCAACACCCATTTTTTCATGTTCTCTGTGTATATATATCTTCCTACTGTATTTTCCACTGCATGCATCCAATGAAGTGGGTTTTAAATTTGTTAGTCTCTAAGGTGCCACAAGTACTCCTCATCATTTATTTACAGTTGCTCTATAGGGACTGGATTCTACAGGTAGGGAAGGAGATTGGGTGGTGACAGTGTTTCTTCCTCAAACCCATAGAGATTTTGCATATATGTTAACTCACTGATTTAGGGGGATTCTTCCTCTGTAGATCAGCCAGCAAGCTAACCTTGGGGCAGGGGTGGTTGAGAAGCTGTGAAAAGGCTTAGACCTCTCTGGGGATCTGCGGGTTTGGGGGTTGCAGCTCTTCTCCTTTCCATGGTGAGCAAACGCCAACACCTTGCCTTCTTGGAATGATCAGAAGGAAGCTGAGGCAAGTCAGTAATTTTCTTTCCCCCTATAATTATTATTATAATATTCCAGTAGTGCCACGTCAGGATTGGGCCTCAATTGTGCTTTGTGCTGTACAATCACATACAAAACCATGGTCCCTGCCCCAAAGAAGACAAGTGAAACTAAATATAGCTAGCGAGCAAGATACATATTTAAAAATATTTTAAATTTATAAATAGGTAAATGGTCATCTATTTCCATATACCCCTCAATCTAGTCATCGATAATTGGTTGATTTCTTATAAGAAGAGATAGATCTTGATTTGGGATTAAACGAGAGAAAAGTAGCAGCTTTACAGATGATCCATGAGGGTTAGCATGAGAAATTGGTGGACAAGATTTACATTGTGTTATTCCCTTGGGCATAACCCTTATAGGGGAAGAATTGGTCCCATATACACACCATATGTCTCTTATGCTTCTATGTAAGACTGACGTTAGATTAGATGAAATCATTCCTTTATGAGACAAAATCTTCCATCTTTATAAAAATAGTTGTGTATACTTGGATTGCATATTGAAGACACATTATTAAAAGATTATTAATAAACATGTTCAAGATTGTTAGCAGTACCTTTTATTGGAAAAAAATCCTAGAGCAAAACTCCAAGAAAACAGTAGTTTAAACACTAATATGTGCTAGGAAGCAATTGTAGCATCCATATAAATTATATTGCTTCCCTCTCTCACATGGCTAAAAAAATGAAGCAATTGAAAAAAGAAAAAGTCTTTATTCTGTCCTATAACCGTAGGCACCAACTCCATGGGTGCCCAGGGCTGGAGCATCCACAGAAAAAAAAAGTGGGTGCTCAGCACCCACCGGCGGGCCCCAGCGATCAGCTCTTCCCTCTTTCCCCCAGCGCCTCCCACCCGCCACTGCTGAGCTGTTCAGTGACGAGAAGGAGGCACTGGGTGGGGAGGGGAGGAGAGGGGGCAGGAAGAGGCGGAGTGAGGACGGGGCAATCTCAGGGGGAGGGCAGAACGGGGTGGGAAGAGGCGAGGCGGGTGTGGCGGGTAGGGGAAGGGGTAGGGTGTATGGGGTGGGGGCAAGGCCTGGGCCTGAGCAAGGGTTGAGCACCCCTGGGAAATGAGAAAGTCCATGCCTGTGCCTTCTAACAATATTATAATTCAGTTTTGTAGAGGAGGGTGAGAGGAAAGTGATAGTAAGGTTGATAGTGATTTAACAAATACAGGGCCTAATCCAGTGCCCATTAAAATTAATGGAAAGAGAGATCCACTTACTTTTATGAACTTTTGATTAGGCCCACACTGCACTGCTTGTTCCTACATAGCTAAGGGCTATACAGCTACTTCTAGAAATACTTCCCAAGTTTATTTAATATAAAAGAGTGAAGTGGTACAAATGTAAGATAATAGCAAAATTCAGAAATGATAGCGTTCTGGTAGTCTAGGAAAATAGAAAATCTGATTGAAAGCCTTTTAGTAAGGAGATTTTATCTTCCTCTGTATCAGAGAGTTAGCCGCGTTAGTCTGTATCCACAAAAACAACGAGGCATCCAGTGACACCTTAAAGACTAACAGATTTATTTGGGCATAAGCTTCCGTGGGTAAAAAAACCCACTTCTTTAGATGCAGGGCGTGAACATTACAGATACAGGCATAAATATATATTGGCACATGAAGAGAAGGGAGTTACCTTAGAAGTGGAGAACCAGTGTTGAAGGCCAGTTCAGTCAGGGTGGATGTGGTCCACTCCCAGTAATGGATGAGGAGGTATTGCTTTGGGTTCTACCACTACAGAAACAACCAATAATAATGTAAGCAATAGTACTAATTGTTAGAAAACATGAAAGTATTAACTTTCTACTAAGAAATAGTATTTTATGCCAGTGATGTATTTCATGTCCCAATTATAATGTATACAGAAGACAATACAATATTGCAGCATACTGGTCTCCAGCTGCTAAATAAAAGATTAAGATGAAGCCAAGACAAAGTTGAGATGCTTAATTTCCATGTGCAAGACATTCTATGGGGTATTCAGTTGCAGTGACATTATTTTATCCAACTTTTAGGCTATTGTTTTTTATCATCCTCTATGCCAAATGATTAACTTAGGTGCCATAAATCAGTTGTTCACAGTCAGTCATCATGTGTGCATATACAAAATTGTACATTCACCACCACCTCATATCTTCATTGTAAGGCATAGGCAGCTGGTGAACCTCCCCTCTTTCAGGGAGGCTAGCCCCTTACAGCATGAGCAGCGCGTATCATAGGCCAGGTGAGGCCAACCCTCCCCTAACCCAGACCATAGTCCCACCCCAGCCCCACCCTGTCTGACTGAGGCCCTGCCCCCACCCGCCGGAGCCCCAAGCCCCTTCCACCCCACGGTCTGAGCCCCAAACTCCCCTCCCAGCCAGAGGAGCCCTGGCCTGCCTGCTCTAGCTGCACCCCTGGGCTGGACCAACCCCTGACCCGCCAGCTGGGCTGAGGACTGGCCTAAGGACCAGGCCGCCAGCCGGTCCAAGCTCCAGCCTGAGCACTGGGCTGCCAACCAGCCTGAGTGCCACCCCGGGCTGCTGGCCCAACCCCTGGGCTGGCCCAAGCTGCCCCGGGCTGCTGTATGGCCCAAGACACCCCTACACACCTCAGTCCCTGGCCACCAGCTCCACCCCACGGATGACGGCTGGCCTGAGCACCAAGCTCCAGGCCTCCAGCTGGAGCTGAGCCCCCACCGGTTTCAGGGAAGAGAGGGAGTGAGTGCAGAGCCTCGGGGTGGAGCGTGGGTGGGACTATGGTCTGGGTTAGGGGAGGATTGGCCTCACCTGTCCTATGATACGCGCTGCTCATGCTGTAAGGGGCAAACACCTATATGCATGAACAACAGAACATCCTGTGGATAATCTAATACTTGTAATTGCGTGTGTGAGAATATTTTCTGACAAATGAAAGAGGACCAATTGATCTTTGCATGCACAGGTATTAGACTACTCATAGATGGTGCACAGATGCTAGGATGCTTAGCAGGCATTTGCATCTGCAAAGTTAGATGCAAATATATGCTCATGCAACTCTGGATATGGAAGCCAGTGATGAAATCCTGGCCCCACTGAAGTCAATGGAAGAGCTCCCATTGACTTTACTGGAGGCTAGATTTCACCCCAGGTAGAATCTGAACAGAAACAAATTCCCCTGCTGTTCTGTCTCAGACTATTACAGTGGAGTGGCTGTGTATTATTTTTCTCTAGTTTGTTGAATTTTAATAAGCTGGCAAAACAACTTCAGCTAATTCCTAACCAAGCTAATTCATAAAAAAAAAGATAGGTTCTGTAAAACTTTATTGGCCTTTTTAAACTGAATTGTTTTCTGGTTGCCTGAATTTTTAATTTGTTCAGCTTCAAAAACACACTTGCATTGTGGCAGTGAGTAGCCATACCATGAAAGGTGAAGCTCTGTGAGGTATTCTGCCTTGGGAAGAATAGAAATAGCTAGAGTCCATTCCCTTTGTGTTCCAACCATCCCTTACCACCCCCCTCCCCCCCCCCCCCGCCCCATGCTATAATTCTGCCTTGGGAAGAATAGAAATAGCTAGAGTCCATTCCCTTTGTGTTCCAACCATCCCTTACCACCCCCCTCCCCCCCCCCCGCCCCATGCTATAATTCTGCCTGGCCCCTACATGGGTCACACAGGGGAGTGAGAGAGTGGGAAGGCTCCATGTGCCCTGTGTCTCTATGGTGTACCTGAGCAAGGTCCAAGCCAAATGTGACTCTTATTTTTCCACCCAAACCTTCTTTCCTCCTTTCTTTCTCTTTTGACAACTTCACCACCCTACCTGACAATACAATTTTTATATTACATCACATCATCATGTCTCTCAGTCATCCCTATTTTGACACATTAATCAGTACATAAGATGTAGTGAACAGGCACTCCCCCAATTTCCAAAAGGCTATAGAGACTCAGAGAGGAAAATGGCCATATTTTTTCACTTGCAAAGCATGCAAGTTACTAGTGTATCTTCTGATAAGAAAGCATAAAGATTTGGTCGTGATTTTTCTGTGGACTGAGATTGTTTTAGTGTATTTTTTACATGTGAATATTATAAGCTTCCCTACAGTTAGCTTCCCAGACATTTTTGGAATATAAATTTTCCTTTTAATTTTCAGTACGTAAATAACCAAACAAAAACAATTATCAGTTTATTGTTGGTTGGTTGTAATTAAGAAATCATGAAATTGTAAATATATTTATTGTATATGATCTAAATACATTGTTTGGGACTAAAAAACTTAACACAAGAGACTGCTGATTAGCCAAGAGAGAAATTCAAAGACAAAACAATGGTTCTTCGTCACAAAATTCTGTTCATTGCAAAAGTCTTCAGGAGTATGTGTGTGGACATTCTTTTTATCAGAAACATGCTTGCAGTAAAACCAGTTCTTATGCAGTGGCAAAAGACACTTCAAGACTAAAAGCTTAAATGTAAAATTGTCAGTCCTCTTCTGGTTTGAATGTAACATTAGTCCTGCAATATGCAAGACAAAACAATCCACAGAAAATCTTTTGTAATGAACCTCAAATTGTGTGAAACGGACCTCAAAAACTTTCCTCTGTTCTGTTTTCCCATTTTAGTCCACTGTCCTGCCTAAAAACAAAGAACAAACCCTCTTCATGTTACTGAGATTGTTATCCCGAGCACTGCAAACATGGTCATGGTTAGGCACTATACAGTTTACCTGATGATATTTCAAGGTAGTCATAGAGTCCCAGCAGTACCACCAAACTGTAGGAGAAAATGTAGGTAAATTGTCAGTAACTGAAATTGAGCCACCAGCGAAACAGGAAGGATGTAATATATACCACACAAGGGACCAATTGAAGGTAAAGAAACTGTGCTCCGAAACGTCAAATTCTAAAGGTTATATAATATACACTAAAAAATCTTTAGGTCAAAGATGACTTCAGTCAGATTATTTAGCATGTTATAAAATAAAAGACAAAACAAAAAACGTTTCTAGACCCCTTTCCAACAGAAATTCATCAGAAGCAAAACTCATTTTTATTTCACAGAGAGCCTTTCAGTCTCAAAGTTCCAAACAATACATGAACAGCAGCCTCCTATAAAATTTATGGGACTCCATAGAGAAGAAATTAGCCTTTAAATAAAATTTAAAGGCCCACAGAGAACACTCATCTTGAACAGAAAAAGTAGCTTTTGTGCTATAATTGGGGATTGTAATGTTTTTTCATGCTAGATCTTATTAGTTCATATTTGCACAACAGTACACTGCATGCTTTAATCACGTTAGTGTTTGTAAAATCTTACAATGATTATCTCCAAAATACGTGAAGCTGTTTTTATAGTGTTAATTAAGGTTCATGGTGTTTTGTTACTTATACATTAGGTTATTTATTTTAGGCTGATATACCGCATCATTTTGCTTGAGCTTTGAGGTTTAGCGTGCACTCTAAATCTATTAACAGTACCCAAGAGACTTGCTTATCTTTTTTGTTTAGTGGGTCATATGACACCCAATAATTTTATATTATGTAAAGCACTAGATAATATTACTTACATTCGCATCTCAGTTTCTCTAGGGACATACATATATATACATAGCAGTAATGTGGAAGATAAAGTATTATTTATAATATATATTTTTGTGATAATTTCGATAGGCTACATTCCTACAGAACTATGGTTTCCATTAACAGTGTTTTCATAATTTAGAATAGATGCTTCATAGGTTGTTGCAGTCCTGTAGAACGTTAAAGGCTTTAAGCCATTTAGTAATAATGAAAAAATATTCATTCCGGCTTTTATTTATACATTATTTTCAATATTCAGTCCTTTTACTGTGAGGCTGCTTTCTTTAACAGGCCCTTTCAGACCACCTCCCTCACTGGTAACTAGCCTCATGGTAAAGGAATTAGAGACATTAACAAGGGAGTGGAGCCTGATTTACCATTCCCCTGCACCCTGTATAACTATTTACACTAGTGAAAAGGGTGTGTAAAATGCTATCACATCAGAATGGTAGCAATGCTGGGCAACTGTTAATTCAGCCCTGGGTCTCCAATATTCTCTTCTCATCCTGTATCTCCCCACAGCAGCACATGGCAGTCATTTGAACGCACATCTTTGAGTATTCAAATCATATCCCACTTTTTGGCTAAAGGAGACAGATGGGTGACAGTACAGATCAAAGTTGTCAGGATCCTGACAAGGGTCAAAGTAGGGTCATACCTGAGGCTGAGAGTAGCAGAAGAGTTCATAATCAAGTTCCAGGCCAGGGTTGATACCAAGGATCAGAGTCTGAGCCGAGTGGTGAGGTTCAACTCAAGCCAAGATCATAGCAAGGTGTTCAAGAGCAGAAATAGAAGGTAGAGAAGATCCACATTGTTGTCTGGACACTTCTTGTGCCACCCCTTAGGTTTATACGTCGTGAGGCGCCATCCATGAGGCTGATGCCTGTTGGACCCCTCGAGAAGGACTTCCTGTGGTGTGTGTCCACAGCAAGTTATGGAGCGCAAGCTGGTCCATGGAGGGGTTTGTTCTCTGGCAAGTGTGCTGTCAAGACCTATTGAGTCGTACAAAAGTAGGTGACTTATCTTTATACTAAGGGTTTGATCCTGTTCTTATTTAAGGCAGTAGTAAAATGTGCATTGATTTGCACAGGAGTCTGAATCAGTCTCTGACTTTTTTCCCTCTATATTTCCAGGAGACCCATCATATCATCTGAGTGCCATATGCAATTGGTTCTGTATTTCTGTAATGCCGCTACACTGGATTGCAAATATTTTTACAATCATGAATTAATAAATCCTCACATAACATGCATGTGATATGTAGGAGTACAGAGTATAAATTATATTGCTGTCCTGAGAGGTTCACTTTGGATTAACACCCAAAAGTCTGGATGCTAATCAGAACTATAAGCATGATCCAGTGCCCACTGAAATCAATAGACCTGAAGCCAGATTTCCCAGTAAAAATACTGGTCTGAAAACTGGACAAAAACAGGCTCTCTCTGGATGCTGTCTAGAGCTAGAAAGTGGACAGATTCAATAAAAAGGGGTGGTGGTGGTAAAATATATCAACTAACTATTTTCAAACCTTAACACACACACACACCACTTCAATTCAAGTTTTGGTCAAAAGTTCAGGTCAGTACTTATTTTATCCAATGGGTTTTCTCATTCTTAATATGGAGGCATTAAAATATTAAAGCCTTGCTCAGCCTTAGTTTAATCAGCCAGTTATGTATAAGAAATACAAGAACTGATTTCAGGAGTTGAGCTTGAGCCTTACAGGTTTTTTTCATTTGAGGTAGACATTCGATATTGGACAATTAAAAATAGGTAGGTAGTTACAAAAAAAGTATTCAAACCTAGGGGTGCAATGGCTCTCTAAACTATACCTCATTAAATTCAGTAGCATCTGAACAAAAGGGTCATACTTTCCAGTCTCATGAACATAAGAACATAAGAACAGTCATACTGGGTCAGGCCAATGGTCCATCTAACCCAATATCCTGTCTTCCAACAGTGGCCAATGCCAGGTGCTTCAGAGGGAGCACTCATGTTTAAACTCATGTTTAAAATAAAGTTCTGCTTAGAAAGCAATATAATTTGGGAGATATGGTAGACAGAAATATAAAAGGAAAAAAGACAAACCTTTACATTGTTAAATATTTAATGTTTGTGGTTTGTTTGTGCACATTATATACCTCTAAGATATCAGTTTAAACTCCCACTTTGAAACGTTTTTGAAGTGGAAGGATTCTAAAACTGTTTACATGAAAATAATCTAGGCAGCGGAAGAATTGGAGTAAATGATTTAACTGAAATTAAAGATGCAGTTAATGACATAAAAACAAGAGCGGGCCTTGGATCAGATGACGTAATGGTTGAAATCCACATTTTCCATTGGTAAGCACATATCCCAAAACTAAAAACAACCCTAGGATAAGTTCCTTGAGAGATCTTTGGCCAGACATTCTTATTAAGAATGCCATGATAATTTAGTTAGAGAAACAAAATCAGGATACATATTCCTTGTACCAACTATTGGTGTGCTTCATTAATATACTATGGTGATAACCTATGCCCAATTAATAGCAAAGGACATGAAAGGCTGATTCTGTGTATATATTCACTCTAACAAGGTGAGTTTCTTAAACAGCTTTTGGAGGGTTGTATATTGCAGACAAACATTGTCTGATCCAGCCTTAAGAACACAGCAGTTGCTATATTGGATCAGACCAATGATTCATCTAGAACAGTATCATGTCTCTAACAGGAACAGGGTTATAGGCCAGGATGCATTGCTACAAGCACAGACTAAAAAGATACTTACCTCATCTGCACTGTGTCTCCCTTCAGACTCCTCGCCACCCTCTTACCTTGAATAAACCTACCTCCTCATACTTCAGAATAGATTCTTGCCCACTACAGACTTCTCCAGACTATCACATAGGCATATGTGCTACACCCTTTGTCCATGGTGGTGCTAGATATTCCTGCTATGTGAGATGATCATCTGGAGGGAGTACCACTGTCTCCCTGCTAAGAGCACATGTGGCTCCATGTTTTGTCTTTCTGCTGCTGGAAATTTCACTGAATATTAGCACCCAAAAGTCTGTACTAAATATCCTGCACTTTGATCAATGCACACAACTCCCAGTTTATGGTAATGGAAGTCCTGCACAAACTGGTATGAGAACAGAATATCCATAGGATACACTATTAAACTATTATCATTATTATTTATTATTTTATTTATCACTTAGTATTACATCATGGAGATTTTTAAAAAAAACACATAGCTTTCACACTATACAAAATCTTTAGCATAAAAAGAGGAAAGCTATGTCTAAAATGTATCCCCATGAGACACCAATAAATCCTGACCACAAACCGACTGCATAGGTTTGAACAATGAGGAGTCCTTGTGGCACCTTAGAGACTAACAAATTTATTTGGGCATAAGCTTTCATGGGCTAGAACCCACTTCATCAGATACATGGAGTGGAAAATACAGGAGCAGGTATAAATACATGAAAAGATGGGAGTTGCCTAACCAGGTGTGAGGTCAGTCTAACAAGACAATTCAATTAACAGTAGGATACTAAGGGAGGAAAAATAACTTTTATAGTGGTAATGAGAGTGGCCCATTTCAAACAGTTGACAAGAAGGTGTGAGTAACAGTAGGGAAAATTAGTATGGGGGAAATTAAGTTTAGGTTTTGTAATGACCCAACCATTCCCAGTCTTTATTCAGGCCTAATGTGATGATGTCCAGTTTGCAAATTAATTCCAGTTTTGCAGTTTCATGTTGGAGTCTGTTTTTGAAGGTTTTTTTGTTGAAGAATTGCCACTTTTAGGTCTGTTACTGAGTGACCAGGGAGATTGAAGTTGTCATAAACATACAGCTAAGGGTAGCATAAAATCCCTCCTTTACCTGTAAAGGGTTAAGAAGCTCAGATAACCTGGTTGGCACCTGATCAAAAGGACCAATAAGGGGAGAAGATACTTTCAAATCTGTGGGGGGAAATCTGGGGGGGGGGAAGGTTTTTGCTTTGTCTCTTTGTGAGTGTTCTCTCTGAGACAAAGATAGAGACCAAGCAAGTAATCTAGCTCCTACTGAATGATACATCTAACTTATGGAAATAGTAAGTAACAGCAAGGAAATGTGTTAGAGTATCTTTTGTTTTAGCTTGTGAATTTTCCCTGTGCTAAGAGGGAGGTTTATCTCTGTTTTTTGTAACTTTAAAGATTTGCTTAGAGGGGACTCCTGTGTTTTGAATCTTATTACCCTGTAAAATTACCTTCCATCCTGATTTTACAGAGGTGCTTCTTCTACTTTTTTTTCTTTATAATAAAGTTCTGTTTTTCAAGAATCTGGTTGGTTTTTAGTGTCCTAAAAACCAAGGGTCTGGTCTGTGCTCACCTGGTTTACCTATTTGGTTGGTAGATTATTCTTAAGCCTCCCCAGGAAAGGGGGTGAAGGAGCTTGGGGGGATATTTTAGGGAAACAGGAATTCCAAGTGGTCCTTTTCCTGAATCTTTGTCTAACTCACTTGGTGGTGGCAGCAGTACCCATCCAAAGACAAGGAAGGATTTGTACCTTGGGGAAGCTTTTAACCTAAGCTGGTAGAAATAAGCTTAGGGGGTCTTTCATGCGGGTCCCCACATCTGTACCCTAGAATTCAGAGTTGGGAGGGAACCTTGACAGAAATGTTGTCCTACTGGTTTTTGAATGTTATAATTCCTGATGACAGATTTGTGTCCATTTATTCTTTTGCGTAGAGACTGTCCGGTTTGGCCAATGTACATGGCAGAGGGGCATTGCTGGCACATGATGGCATATATCACATTGGTAGATGTGCAGGTGAACGAGCCCCTGATGGTGTGGCTGATGTGGTTAGGTCCTATGATGGTGTCCCTTGAATAGATATGTGGACAGAGTTGGCACCGGGGTTTGTTACAGGGTTTGGTTCCTGGGTTGGTGTTTTTGTTGTGTGGTGTGTAGTTGCTGGTGAGTATTTGCTTTAGGTTGGGGGGCTGTCTGTAAGCTGGCTTGTCTCCCCAGGTCTGTGAGAGTGAGGGATCATCCTTCAGGATAGGTTGTAGATTTAGGTTGTCAAGAATTTTGGTAAATGCTTCACAGAATTCCTGCATTTTAGGGGCTCAAATGCACTCATTCTCCATTTATTTTCTTTACAATTTTCACAGTGCCTAAAAGCATTGTCTTCTGGATGTCACTGATTGTGATGTCTTGAACTCCTAACATTTATACCCTTAATGATTGCTCTAAGTGCTCCAATAATCACTGGGATTGTCGTTCTAGTTTTCCGTAATTGTTACACTTTGTGGCAGAGTTCTTCATACTTTACTATCTTCTCTTCTTGTTTTTTTTTTTATTTCCGTCTGTTGGTATGGTGATATCAATTAACATGGTCTTATTTGTCTTTTCTATGACAACTACATCCGGCCTGATTGCCTGCACCATTTGGTCGGTGACAATTGTCAGATCCCATATAATCTTAGCTTCATTCTCTAGAGTTCTTTCAATTTGGTGGTCATAATACTGCATGGTGCATTTAAATCCATATTTTCCACAGAGGCTCCAATGCAGACACTTCATGACCTCATTGTGTCTGTTCATGTATTTTCTTCCAGCCAGGCTCCTGCAGGCGTGTAACATGTATTCCACCATCTCTTCCTTTTTAGAATGCATTCTGGAGTTGAGGGAGCAGTTCTGTTGGTCAGCTTTGTTTCAAGCCTAATTAAGCATTAAGAATTGCTCCTATGCACTCATAATGAGGCAGTCTGCCTCTCTTTTGAGGTATTTTTCTTCAACCCATGAGTTTGTTAATCTTTTATCACTAATGGGTTCGATCTCTCTCCACCACTGTCTCTGCATTGATTTCTGTGTAAATCTTTTGGCAATTCAGTGTATCCTTTCTTTTATGCTTTCTTGGCTTGGGATGCACATTCAGCCATCACTTGTTATCATGATCAGATGATCTTTTACTCTGGCTGACTTCTCATCTATGTTGATGTGATATTCTTCATTGTCAATTGCTTCCTCCACAGATAGCAGGCATTTTCCTCCATCATACTATCAGATGTACATTCTGCCCCAAGTCTTGATTGATATTAGTAACGCTATGCATCAACTAGAGTTGTCTTGTTTGGATGTCAATTTTTTTCTTCTCTTCTTGATTCCATTTAATCACTCTGGAAGTGTAGTGTACTGTGGGTATTGCCCACATTCTCAATTTCTTCTAGTTGAATTTTGTCTTAGAGTAGGTCTTTTTAATCTGTAATGGACTTTCCTCATTTCTTCTTTGACTTCCTCATATTACGACTCCAACAGTTCCCTAATTCCAAGGTATTTGTAGGGGCCAGGCTGAGAGATATCTTGGATAATACCTTTGTTAATTTGTATGCCATTATTGTACCAGTTTGCCCCTCTTTACAGATGATGACACACATTTTTCCAAGTCAACCTGTAGCTTTATAGCTTTACCAAACTTTTCTATAGATATAATCAATCTTTGTATTTCCTTCTGTGATCCTTCATATAGTTTTGGTCACCAATGTGTAATAAACTGCTAACTGCTCTTTGCTGATATGTTAATCACAATTTATCTCATGGAGCATCTATGTCAGCAGCAGCATGATTATCATGAACAGCACTGGTTATAAGGAGTGCCCTTGAAGATTCCTCTTTTAATTTGGATCTCATCAAGGAGAGCCCCTTCCATGTACAGTCAAGTGTTCCTGTTAACCATAGATTACTGCAGAAAGGAAATGATTTCTGGATGAATCTTCTCCATTTTCAGTGTCTTCATGATCCACAAATGTAGGATGCTGTCATATTCTTTTTGGTAGTCTGTCAAGATCATCTTTCTTTCTTTCTTTCTTTCTTTCTTTCTTTCTTTCTTTCTTTCTTTCTTTCTTTCTTTCTTTCTATCTACCTATCTGTTGTGTTCTGTTAGCTCCTAGAAACCCCCTCATGGACCAGGATCTCATTCTGCTAGTCACTGTACATACAGAGAACAAAACAATGGTTCCTGCCCCATCTTCAGTCAACAATCTTACAATCTAATTTTTCCCTTACTCTGTAGAAGTCTCTTCTTCCAAGGCATCGAGAGCCCTCCATTCCCACTCCATTCAGGCAGTCTGCATTTCACAAAATTGGGCAGTATGGAGCTTGGGAAACCATGACACGAAACGTCTCCAGTGAGTACTGAGTATCCTCACTCTTGGTAACTTCAATGGTTGTGGTTGGTGACTTGGAAAATTGTTTGTACATTAATGCCATCTTCTTTTCCTTTTATTTCTGTAAATCTGACATGTATGTGATACTTTCCCTAACTTTCTTTATATGCCTCATTAATTTGTAACCTCTAGATATGTTGGTCTTTTTGGATTTCAGGGTAATATTTATTTCTGTTATATAAGTATGTATTATTGTTAACTGCTGCTTAAAACCTCAAGGAAAGCCTGTAAATCAAAATCATTTGGAGAATAAAACTGCCATCAAATATAGATAAAATCTATTTATTTACTTTTCAGAAAATGTCTTTATTAAAAGCAATCCATTTACAAGTCTTTCTTAAATTTTAAACTTTTCTCCAAATACTTTGCTCATTAGTTATATAATTCTGCTACATAGCTGAAATATATAAGCGTATGCATATTTAGAAGTCTACACATCTTTACAATAGTTATCAAGTAGTTTTAAAACTCTCGTAAATCAACTAGAGGAAATCACAACAAGAAAGCAGAAAACTAGTAAAAAGTTTTTAATGTTTGAATCTTAGCCAAAATTACCATTAAAGTTGTAAATTTTGCCACTAAATAGATAACAATATAAGATGTTGTATAAATCAGTAGCTATGCCTGTATAAGCCAAAGTAGCAACATCCATTTTCTGCAAATTGCATTATTAAGATTTCAGCCTTTATGTGCAGTATTGTACTTGATTTTTTGGAATAAGTTGATACCAGAGGATTAATTCTAAATATACAAGGCTACCTGAAGCTAAATGCTATTTTGGGGGCTGCTATAACAATTTTCATTCTGTGCACTTTGCATGCATTTGAATAATATATACTTTCCATTACATTTATTTCTGCGAAAAGGTTACCCACCATCCTTTTTGAATAAAAGGTGTCTGTTCCTACAGTGTCTTTAATGTTACTAATGTAGCTCTTGGGAAATAAAATACATGATATACAAGCAAGCTGTATTTACTGCACTTGAATAACTGGCTTTTTGTTAAGGACAGATTAAAGCAAAAAACTGTCATGCTTGGTAGACCCAAATTGAACCCCCCTTAAAAATATTTCAAGTGTATACATTTCCTTTGATCCTGAAAATATTCTATCAGCCAGGTTTGAAACATAGATAAAATGCCATCTTTCTAAGATGGGTGAACCATTTCAATGGATTATAGAGCTAGGGAAACTATTCATAGAAGACAAAGTTCACCTTTTGCTCCCTGTTCACACATTGTTGAACATATGGATTCTTCCAGATTTCTTAACTATTCAAGATTATTCAATGAATGTTTAATTTGAATAGGTTTTTTTAGTCCACAGATTGCTCACAAATTGTATTTTGCTATGTCTATTCACTATTACTGTTCCCCCTTTTGACCAAACAGGTTAGCCAAATTCGGGGCATTTTAGGTTGTTCCAGTTAGGAGAAACTCATAGAGCCAGTTATTTTCTTTGATGCAATCATGTTTATTTGCAAAGTTTATACATAAAACCTTTTTCCCTGAACACAGTAGGAGTCAAACAGCAGAGGACAGTGAGAAAAGACTCAGACCCTGGGTCTGTGTTGGAGCAGACTGGTGTGTCTACTTGGGTTTCTCTTTTTTTCTGTCTCTGTGTCCTGCTTCATCTTCACCTACCAATCCTAACCCACACCCTGCATTTGTAACTCCTTGGGCCACATGGTCCAGCTTCTACTCAAGCTTTCATGCATGTTTATATTATGTCGTTGTTTCAGCTGCTTTTTTACAATGGCTTATTTCCAGTTATGCAGAACGTAAGGCAGTGGTTATGCCCAACCCACAATAACAAGATTTAACCCAACCTATAACATAAGCTTTCCTTCATCCTGCTCTGTGATTGGTTACTTTGGTCAGATGGTATCATTTCTGCTCCCTGACAAGACAACCATAATTATAATAAAGAGAAGAGAGATGATTATCAACTCACTGGGCTTTAGTTTTCTGTTCCCTGAGTGACCAGAGCAGGGGCTGCACTAGAACAATCAAGAACCTGCTAGAACCAATTAAGACAGGCAAGCTAATTAGGATGCTTGGAGCCAATTAAGAACATACTAGAATCAATTATGGCAGGCAGACTAATCAGGACACCTGGTTTACAAAGGACCTCCCATCAGTTAGGGGGTGTGTGCAAGGCGCAGAGAGTGAGCAGGTGTGCTGCTGGAGGACTGAGGAGTACAAGCGTGATCAGGCTTCAGGAGGAAGATCCTGCCGTGAGGATAAAGAAGGTGTTGGGAGGAGGCCATGGGGAAGTAGCCCAGGGAGTTGTAGCTGTCACGCAGCTGTTACAAGAGACACTGTATACAGCTGCAATCCACAGGGCCCTGGGCTAGAACCCCGAGTACAAGTATAGCCCTACTTAAGGCGAGCGTGGTCAAGTATGCAGAATAGCTCCCATGTGATGGCTCTGTCCAAAAGTGTAGGGAAAAATTCAACAATAATCTGTTAAGCATTGCTCAGTATATGTACTGTACTTTGCCTTTTACACTCACACGTAATACAACCTCTGCAAACACAACAAAGAGAAGCAGCTGCAGAGGCTGAAAGTGGTTTTCCAGAAAGAAACATCACAACCTTCTTCTGATGCACAGAATGTGGGACCATCGGCATTGTTTCATTCTCACAATCTAGCATAGTCATAGAGTTTAAGGGCAAAAGGACCACCAGGTCATTTAGCACCTCCTCTGCTGTGACAGGCACACTGGTTACAAAAGGAGTGCAAACATAGTAAACTGTAATTAAACTGCTAACTCCCCAAAGTGTTGTGCAAATAACTTTTCTCCTCTGTTTGCCCAGCTCTGATGGTGATCATAGCCATGCATGTGCATCAAGAGCAACATTCTTGTGTATTTCAACGTCATACCTGCTTCCTGCTCACCAGGTCAGAGCAAGCAGACATAAAGGGAAAATAGGATGATGTATGCACTACTAGGTTCAAGAAAAGAAAATTAAAATTCTGTTCTCTTTCAAACTTATATGTACTGTAATGGGTTCGATCACAGAAACCCCCTTGGGACTGTAACCTGATGTGCTGAGACTACCTCTGAGCCCATTTCATCTGCCAGTTTAGGCCTTCAGAATCCTGCCTTGTCGAGCCAGACATGCAGGTCTGCTCCAACAGAGACCCAGGGTCTGAACCACTCGCCCCAAAGCTGCAGACTTAATTGAAAACAGCTTAAGAAGTGCTCCTGTCTCCAACACCCAAATACCCAGTTCCCAATGGAATCCAAACCCCAAATAAATCCATTTTACTCTGTATAAAGCTTATACAGAGTAAACTCATAAATAGTTCACCCTCTATAATACTGATAGAGAGATATGCACAGCTGACTTAATACTTACTCTGGGTTAATTAATAAGTAAAAAGTAATTTTATTAAATATAAAAATTAGGTTCCAAGTAATGACAGACAGAACAAAGTCAATTACCAAGCAAAATAAAATAGCACACGCAAGTCTAAGCCTAATACAGTAAGAAACTAAATACAGGTAAATCTCACCCTCAGAGATGTTCCAATAAGCTTATTTTACAGACTAGGCTTCCTCCTAGTCTGGGTCCAGCAATCACTCACACCCCTGTAGTTACTGTCCTTTGTTCCAGTTTCTTTCAGGCATCTCTTTGGGGTGGAGAGGCTTTCTCTTGAGCCAGCTGAAGACAAAATGGAGGGGTTTCCAGGGGCTTATATAGTCTCTCTCTTGTGGGTGGAAACCCCTCTCTCCCCTGTATAGAATCACAGCTGCAAGATAGAGTTTTGGAATCACATGGGAAAGTCACATGTCCATGCATGACTCAGTTCTCTACAGGCCGAGCCATTGCCCACATGTTAGCCCAAACATTCACAGGAAAGCTCAGATGTGAATTGACATCTGTCAAGGTCCATTGTTAGCCAAGTATTTCCATTTACTTTAATAACCCCTTCACACTATGTTGACCAAATCTGCCTTGGGGTGCTTTCTACAGCAAACAATTTAAATACAAGCATAGGGCCAACACTCATAACTTCAGATATAAAAATGACACGTGTACGAATAGGATGAATACATGCAGCAGAACATAACCTTTGCAAAGATATGTTACATGGCATATCTAGCATAAAACATATTTCAGTTATGTCATATTTACACACATAAGCACATTTCTATAAATGCATATTTCTGTAAAGCATTATATGACTTCTATAAAGTCACAAGTAACTTTTAAAAGCTATTATAGGTAAAATATGCATTTTTATGACAATATAAACACAAGCAAAAGTATCAGTGTAGGTAATAGCCTTAAACCTAACAAAATATAGGAGATTAAAAGACATAACTCCTTTCACATTATGCATTTCAGCATATGCACTTTTGAGATCCATCATTGCTCTCAGACTCCAGTTATCTGTGCTCAAGAAATTGGGTTGCTGTTATGGAAAGTCAGAAAAACTTAAATCTTCTTTTACAGGATTATGTATGTTTAGGTAAGCTCTGAACACTATTATTTTTAATATTGTTTTGTTACAGTTCCTAAACAGAGAAAAAAAGGAACATGCTGGAAACACCAGGCCAACATAATCGCTGGCATAACTCCAATGAAGTGTAGAGTTACACTAAGAATGAATGCTCTATTCTCAAGGATTTGACCCCTGATATACCAGTGAGTGTCTAAAAGTTGGGAGTTGTATATGAAACATCCCTGATATGAAGTTTCAGTGAACATAATCTCAACTGTAGCTAGTCTACCTCTTAACTGTTTGGAGGTATTTAGTAATTTAAGAAAAGTTTTTTTTTCTGAATATCACATATTGCTGAGTGTAATTAATACAGTATAGCACATATACTGTGTCTTTTACTTTCAAAGCTTTACAAACATTAGGGCTTAGGTTGTGTGATGCCCTTATTCATATTGGTGAACAGTTATTCACTCAGAATCACATGCACCAAAGGGAATACTCAGTGAGTAACCGCTAACCAATGTGAGCACTAATCAAGTAAATATCTGCTCACTTATGAGTAAGGGGTTGAAAAAAATTAACTGGCACATAATGATTAACTCTCCAAATTCCTCTGAGATGAGATAGGTGAATAATATCAACCATATTTTATACATAGTAAACTAACAGTCATGTCTAAGGACTTGATTCAAAGGCTATTGAAGCCAATGAGAGCCATCAGCAGGCTTTGAATCTGGTTCTGAGACCACAGAAAAGGTCAGTATGAAGCTCAGATCAGAATTTACATCAGGGTTTTAATTCCTGTTCCTCCATGCACCCTTTTTATATTTCAGTCCTGCCAAACCTAGGAGTCAGTCTTGAACCTAATCCAGATTAAGATCAGGAACTTGCTTCACTGGCCCATTGCTGCTGCTATGTGAATTATTCATATGCACCGAACAATGTGAGGTAACAGATTTTGAATGACTTCACCAATTCTCATGCATTGGTACGACTGATGGGAACAGTCTCTTGCAAGATGGATGAACATGTCAGATCTGTTTATTTCACAAAATTATTCATTCACAGAATTTTAAATAGAGGTTTAAAATGACAAAATCTCCAAAATTGGGTTGATTACAATTTTTCAGGAATCAAGATAACTTGCATTCCTAGAAATAGTATTTGTTATTGTTTGGTTTGATAGTTTAAATGTCAGGATGCCCTCCGTAAAGTTATTGCTGAGATTATGTGTACTAGATGTCTTTCTTTTCTTCTTTTTCTCTTATAAACATAAATAACAAAACATCACAACAATATGCTTTTGCAATAAAAATGCATTATCAATGTATTTGATATTTATGCTGACTTGATCACTATCTTGACATCCACTAAGCAGTGCTTTTTCTGGAATATATATATATAAATATATATATAAACAACCCTACCTCAAAAAAACCCTTTTCCACTGTGCATTTCAAAGAAGTTTTTTTTTTTCAAAATTATAATTTTCAGTTGATTATCTCCATTACGTACTGTATTGTTTCAGTTATCTTTTCACATATACTAAAAATGTATTTTGTACAGAAACATAAGAACATAAGAACAGCCATACTGGATCAGAGCAAAGGTCCATCTAGCCCAGTATCCTGTATTCTGACAGTGGCCAATGCCAGGTGCTTCAGAGGGAATGAACAGAACAGGTAATCATCAAGTGATCCATCCCCTGTCACCCACTCTCAGCTTCTGGCAAACATGTTTATAAATTAGAGAAAAACATCTTTGGGAAGCTCAAGCAAAGTATTTTGTGTCAATGAATATGAAGTGAAGTCTATAGACAGCAAAAATCTACATCTTGGAAGAGGGCTGGGTTAGATTAGGTGACCCTTGCAGTCCCTTCTAACCCTATGGTTCTATGATTCTAATTAGGGTCTAGGGCTCTTCGGTTGAAATCAGTGTGAATCTTTCCATTAATTTCAGAGGGAATTGCAATGGACTCCAAATGTTTTCCTCAGGTAGCTTCCATTGATTTCTATGACAGGTTTCAGAGTAGCAGCCGTGTTAGTCTGTATTCGCAAAAAGAAAAGGAATACTTGTGGCACCTTAGAGACGAACAAATGTATTACTCCTTTTCTTTTTGATTTCTATATATTTGGTATGAGTTAGGCTATCAGTTTGTCTAGTCCATAGCAAAGGGCTAAGCGTTATTGTGCTCCTTCTGGCTCAAGATGCTGGTCCATGGAGGGAGTACATTGTCACAGCGTGGTACCACTAAACTGGAGGTTCTGCCCAGTCTCCACTGAGTTCCATTCACTTATGCAATGACTTTGTGGTTCCTGCTTCTCTGTGTGCACAGAAAGTAGTGGTGTGGTGTAAGGATGGACCTTATGTCCCATTTGTCAGAACATAGGACAGGCCACAAACTGGGCCTGTATAATTAAGACAATATATATCTTATTTTGGGTGGGGGGAGAGTGGGGAGAGTTGGGAAGAAGAGAGAGATTTTGGGGGTGTTTTTGTTTTAAACTGAAGAGATTGTTCAATATTTGTTTTTACTGGCAGGTTTAAATGTTCATTTTTTTCCATTCCTCAAATTTACTAAAAAGTGAATAAAGAACTATTTCTTTTATGTATTTGTGTGTGCACATATACACATATGAATGTAATTTAAAACCTAAAGAATAAATCGAATGAGGATTAAACTTCCCGCTGCACTGTATAAATTCCTTCATTGACACATTAATCCCTGCTGTGGCTACCATCACAAATTTATTATCTTGACCCTCCAGAAGCTAACATGAAGGAGCAGAAGACTTTTGTGAGCTCAGCATTCATATGATGGGAAGTGCCAGTGTACCAGATCCCTGGTAATGGATGCTGCCATTTTATTTACATGTTTGCTAAATATAATACCACATCATAGAACAGAAGTATTCCTATTTCCCAACCCTTTATCTCATTCCAGGCATGAATAACAGCTCAATATCTTAATTCTGACCATTGGCTTCTATGGCTATCAGGACGGAAGCTTTGACTGAGTTAGCATTAGTAAGAAATTCTCTCACATTTTCTTTCATGTTGTTCTTGACAGGTTTGAATCAGTTATTTTGGCTGGTCTTGCTGTCTCATGTTTTCAGACACATTCATTTATCACAAAGCAAGTCACTTTCCTGTTTGTGTTTCCACTTTACTCCAAAGGGCACACACAGAAACATTACAGGAATGCAGGATTACAGCAAATAAATTGTCCACACTTAGTCTGCAGTATGTCTCTACGGTCATTCTATCCTGTATGATTTCTTGTTTGAGAGAGAGAAAGAGAGTTTAAAGGCTTCCTATAAATAACCGTTCAATATAGCAGTTTCTGATTATTTGACTTTAATTATATGTTTTTTATTGATAATTAAGAATAGATAGATAGAGGGAACTTTACATTTAAAAAAAATAAAATGTCCATAACTCTCATTCAATAATACCTCTGTTTATACATGTATGATATACAACAATTTAATTGGATTAGATTGTCAGGCCACTTTTGCACAATATTCGGAAAGTTTCAGACCAAAATTATTAAAAAATCAGGAGGCACCACTATTTGAAACACTGATCAAGTAGACTATACGAAGCACTACACAATACCACATTCTGTATGGAACAAACTCACACTAGCAGTAGGCACAGACGAGGTGATTTGACAGAACTTTCTCTTCTCTCTAGTTTCTATAAAATGAACAATTCTGTATATTACCTGCCCCTTTGAAAAACTAATCTCACACTGTTCATGCTTAAATACTTATGAATTATAATTGTATCTGAGTTCCTCTTTTAAATATCATACAGCAAGTGACCAGGTTTACAGCAGAGGTAGCCTTTAAACAGTGTATACAGAAACTCAATTACTTAATAAAGAGCCTGACTGTCCTCTCACAGTCTCACATTTGGTGTAAAACTGTTGTCACTCCACTGATTTCAGAGTTCTCTTGACTTACACTGAGGTGAGAGGACAATTGGGCCAGAAGTTTCATATCTAACAGATGCCACTATCTCCCCTTTTTTTAAACTATACAGCATTTCTGTGCCATGTGTGGCATCTGTATCTTAAATTTAGTTCTGTTTTAGAGAGGGGTCTAAACAGTTAGAAACTGACTATAAGAGAGTCAAGAGAGCAGTATAAAATGCAATGTAACATATCTCAAATTTTCAAGTATAACTAAAGGATACTTTTAAAATTTCTCATGAAGATTTAAAGTGTTTGTGATTTATAAAAGTTTTCTTTTTTAAGAACAGTTTAGTTTATTCTAAAATTAAAAGTAAATCTTGAAAAAAATATGTGCACTGAAAAAACTTGAACTTTGCCATCTCTGTAACTTCTAAAGAGAGTCATGAGAGAAAGCGAAATGTAATACTTTTCTGTTTTTGTCTAGGAAACAGAAATTCACTTTAATTGTTTGGTTTTATGTGAATGGCATCAGAATTGGATTAAGGTTTCCTGGGGCCCTGGGCCAGAGCAAAGAGTGGGCCCCTTCCCACCCCTTCCACCTGTGGTCCCGCCCACAGCCCCAGCCTTTTCCACCCTTTCCCTGGGCCCCACCCCTATTCCATCCAGAATCCCCCATTCCACTCCCACACTTTAGCCCTGCAACTTGTTTGCTCCTCCCCCGCACCACCACCACTGTGGCACCAAGACTGGAGAAACTCTGTCCCCCCGCCACAGCCCCAGGCCGCAGGGGGAGTGAGAGTTCCCCCAGCCCTGAGGCTGCGGCAGGTAGCCAGAGCTCCGCCAGTCCCAGGGCCACAACAGGGGTCTGGATGCTGGGGCTTCCCCTGCCACCCCCAGCGCTTCTGCAAGGGACCAGCATCAGGGAGCTGGGGCTTCTCCAGTCCCGCCTGCCCAGCACTTCTTCTGGAGAGTCGGGTCGGACACGGGGGCTTCCCCTGCTGCCCCACGGCTTCTGCCAGGGACAGGGTCAGGGTGCTGGCAGGGTGTTTCCCTTGCCGCCCCCTGGTTTCTGCCAGGGATGTGGTCAGGGGGTGCTGGGCTGGGGCTTCTCTTGCTCCCCGGCTTCAACCAGGGATGGGATTAGGGGGCACTGGGGCTTCCCCCGTCCTGCCCTGCCCACCCAGTGCTGTTGCCCGAGAGTGGGGTCGGGGTGTGGAGGCTTCCCCTATCCTGCCCACCCGGTGCTGCTGCCGGAGAATGGGGTTGCAGTTTGGGGGCTTCCCCCACCCCTCCCACACACTCAACAGTGGATTTTTTCTGGGCACCCATAGTTGGCCACGGGCCCTGTAGACGGGCCCCCTTGGCCCAGTGGCTAATCTGCCACTTTATGGCATTATCCACAGTGAATTTTATAAATCACAGTTACTGCTTCTAAGATTATTTTTGATTTACATGTATAATATATATTTTCGGTGATAGACATCAGTACAGAATTACAAAGCAATGGGTTGTTTGCACTGTTGTTGTAGCTGTGCTGGTCCCACAGTATTAGAGAGATAAGGTGGGTGAGGTAATATCTTTTATTGGACCAACTTCTGTTGATGAAAGAGACAAGCTTTCCAGTTTACATAGAGAGTTTCTTCAGGTAGAATTACTCACTGTAAGCTGGAAACCATAGCTCTTTCACTAGCAGAAGTTGATCCAGAACATCTGACTTGAGATACACTTTTAAGTTCAGCCAAAGGTTTACTATTTTAGTCACAGTTTTAAAATTGAATATTCCATTTACTAACATTTCAATTTTTAATATGTTATACACTTACATTCTTTAACAGTTTATTATGGAATAATTATATGTAAGAGTACGTTTCTGTCACGGAGGTCATGGAAGTCACAGAATCCCTGACTTCCAGAGACGTCCTTGACATTCTCTGCTTCAGCCCCAGGGGCTGTAGGACTCTGGAGCTGACAGCCAGCGGTGCCCTGTCAGGGTTCCAGCCACAGGCAACAGCAGTGACAAGCGACAGCCCCCCCCCCCACAAAGTTCCTGTGACAGGTGACAGACTCTTGAGGGGGTCCTCCTCAGGGTTCCAGTGACAGGCAGCCTCGCGTGGGGGGAAGGGGATGTGGTTGGGGTGTCCCATTTCCTCTTTGGGAACTATGGTCATCCTGCAGCTCTCAGCCACCGTGAGCAGAGGGGGAACCCCACAGCTCCCAGCCACCAGGGTGGTGGGGGAAACCATGGAGCCGCAGCAGCAACAATCACAGACAGGTCCCAGCTTCTGCAAATTTTTGTTTATTACCCACGACCGGTCCTTGACTTTTACTAAAAATAACCATGACAAGGTCTTAGCCTTAATTATATGTAGTGAGGAAAGATGTCCTTTCAGCTAAAGCACCAGACTGGGACTCAGGAGACTCAGGCTCAATTAGATTTTTAAATATTTTTAATTTTTAATTATCTATTGTTTAATTTTAACTTATCCAAGGCAAGTGGAGTTTGTTGCTGTTTTTAAATACATGGGACCTTTGCTGCTATTTTTAAATAAATGGGGGGCTGATTCACCATTATGTTACTACAATTCTATGCCAGTATAAGTGGCTGGAGCTGAAACAGCAGAGAGTTAGTGTGGCAGAGAGATGAATTAGGTTCACAAGTTCTAACCTTTTAAAGTTGAATTTTAGTTGTTATTCTAACTCCACAATTCCAGTTGTTCATAATTTTCTAAAAATAAGTAAATAAATACATAAATAATTCTTTTTGAGCTAAAACTTTCCATGCCTTGTTTCAGGCTAAACATTATTTTTTTTTAAAAATAGTTTGAAAAAGTTTGAATTACCCCACAAATGAATTAATAAATTTTGTGCAGGATGAAAAAGCCTACACGTTCTCTCTCTCTGTGAGAAATTAGAACTGTAGCTTTCTAGTTGCTCAAAAATGAATGAAGCTAATGAACTTCCATTTGGGGGCCTGATCTCACCATGATGTTCTCCTGACCTTTGACTCCCCTTGCCTTCAGTGGAAGTTAAGGGTGCTCACTTATTGCAGGCTCAATCTCTTATCTTGGCTTGTAGATCTAAATGTGATTTAAAAATCAAAATAAGATTTAAGAAAAGTGCTACTGTACTTTTGGAAATGTGAGCATTTAAATGTTGCAAGTTGAAACAGCTTTTCTTAGTTTTTTGGATTGAGTCAAAATTAGAGGCGGATTGATAGATTGGGAACTGCAGCTCCGTGCATGGAAATGATGTACACTGGGGCCACTACCTTACTGTCCTGTTTAATCTGTTTGTGAAACATCTGACCTTAGAAAAAAATGGTTGCCATGAAGGCCAACCACAGACACAGCCAGTGATTTGCATGGAACAAAATCTCACAGCCAGCTGCACAATACCTTCTGATGTACATGGGACAGACTGTTTTTGTCAACTCCTCACATTACATTTCTTGTGGAATTTACCCCTGCTGGAGTTCAGAGCTGAGCCCAAGTCTTGCCAGTTTCAAGCACAGTGTGAGACTCATCTCTTTCTGCACAACTAATTGAGTTGTGAAGTTAAACTGGCACTTATGTAGCTGATTCCATTTAAAAAGAGGAGGGAGAAAAGGAAAAGAGTATTTGTCTATCATGAGTAATCAATGTAATTCAAAATCCTGTAAAATATGCCTGGATATAATGAATGTGGGTATCAGAAACACAAATAAATGAATATTAAGTTGATTTCTGGGAAGGATTTTACAAGCCTTTATTTAAGAAGTCAAAAGGATGGCAAAAAATGCCATTTATAAGACTAAAACGACTCATTCTCCTGTTGACCGTGAAACCAAAGGGCTTATTGCTAAGTAAAGACCTATTGTAAAGTGAACCAAACTCCTACCAATCTTTAAGAATACTTGGTGATAGTAATTTAGATTGATGAAATTAAGATCTTTGACCTTTATTGAGAGACATAAGAATGGAAAGTTTAGTTGTTTTATGTAATATCCTGAGTATCAAAATAACTGTTTTTAATTGCAAAATGTGCCAATCTCATTGGTATGGAAAATTTGGATATTGTAATATGTGCCTGAAAATTCTCAAATCCACCAAATGGGAATATGCATAACTGTCATGTAAAAAGTGAGAAGTTGTGAGTGATATACAGCTAATCTATAAGTAGTCTTCTTTGGATCTAATTTTAGAACTATTCATGTAATCAGCTGCAAACTTCAGTTTCCACAAAACTAGGTATTGTATGTGAATATCTTTATCTATCTTTGTGTCCTGTTTCTATAAAGATAAACATGCTTGGAGTTGCCATTTTCTGCTTCATCAATTAAACACTTATACATTGATGCTTAAGGCCAAAATCCATAAAACATATAGAAATAACACTTCCATATCCTTTTTTAGCATAACCATGTCATGGACCTGAGTAGCCACCAATTCAGTGAGTGTAATTTACATGTGGAACATTCCAGGAAGCTATATGGTAGCATGGGCTAAAACAGTCTCAGAATCATCCTCATTCATACCCAGGTCCATACGTTAATCTACTGTTCCTTTTGTCAGTTAGGATGTGCAGTGCTCACTATAGCTAGACCTATCTCAATGCTCTACTTGGTCCTAGTGGGGGATAAAGTTTGCTTGGACAGGCAGGATAATGGCCAACCTCAGTGGTTCTGAGGACAGGGGAACAGTGTGAAGGATTATGAGTAGATCCCTACCAAATTCACGGTCCATTTTGGTCAATTTCACAATCATAGGATTTTTTAAATAATAAATTTCATGATTTCCGTTATTTAAATCTGGAATTTCACAGCATTGTAATTGTAAAGGTTCTGACCCCCCAAAAATTGTAGTGGAGGGGATTGCAAGGTTATTGTAGGGGGGGGTTGCGGTACTAATTGCCTTACTTCTGAGCTGTTGCTGGCGGTGGCACTGTCTTCAGAGCTGGGCAACTGGAAAGCGGCGTCTGCTGGCTGGGAGCCCAGCTCTGAAGGCAAAGCTGCTGCCAGCAGCAGTGCAGAAGTAAGAATGGCATGGTATGGTATTGTCACCCTTACTCTGCTCTGCTGCCTGCAGAGCTGGACCTTCTGTCATCAGCCACCACTCTCTGGCCACCCAGCTCTGAAGGCAGCAGCAGAGAAGTAAGGGTGGCAATACCATGCCATGCCATCCTTACTTCTGCGCTGCTGCTGGCGGGTTGCTGCCTTCAGAGCTGGGTGCCCGGTCAACAGCCGCCTTTCTCTGGCCACCCAGTTCTGAAGGCAGTGCAGAAGTAAGGGTGGCAATACCACGACCTCCCTAAAGTAACCTTGCAACCCCCCTGCAACTCCCTTTTGGATCAGTACCCCCAATTTCAGAAACGTTGGTCTCCCCTGTGAAATCTGTATAGTATAAGGTAAAAGCACACAAAAGATCAGATTTCACGGTGGGGCGGGAGGAGAGATGATCAGATTTCCTGGTCCGTGACGTGTTTTTCATGGCCGTGAATTTGGTAGGTTCCCAGACTGTGATTGCCACTCAGAAGCTTACCTGAATAACCAGGGCAGGGTCCAATGATGGCCCCACCCCAAAGCTCCCAACTGGGGACACTATCTAGCCTCCCAGGAAGTAACAATGAGAGGTTGTCCAAGCAACTAGAGGAATCTCTGGCTGGTTGCTACTATGAACCCTCCTGCTTACCTGACTTCTGAGCTGTACATTCCTGCTTGCTCCCAGGAACCTGCTCCTGGTTCCCTTCTCCTATCCCAGACCCCTGTCTACTCCCAGTTCCTGCTATCCTGCCCTACTCCAGGTTCCAGCTCCTCTGCGTTACCTCTAATGCTGTTTCTGGCTCTGACTCCTGGCCTGGCACCTGACTCTGGTTCTGACCTTTGGCTTGCTTCCTGAAACTGTCTTCGGTTTTGACCCTTGACTCTGCCCACACCTCGGTCATCAGAAGCAATGTATGCTCTGACATAATGGAGACTTTCCCCTCCCTGCACTCCTTCTAATGCCTCAGAGTACACATGCGGATTATGTCTTAGTGGAGTGAAGGAGCTTTCTCTACCTCTCTCTGCTTCCTGTTGGCCAGTGGGACATGGCTTGGGAGAGTTGATTGGTTATCACAGGTTTCAGCACACCCCCCCAACTAAATCTATAATTGGTGTCCACTTTTGCTTCCCTGTCCTCACTTTTACAGTTGAGATATTGCTGAGATGTGGGTTCAGGATATTGTGGGTATGAAAACGTGCTTAGGGATCAGGAAGGGTCCTTTTTCCCCTTTGAGACAAATTGGCAAGATGTCCAGGGCATTCAACCATCCATATAGCATTCCAGACACCCAGTTATTGGTTAAAAGGAACAAGAATAGGAATTTAATGTTAGGAAATTATATGGAAATTATTAGTTCATTGCAATGTTTGGTGTCCATTGTGGCTGTGATGGGTGGACTAGGTTCAGAGTCTCCCTGCTGGAGGCCTCAGGGTCTTGCCACACCCGTCCCAGGAAAGGAGCATAGGCGCTAAGTCCACCAAGCAACCTAGAGAGACTGAGAAGGGCTAACTAATCAGAGAGACTGCAGGGAGCAGCCAGTCAGGGCCCAGGAGGGTCAAATAAAAAGGAGCTGCAGAGCCAGAGACAGTTCCCTGCTGGAGTCAGAGGAGTGCAGATGGTGCTCCTGGCTGGACAAAGGGAATTGCAGCACCATGGACAGCTCAGATTTGGGAGGGGCTGGGGGAGTGAGAAAGAGCTCCTGGCTGGCAGCTGGGTCTGAACACAGACAAGTCCTGAGCAAAGTGTGAAGCTTTGGTGAAGGCTGGAGCCACGGGGAAGTGGCTCAGGGAACTGAAAGCAATTTTGTTAAAGGGACACGGTGGCACATGGTTGCTATTCTTAGGGTCCCTGAGCTGGGACCCGGAGTAGTGGGCAAGCTTGGCTCCCCCCATAGGCCACTGGGGAAGTGGCCTACAATCGGACAGTGATAACCCCCTAAGAAGGTGATCTAAATTAGTTAGTGGCCCAACAGGAGAGCTGGGGCCAGAACAGAGCAGAGTGGACAACAAGTCTCCAGGGAGGAATCCCTGGAGGTATGGCCTGATACCAGGGCCAGGACTGTTTAAAGACTGCAGACACACCTGACCAGGAGGGGGCATTTGTGAGAGGTGGGTGCCAGGCCATTACAGTGGCTAAAGGCTGAAGGGGTTCAGCACCCAGAATTGAACATGATTAAGAGATGCAGAAGATTCCTGGCGGACCTATTTTCCTGTAGGGAGACCTTAAGACTTCACAGATTGGAGATAACCTCAGACCCATTTCTGGGGGACAGGCAGTAGAAATCAGTGATGGCTGAGTCCTAGAAATTTGACTGAAGAGGACCAACCTGTATTTACTGCATATAATATATATAACATGAACTGGACCCAATAAAATGCCTGGTATACCTGTCTTCGTTGGTTAATATTAATAAAGTTGTGGCCTGTCATTTTAAAATCAATCCTTATGTATGTGTATCATTCACCAGCATGTCCTGAGGGACGTACAATGTATCATACACCACAAGGCATTGAAAAAATGTTAAATTAAACGTTCAGATTGAAAAATTATATTTTGGTATGTGTTAAATTGTTAGATGAAAAGCAGAAAAAATAAAATGTTTATCTACAGAATTATGTGTGTGCTTTCTAAAGTCCTGGAAGTTTCAAAGCTTGAAGCATTATTAAACCATGACTTTGATGCAGTCTGGCAAACTTCCCAAGAATATTTGATAGAAATATTGTACTGTTACTGGTAAATTTGAAGGGGGCATGCACAACATGTGTTTAGAATGTTTATAAAAATCTCTGATTTGCATGCAGCTCCCACATATTGTAAATACAATTTATGGGTTGGGGGGAGAGCAATGAAGCAGTGATAAGGTAATACTACAAAAGTGATTCCTGCCTCTAGCAAAGTTTTGTGGGATTTTGTGTTTGTTTTTAATGTACCAGAATAGGTTATAATTTGGACATATTTGAATAACAGGAATAAATAAAGAAAATTGCAGACACTGTGTTTTTTATTGGAGGGAGGGAAGAATTTACTTTCAGCCCTCTCCCAACCTCAGCCCCATAAGAAGGGACTGTAAAGTTTGCTTTCTTGGGTTATTTTGGTGGTAGTGCTCTGGGCTCCCATCTTGGTGATCTTTGTTTAATTTCAAGTCATTCGTTCCCTATGGACGGGAGTGACATGGTAAGAACACAACTGGCTCCTACTATGAAAAATGCACCTAGGGCTGGTCAAATAACTGTTGGGGTTTTTTTCAATTAATTGGCAGTACCAAGGAGCGGGAGGGGGAATGGCCAATTCCAGTTGTAACTGCAAATCATAATTCTGAGAACTGAAAAAGTTGATAAAAGTTTTGTTTCAGTTGAATGAAACATTTCGTTTGATCCAGGCTTGACACTCAAAATAGCCAGAAGAGAAGCCTCACTTATAACCTTTAGCCCAGTGGTTACACCACTTACCCAAGATATGGCAGACATGCATTCAGTTCCCATTGCTGCATGATATGGAGAAAGGATTTGAATGTGGGTCTCCCACCTCCAAGGAGCTTGTCCGTACTCTGTGGATACGGTTGCGGATATTCTGGGGGCAACTCTTGCTCAATCTTCCCCGTTGAATCTGTTCCAGTGTGTATAAACAATTAAGTATGCATAGGACCAGAGGCACAATTAGAATGACTCTATAGCCAGGTGGTGAGGGCACTCATGTAGGAAACCCACATTTGTGTCCCCCTACTCCAATGACTACTTATTTGCACTTTTCCAGTGGCTGAATTGACTCTTCTTGAATAGAGGTGCTGTTTCTATAGGATGCAATGCATGCTCTGTCTTTTCTTTCTCTACATCTTATCTTCTATTTCAAACTTGGTAACCCTCCCACTGTTGTCTTCTCCATCTCTCTTCTCTCCTTCCTTCCAGTTTGTACATATATACTTGGGAAACTTTGGCTCTGCCTGTCTTTAGTCCTTCTCTTTCCTCTTGATCTGCTTTTCACTCTGGTATTTCTCCTCCTACTTCACTTAAACATACTCCCATGCTAGATGTGGTGTAGAAACCATAGTGATTCATCATCATCAATGGAAAATTCCAAAAAGATGCAGCCTCCTTGCAGATTGCGCACCACCCGGATTGGTCTCTAGAAAGGTCCTGAAGGTGACCTGACTATATATTCTGTTTATACAAAACAAAACATGGTGATTGGTGCAGCATAAATAGAACCATTCATACCACTTACTTTATATTATTTCATTTGTCACTCTTCCTCCTTGGCTCCTAATGAGTACTTTCTAATTCCTAAACACATGGAATTCTCTCCATCCCCGGTCCATCCCGAACCCCAAAAAAGGACTGCTTAGATTTCGCACTAGGATATGTCAACACTGCAAAGAAGACTAATACTCTGAGGCTCAGTGCTGGGGGTTAATTGTCTTGGGCTTGGGCTGTGTTACTAAAAATAACAGTGGAAATGATCCTGCCCAGGCTGCAAGACCCTCCACCCCCATGGCCGGGTTTCAGAGCCCTAGGACTCCAACCTGAGTGGGAACATTAACACTGCTATTTTTAGCCCCAGAGTCCAAGCCCCTCAAGCCTGAGTCAATTGACCCAAGCTCTGGGGTTCAGTGTCACAGGCTTTTCTTTTTAGTGTAGAAATACCCTAGATATCTTTTCTCTTGCAGTTCTTTGCCACTACCTACCATGCAAGGGACTCCGGTGTTTCTGGAGCATTTCTCAGATCCCTGGCTCTTACATCCAGTAGCTACAGCAATGACAAGACTTTCTTGTCCATTGCTACTCAATTGGGGTAGGAAAGAGATCTTCCTGCTTCTAGAGGATCTTTGGCAGAACTCTGAGGGGATTATCCAGCCTACAGTCTAGTTCCCTTCTGAAAGATAACAGGTAGGGAAGCAGCCACAACCATCTAATTGATGATCTTGGGAGGGGAAGCAGACCTCCAAAATAAATCATAATGGGATACCTCATCTTGAAAACTTCAAAGGAAATGGAGATTCTGTGGTTTTAGTGAGGAGAGTTAGAAGAACACGCTTTACAGTTCCAGATTCATGCCCTTTACCAAAATGAACAAATAAAGTACGTCATCTTTCTTTTTGTACCTAAAAAGTGTGCAAATACCCTAAGATTAAGTTTTTTGGTACTTTAAATTAATAACTTGAGACAGGTGGCAGTGTTTCTTCAGGCTGTATTTAGTACCTCTTCAAACATATTTGAAATTATCTTCTTTTAGAGGGGAAATGTAAATAGCACTAAAAGTGACAGTGTGAATGGAATAGCCATTTATGAAATGAGATGGTCTTTGCACTTCTGAGTTATCTGTGAATCTCAAGACTGTCATCTACCAAGTGATTTATATTTACCTCTAAACTTAGGGTTTTAACCTTCTACCACAGTACTTAAGCTATCTTGTACATTCCCCGCTATGGTTTATGACAATTATGACAGTGATGCAACAAAACCCCATGCATTAAGATTACCCATTGCAAAGTTTCTAAACACAGTGACAACTAGCTATGACCTTCTAAGTTGTGCAAGCCACTAAATGCCACTAAATGAAACCAGCACCATGGCTGGGCATGCCATAGCTGCCACAAAGACAGAGAGCCCATGAAAATGAACTTCTTGCTAGAGCTGTGCAAGACACAGCAGTGTTGGTACAGTGAGTTTTGTGAACCTTTAAAAGTTTCAGTTCATGTGATCTGACATCTCCAGTGTTTTCCTTTGAGATTTGAGATGAAACAAACCACAAAATTTCAAGCCCAACTCAGCCTAAACTGCCAAGTTTTGCCCCATTGCAGGTCAAAATGCTGTGAAACCACAGTGTTTCCATTCAAAAACATTAAGTGTCCTGGCTCACTTAAGATTCAGCCAAAGTTCACTGAAAGGTTTGTGAACCTTGACAAATCTTTTGGCAAGCCTGTGCAGAGCTGAAAGTTTTTATAACAAATTCCCAAACCAGGCAATTTTCACCTGGATGTGGGTTTCATTAAGAAACTTTTGTCCAGCTCTGTCGTCACTCTCCTCCACTCCATGGCTTTTGATTCTTGGACCTATTCTTCCCACGCCATTGTTGTGTAACCTTAAGAGCCCATTGGGAGCCATGGTGAAAAGGGCTACGGCGAAGTAAGGTGCCCTCAGATTCCATTTGCTGGCTATCCATATTGTGGGTAGCAGTACAGTGAGAAGAGCAGTCTCTATGTAGCCACTCCATCACCTCCTTACAAAAACATAGGGTGAGGAATGGATGGAACCAGGGCTCTGTCTCCCTCCCCATCTACTGACTAGCATAGCTACATTGATGCCCCTGGGCATATATAAGCTGTTATAGGTATAGGCCTGACACAGGGGGATCAGGAAGGCAGATTGTGACTTTTAGTAACAGTCTGCCTTCCTGTCTGCTCTAGAGGCAGTGTAACAACCTGCTAAGGACATAGACACAAATGAGACCTAAAAAAGTTAATCCAGCTAAACTGGAGTGATGACCAAATGGCCTACTTCATAGATCTAAAAATATTTACTTGGAAATATGAGGGCTTCTTTCATCTTCTATTACTACTTTAAAATCAAGAATACACCTACGAACCCACTCTCCCAAACTTTTGAGCTCCAGTTAGAAATATTAGTGCCAAACTACAAAGAGCATAATTGAACTTGTGTTACAGCAGGAATCATTCACTCTCCAGCTTTGCCAGAGACGGTAAGCAGAATACAAGAGCCTAACATGCTTGTTAGATAGAAGAACCATTCTCTTGTGAGAGTGAACAAGGTTCACTCTGTAATATTCAAAGGAATGTCTGAGTTAAGTGGGAGACAATACATTCATTTCTAGGGGCTGGTTTTTATTTACTTATTTTTGTTTTGATCTGTGACTTTTTAGCAGTACTTGGAAGACTTAATTGCTCACTTGTTGTATCATTTGCTGGAGATGAAAAGGAGCAGGCTTTATGCTCACCAAAGCGCTGATTGTACTGTATCTAGAAAAGTGTCCATTTAGCTGTGTCTGTCAATGTAACAGATACAGTTTTATTTAAAGGATGTTTTACATGTCAAAGCAGAAGAATATGGGATTTCTGCTCGGTTGATTCCAAAACTCCTTTACATACATCATTAAAACTATCTAAGAAAGTTGAAATCTAACTTGTTGGTGCATATATGATTCAGATTCGTTATTTAAATAAGTTATCAGACATGAAGTACAGAGATGGAACAAAAATCAAAACTTATTATCCAAGTTCTTTCCCCCTCAAATTTTGATGACTTTAATAAAATGTTACAGTATCAGAACCAGTTACTATGTTTTGTGTTCTGATCTAGAACAGAGCTACTGGGGCCCATTGGTGAGCTTATAATTCAGATGAGAATCTAAACATTGTAGAAATTGTTGTTCCCACATATCTTTCTTGTGAATAACACGTGATGTCTAGGAAACAAAATAGTGACAAGCATTTGACCTTAGTGATTAGTTTTTGCTTCCAAGCCTAGCAATGCAAGGAAAAGGGATAGAGATTTTATTTAGAAAGAAAGAAGTAAAGTAAAATTAGTTTTCATTCTATTAGTAAATGTTATGCACCAAATTAGGGGCCTTCCCTGTAGACCTTGTAGACTTCAAAGGATTGGTTGATTGATTGCTATGTATATAACATATAACACACTGCATAGACCAACAGTAAATCAAACATGGGGTAATAGAAGAATAAAAAGAAAAGGAGTACTTGTGGCACCTTAGAGACTAACCAGTTTATTTGAGCATGAGCTTTCGTGAGCTACAGCTTACTTCATCGGATGCATAGCATATCGTGGAAACTGCAGAAGACATCACAACACTGGAGCAACACTGGAACAACACTGGAGAAAACATTCCTAAATCTAGATACATGGAGCTATAAGATCTGGAGGAAAGCGGGACCACCCCAGAGACAAAAGAAGCCTGCCAGTTTTCTAAATATTGAACCCTGATCTTATTCCCAGCGCACCTTGTTGTCTTGTTGTTGTTGTTCACGCTTTCCAGAAAAAATTATCCTTGACCACAGACCAGGCCTAGGGAATTTTAGCTCTGAAAGAGTAAATTTTGGAAGGTAAACACAATTAAAGTCTGGATTGTACAATGTAAATGCTTACGCAACTTAGACTATAGCTGCCTCTAGCACTCCAGCTAAAAAGTGTGTAAGTGAGAGATGAAACCTCACCAGGGATTTCCTTTTTTACAGTTCTAAAGCATTATACTGTCTCATCTGTTTCAAAGATGATAGAGGATGATGAGAACTGAGGGAGTCTATTAGAACTGGCCAAATAAAAGTAATTGGAGATCTTGGAAAGAGCAATTCTAGTGGAGTATAGGTGCTATAAGCTCTGGCCTAGATCCTCAAAGGTGATTAGGAGCTTAACTCCTATTGATTTCAATGGGAGGTAAGGCCTGGAATTAATCAGGGGACTTAGCTATTGTAATGCCTAGCTTTTCAGCACCTAGAAAATCACAGGAACAACACAGACATCCACAAAGTCTGAGTTAGACACCTAGGCTCCTATACAATGAATGGGGAGAGAGGGCACCTAGAATGAGATCCACACAGCCAGAACACTAGGTGGGAAACTGCCTACTCTAGCCAATGGGAGATGCTGCTGAGAGAGGTCTTGCTTTTGCAGTTTCGTGCCTAAGTTTGGGCTGCAGGGAGGCACCTATATCTGCTAGTAACCACAAACCAGGGGAAGATAAGCGTTAGGCTGCCTAGGTCGCAGAGGTGACATGTAACTGTTGATGGGGGCCGGGGGGGCACAATTTAAAGGTTTGCCCACCCCCCAAACAGCTCAAGTCATGGAACCTCCCGGGCAGGCCCCCCTCCTTACCTTCAGTGTCCCCTCCTGGAAAGCAGCAAACCCTCCCTGCAGCACCCAGCTGTTGCTCCTGCCTCTCCTCACATGGCACAGCTCACAGCACAGCTCACCAGGCCTCTGAGATCACTTGACTAGCTTGGGTTCACCAACTGCCGTGCAGGAAAGAGGCCTGGTGGCACCATGTGACCAAGTGGGGTCGGCTCTGAGTCAACAGTACCAGACAGCAAGTGTGAAAAATCGGGACGGGGGTGGGGGGTAATAGGCTTCTATATAAAAGAAAGCCTCAAATATCGGGACTGTCTCTTTAAAATCGGGACATCTGGTCACCCTAGTCAACAGGAAACCCACACATGGGAGTAGAGCAGCCCCAGCCACCATATTCCAGGTGAGTGTCCTGACCACTTGGCTAAAGGTTATGAGGGAAGTCCCCTTCCTTCCCCTGCCCAAGCTGCTTTGTGTGGAGATAGGTGGCCCCAAGCATGCCTACCAGATTGGGCCTCGCATGCAACTTAGGTGGCTGAATGCCTATCTACTCTGGTTCATGAATTGCTCTGGGGCTAAAAAAGGAGACTGGCATATGAATACCTGGCACGGCACTGCACTGCACTTGTTCAGAGGCAGAAACATAGTCACCAAGGGAACTTGTATTGCAAAATCTTAGGTTCTGGGTGAGTTTAGGCATCTCTCTGAGCAGGAGCTTTGTGGATTATAACATGAGGAGAATAACATGAGGGGGAAAGGAGTCCAAGAGAGCTGGCTGTATTTTAAAGAATCCTTATTGATGTTACAGGGACAAACCATCCCGATGTGTAGAAAGAATAGTAAATATGGCAGGCAACCAGCTTGGCTTAACAATGAAATCCTTGCTGATCTTAAACGGAAAAAAGAAGCTTACAAGAAGTGGAAGATTGGACAAATGACCAGGGTGGAGTATAAAAATAATGCTCAGGCATGCAGGAGTGAAATCAGGAAGGCCAAATCACAACTTGGAGTTGCAGCTAGCAAGAGATATTAAGAGTAACAAGAATGGTTTCTTCAGGTATGTTAGCAACAAGAATAAAGTCATTAGCATGGTTCTCCCAATCGCATGGGGGCAGGCTTGGTCAATAGGGACCCAGAAGTGCTATTGTGTGACTTGCACTATTGTGATCATTTGGTAACAAATCCATAGTGAACCTCAAATGAATCACCATCAGTCTGCAGGTTTTACCTATTCAAGTAAGCAAATGTTTGGCTTCTGTGGGATTCTCATGTTATAGAACCAGACATGTACAAAACTCAGTTGTTGGTCTACATTTGCTACCAGTTAGAATATGATTATATGTAGCCATTTGTAGAGAACAGTATGGGCCAGCTATTCCAGAGAACAGAGTCACTTATGCCTCTCATGAGTCCAGGGCTCTGTTTTCTTTTTAAACACTAGTCTACCTGCTGCAAAAGTAAACCAAAATCCATGTGGTTAAGGATGCATGACAAATTTCATTTAGTATTACTGGGTAACACTCATATCAAAATGTATTGCAAGACTGAACATAAAGCTTGTATTTCTTCATCAGAAAATTAACTTCTAAGTAATTCTGAGTTACCAGCAGTGCTGAAAAAATAAGTTTTTTGGAAACTTCATACCTTGAGAAGTATGAAGAGGTAGTGGATCTCTAAAAGACTGCAAATTTGCTAATTATTTTTTACATCTCAGGCTCCTACACTTAGCTAACAGCAGCAGAAGAATGAAAAAAAAGAACACAAAGAAAACGTGTGTTCCCTGCCAATCACGTGTGCAGCGAGGCCTTTCTTAAAAAACAAACAAACAAAAACCCCTCTATTATTTACCTATGAGACTGTTAGATTCTGCCAGATCAATTCTTTCATTTCAAGACTGCTAAAGTTAGTTGGTTTTGTTTCCTATGAATGGTTGGATTCCTGATGCAATACAGCTTTATGAAAAGTAATTGCTGTCATATAGCTACTTTTGGTTTAAGTATAGCCCATATTTAAATTACTAAGGAGAAGGGTCTTCATAATGTGGGTTTTTTTTGTTTGTGCTAAAAAGAAGCAGACCCCACCTGCCGCCACCCCCCAAAAAAAAAACAACCCTCCCCCCCATTATGACATATGTTAGGCTCTCTCAGGAAGACTTTTGCTTTTCTCCAGTATGAAATGATTCCACTGATTTTTGCCTAACCCTTCTAAGATTTGAATAACGTATATATTTGTTGGTGTTTTTCATCCCAAGTGAAATAAATTACAGCTTCTAATTACCAACCTGCATGGTAAACCATGAGACTAATTGACTATTTAGCTTGCATGGCCAGAAAATCCTAGTGAAGACACAATACACACTATTTGCAAACCTTGTTTAGCTGGGAGGGTCTGGAATTGTCTGGTCCTGTCCTAAAGGGACAGGGAATCTAGGATGGGACAGGGATGTGACAGCCAGAAGATGCACTGGTTTAGCCTGTCTCCCAGGAATCCTCTGCTAGCAAAGCTCCTCTGACACAAAAAACACCTTCTCCAGGGCAGAATATCTTGGCAAGTATATTTGACGCAGTCAGCACAGAGATGTATAAACTTTTGCAATTAATATTCAGTACAAATTTCTGTAGCTTCTTGTGAACTCAGCAAAACATATGAAGTGTGAAGTGGAAAGTCAATGTTCCCAATATCAGAGTTTCCAAACTAAAGTCCTAGTACTCTGCTGTTCAATCCTTTGCGATTCTTATTCTTGCTAGCTTGGTCTGGCAGTGTACTGTTGCAGCAAATTGCTGTGGGGAAGAGCTGGGATTGAGAATGAGCTTCAAGGGCATGCTTACCAGGCTGGTTGCTGTAGACCATGTGCATTTGATTGTGAAATTCACACACTTGTTTTCCATCAGTGGCAGTGGGAATGGAAGCATGAACTGTATTAATCAGTTATAACCTCTTTCCACCAAAGCAGTGTAAAACATCTCTTCTAATGGAGCTGGAAAATTAGGGTAACTTTCATAAGTTGTACTTTTGTGGGAGGACTGGAGCAGATGAGATTGAAAGAATAATAAAAGGAAGGCAATAACATTTGTCCAGATACCTGGGAATAATTTGTCATGAGAACAATACTTTATCATAAAACAATAAGATTGTCTATCTGTTAGTTTCTTCAAGAAGAGTTGCCTTGAATGGTTATAATTTTTTGTTTTGAAATCTTATAATATAAGATATGCTTTTATGCTTTGTATGAAGTGCAGTTTTTGTAATTCATTATCAGTGAGCTTCTAATATTTGTTACTTTCATCTTTTACTTAGAAATTCATTATTATCAATCAGCTGCATTATGGACTGTGACCTCTACTTAAGCTTGCTAATGTACAGATGAGTCAGAAGTTATTTTTTATGAATAATGCCATTATATTTGATAAAATGCAGTAAAAGATGCAATTAGCTGAGTGAGGCTTTACATTTTTCACATTTTCTGAAAAACAAAATCATACTGATTTTTCCAATGTGATCACTAGAAATAAACACACTGACAAAATGTTGGACAATTGAAACCCATTGTTTTATGCTCTCTTTGTTTAAACCCTCTCATAATTCATCTTCAGAAATAGCCTTCTCAGTAATTAGTTACCTTTTAATGTCTTCATTTTAATTTAAATACTCAATGATCAGGATAATTAACATAACATGACAATGCCAAATTAATCTAATGAAGCTTCTGCCACTTTTCACTAGCATCCTGCAGGCACAATGTTATCAGAGAATATATGACTTGTCCAGTTTATATATTCATTTATAGTCTTTGGGTAAAGTGGTAACAGTAGGAACTGGCATAATTCCAAATCAAATTTATGCAATTTCTGATGAGGAATTCTCTAGAAAAAAACATATCTTTAACTGTGCCTCAGTTTGTTTGACTTTTAACTTCATTCATAGTATGTAGGAAGACTAATTTTTTTCTGCATTCATCCATGTTCATACATACTTGTGGAACAGATTCTGTCCTCAGTTACACTCCTGTAACTGCACTGACTTCAATAGTAGTTCTTTGGGTGCAACTGAGGGCAGAAGTTGGTCATGTACTCTATTCATAATTTACATGAGGAGGGGATTGTTAAAAGAAGCTAAGGTAGCAGAGCAAACTTTTAAAAATGGTGGAACTATAATCACTAGAGCTGCTAGGCAATGGTAGAATGGACTGGGCTGGCTGGAAATGTGGACTAACATTTACAGACCCTTAGGGAAGTGAAACTGGACAGCTGGTCTAGTGGCTAGGTTACTATCCAGAGACCTTGGTTCAATTCCCTGCTCTGATGCAGACTTTCAGTGGGACCTTGGATGAGCCACTTAGTCTCTCTGTGCCTCAGTTCCCCATCTGTAAAATGGTGGTGATAATACTACTTCTCTTCCTAACATGGATGTTGGGAGAATAAATACATTAAAGATTGTGAAGTGCTTTGAGATCTACTGATGAAAAGCACTATAAAAGACCTAAGTTTTGTTGTTAAGCACAGTGAAACATACATTTGGCACCTTCAGTTTGAAAGGAAGTATGGCAAATTATATGAAAATTGGCTCTGCTATGTCCTCTCTCTTTATTTCATGCCAATGTCTTCCCTTCAGCACTGCCTTCCATCTTTGCCAGTCCCCTTCTGCAGTCTTAGCTTCTTCCCAAGTTATTCTGATTGCTTTCAATTCTGCTTTTATTGCACGTTTCCATGTTATCCTTGTCATTTGTCAATCCTTTGTCATTGTCTCTTGATGTGGAAGTTCCAGTCCATTGCCTGCCTTATTATGTTGTTCAGTTTTCTCCTCCATTTATGTTGTAGCCATCTCCATTTTTGTGCCATAATTTCCTGTCCTATTGGTTTCTGTTTTGTCCTCCTCCAGAGTTCTCTGTGATTTTTTTCTGGCCGTCTGATATTGAGGATTTGTCTAAGGTAGCTTATGAAAGCTTGGAATTTAGACAGTAAGTTCTTAATAAGTATTCAATTTTCAGCACTGTATAGTAAGTTGGACTTTATAATGGTTTTAAGTATTCAAAGTATAGTTTGGAAGGTTTGATTTCTGTTTCTCCAGATTGGCTTTAGAATTGCAAAAGTGTGTTTGGCTGCTTGGCTACATTAATTTGTTGCCGCATAATACTGAATTATAGATACTTTCTGGAACTTCAATGGAAATCATATTGTTATAATTCTTTTTGAAACTGGTGCCCATGGATCAGGCTTTTGGGCTTCACAGTGTCAGACCCACACAATCTCTGTGTATGTTACTGGCAATACTTGGATTGTTTTACCAGGCTCATATAGTGTCTGCATATTCCATGTACCAATTTTGGTAATGTATTTAAGAGACTGCAAATTCATGAGCGGAATAGTTTCCTTGAGAGTGTGCCCATTTTGTGTTGCCATCTCTCTTCTAAATCTGTTTGAATCGAGTTGGATTGAGTTTGTTGAACTGAGCAGTACTGCCATTCCAAAACAACTTTTTTTTTTTTTTACAGAAGTGGGAAGTTAGCCCACTACCAACCAGACTGCCTTAAGTCAGACTTCTCCCTTCAACTTGTCTGGCATGGGTGATCCTACCAGGAGTTATGCTCCTGCCTGCATAGTTCTCAGGATCATGCAGGCATGAAAGCCTTCCTGCCATCTCAAGGTGAAGTCCATGGGGAAGGGCTGCTACATTAGAGATCTGAATTTTATTTTTATCTCTGCCAGAAAATACCTTGTGGCCCAAACCAGAACTCCTGAAACTTTCTGCCTTCCCTCTCCCCACACTCCTCAAATCTGGAAAAGTTTGGATTCAGATGCAGACCTAAATAAAATCAGATTTGGGGGAAGTTCAGATTCAAATGTCATGATTTAGGCAAATCTTTGTTATAAATAGAAGGATAAAAATGTAAAGCTAAAAATGTAGGCTTACATTGTGATACACTGTGGTTCATAAAAAGAAAGATCATTCTGTCCTGAGTCATATTGTCTTTCGTAGAACCTCTATCATTCTCTAATGAGCGTATGTTGCTCCAAGTACTTTTTGTGTTTGCCTCTCTCTTTCTTCTTCTGATCTTTCCCCACAATAGAAACAAAGTCAATCAAGATCAGTCATGGCTTAAATTTGTTAGGGAGGTCCTCCCAGTGCCAGTAAAGCAAACACTGGATATTTTTAAAAGAGAGTCACGCGGGGACGAGTAAGCCTTGGTCAGTGTTTCCTTCCATGAAAGACATTTCCTTTCAGCTGCCAAAAACCACTAATGTTAGGGTTATTCTTGAAAGTTATTTACTAGTGTAACTGAACATAAGAACATAAAAACATAAGAATGGCCCTACTAGGTCAGACCAAAGGTCCATCTGGCCCAGTATCCTGTCTTCCGACAGTGGCCAGTGCAAGGTGCCCCAGAGGGAATGAACGGAACAGGTAATCATCAAGTGATCCATCCCCTGTCACTCATTCCCAGCTTCTGAGTGGTATTATGGTTCAATAACTGGTCTAGTAATATTGGCTGTTTGCTGGTAAGTGAGATGTCTCAGATCACAGCTACCTTTGATTTTTTGTTTGGGTTTTAATCTTCTTCAGTGAAACATCACCTTGAAACTTTTCACCTACTTTCTCTGTCCTCTACAGTGAAGTCCATACTGAATTCACCCAGCCCAGTGTTAGCTGGTGGAAATGTATTCAGAAATGGTATTCTTACAGTTTTACCAGTCACTCCATCATTCATTGAAGAAGAAATGGTTGTTCATATTGATCCATGCTTGAGCATGTGTCCAGATGGGCGTGGTCACTAGCTTACTGCTCATAATTACTCATCTCTTCTATCCTTTCAATAGATTCTAACTCTCGTAGAGGTTCCAGGGGAGTTGGTTCCAGTCTCCCTTTCCTCCCTGTGCCTGCTCTTGCCCATTAAATGGTTGGTTAGTGATATCTTGGGGGTTTCTCTCTTAGCATCTCAGGTTGAGGCTGGTTCACTTTCACAAATAAACTGTCTGTGTGATATTTCAAACGCTTGCCTCTACTGTTAGTATCATTCCAACAGTTCTTCTTTTGTAAGCTATAAGGGGAAAAACTACAAAGGGATTTAGGAATTGCAACACCAATTCTTAGACACCTAGCCACCCTGGGCAATCCACGAACCCTGAATTAGGCACCGAGGCTCCCTGAACAATGTACGTGGAGAGATAGGCACTGAAGAATGGGATCTACAAAAGCCAGGATGCTAGGCAGAGAGCTGTCTAAGTCAGCCAGCAGCAGATGCTGAAGAGAGGGGTGTGTTCTAAGCTTTGCCCCTCTTAGGGTGTTCGGCACCTCCCTCCAGCCCAGACTTAGATTATTTCCAATTTCTATCCACAGCTGGGAATTCTCTTCTGGAGTCAGGTGCTTAAGCCATTTCTTGCAAGAACAGTGGCAGTGAAGACCTGACTCCACACAAAACAGCTGGGGTGGTAGGGAAGGAAGAATTCCTCCTTTACAATCTTTAACCCAGCAGTTAGAACACTCAACAAGGATGGGTAAGACCACTGGTCGAATTTCTCCTCCTGCCTGATGAGGAGAAGGGATCTGAACATTGGTTTCCCATCTCTCAGGAAAGGGCTTTAGCCACTCAACTATCAAATCAGTCTCACTGTGACCCACAAAGATGCCTAAGTCCCAGTGTTAGGCACCACTGCAGTCCACACTGAAACTCTGCACAGAATTTATAACCACTAGTGTTGCAATATAACCACTAGTGTTGCAATAATTGATCTCTCATGGCCTGACCCAAACCTCATAGAAATAAATGGAAAAATTCTCATTAACTTCAATGGGCGTTGGGTCAGGCCCTCAAATTGTGCCTCTTGATTATGTTTTTTTTGTTTTGTTTTGTTTTTGTTTTTTTACCTAATACTACTAGTGGAGTTTAACAATGAAATCACAAATCTCCATATTCTGCCCAAAGGAGGAAAGCGGGTCTGAACAGTACTTGCTTGAAGCATGGCTTTAAGTCAGGGAACTGGAATCCAGGGCTTTTCTACTGTTTGACATTTACAATGTTGCTTGCTTTCTCACCTTGACAGTCACTTTTACCATTCTGGACAAATTGGTAAGTCTGTTCAGTAAAACCACAAATGCTTCCTACTACTGAAGTTTGCTATGGATATCTAGGAATCTGTATGCTTTTTATTAAAAAGGAGTGCTGGCCTTCTCCTGATCTACCTCAATTCATTGGGCGTTTGGAGTTGAATTTAAAGGCTTGTCATCAGCCAAAAAATCCCCACTTAAACCAAATCTCAGAGAGAGAGTTTCTAATGTCAGATTTTGTTCTGAGTTCCCCTTCAAAAGCTTTCCAGGGTGGTGGCTTGTTTTTTGTTTTAACATTCCAATTTTGTTTTTTCTCTCTTCTGCTGCTGATTATGACTGAATCAAACTTCAGGGGAGTGGATGTTAGCCTGATAGGAGACATCTGCGGACATTCATTTAGGCACTGAGACCCATCGTGTGCTAGCTTTAGGCAAGCCATCTGCCTTTCTCCCTATTCTTGCTGAGTCTTCTGGTTCCCTGAAAGGGTGTGAGAGCATACCATCCCCCACTCTTTCCTGGTACTGCTCATCTTGTCTCCTCCTGTCCCTCCATCTAGTGAGAACACCAGACCTTCTACCCTCGACTGCTTCTGCCACATACACTGTAATGTGAGTGACCCAGAGGACGACCTATTCTTTGTGTCCTTCGGCTCCAGTGAGGAACAACCTGTTTCCTCTTCCTGAGCTCTCATTGAATTTCCTGGATTCCATTGTCTCCCCATTCATCTCTCTCACAAGTGAGGGAAGTTTTCCAATCCCCTCTTATCAGCTCCATGCCAGGTTTCAGGAGCTGGGGGATACCCTCCGGAATGTTCTCCATCTTGGTGCCTGCAGAGAGATAGAGAGATCCTCCTTTTCTTTGTGCTCCACTTCCTTTCTCAACTCCATGCTGGGATCCAGACTCAGGGAGACATTTTCCACCTTGTCTCCTTCAGGAGCCAAGGAAGATGTGGAGTCATCTTGATAACATTTTCAGTCCCTTTCCTACTTCTATCTAGAGGCCTGAGAGTGGACCACCCCCTCCTGTCCATTCATCCTCTTCTCTGCCCTGTGCTTTGTAGGGATTTTGGTGGGGAGGCTAAGTTTTATACAAACTGCCACTTCCATATCCTTCCAGTATGCAAGACCAGTCTCAAAGAATAGACACTCCCACTTGTGGAACATTTCTAAAGATTTAAATTCACTACATGAACCATTGTTGCTTTATTGTAGCTGTGACATCCTGCCTTTTGCCAAAGCACTGTATTCTTGGGCTCAATAATTTAGGAGGGCAGCATTTTCAGAAACAACATTTTAACAACCAGAAGAGTACTTTACTAATATTGAAAACACCCTTTTCAGATGTACTGGTTTCCTGGGTGGCCATCCTGAGATTATTTGTTTGGGGATCAATTAGAGAGAAGGATTTTAAAAATTCCCTCAAACCCCTTACTTGTAGATTTTGATCAGTAAGGAGTTTGGGGGATTTTTCAAAAATGCTGCTCTTACTAATTCTGTAATAATCTCAGATCTAAGAGCTTATATAACTTTGTCTACATGCTGGTATAGAAACATTAGTGTTGGAAAGGATGAGATATATCAAGTGAAGCCTGCCTCTTGCATAACTCACTTTTTTAATTGCATCTATATTTTTCTATCCATATATAATATATTTAAAGTCTACAGGGACTTTTTTGTACGTATTTATGCGGATGACTCTGTTATTTATGGAAGGGGATCAGTTATTCCCTGGGTAGTTGTAAAACTGCAATCTCACTTTGACAAGATACAAATTAGTTTAGAGAAAACAAATTATTCCAAAGTCTTTAGAAACTGAAGGGATGTTGGTGGAGCATAGTAACAGGATAACTACATCTGGAAGATGATGCTTTTATTATTAAAAACTGGATAGACTCGTGCTTGATCATGCTACTGACATTAATCACTGATTTCTGAAGAGAGAAATGATAAAGTCCATCACCTATCACAAAAAGAATTTCACATGTGCCTATTGAACTTGTTTATATCTCGTGCTGTGTTGAGAATAACTATGCAGCTATAGCTCCCCTTAATGAAGAAGCCAAGTGTAGCATTAATCTGTATAAACAAATCCTTTCAAGAACTGAAGGTAAGATTTAACAAAACATGGTCTGAGGATGTAGAACTGCAGTACAAAGATATAGATATTATTACTTGAGGCATATTTTTTGTTTAATTATTAACATTTCTGTAACAATTTAATTATGTATTAAGAAATGCTAATCCGTTCAGATCATAGCACTTAGTTTCTTATAATACTTAACCTTTCATAATAGTTATCACTCTCTGGGACTATCACACATTCTGAGGAATACATTGGGATATATGTCTATGTTGGAGGGGAAAAACCCTCTTGATTAATTTTTCTCTTCAAAGTGAGAGATGGATAGAAGTTACTAGAGACAGTTTGAGGTAAGGAAGCACTAAATTCTCATACTTCTTCTTGAGAAACGGAGTATGACAATTGAATAGGTTGGGACAACCAGTCATGAGTTTAGAATGGCCACACGATGTAAGTCATAGTGTAATTTCCTGAGAACAACTTTTCTTATCCCAAATTAACAGTCACTTGGGGCAGGGAGGAGAGCGGAGTTTGGTTTTGTTTGTTTCATCATCAGGTCTTTCACTAACAAATTACTAGACTGCCATTTAACTATGTCCATAAGTTATTATTGTATCCAATAGTTATCTTTCCTGGGAGATTATGAATATCTCTTAACTGAAAAGTGAGACACCAAGAAACCCATCTTCCATTTTTAGAAGGAGACTTCTTTTCCTTCAAGGCTATCTGATAAAGCTAGGCCTGTACTTCAGAAAGCTGAGCCTGGGAGTGGCAGCCTATAAATTTACCCCCCCAAAAGAAGTAGAAATATTGGTGGCAGTGTGCATGTGGGTGGGTGGAGTCAATCAATCAATCCTTTCATCATTTTGGACGCCATTATTTAATAAATAGGAGTATTATAGTAGTAGGCATTGAAAGCTCAAGAGTTTCATTTTTTTCCCCAAAGCGGTTGGCAGTAAGCCAGCAAGAAATAATAAAGTACATTGTTCAGTCTTACTTCAATAAATTCATTTAATTTTTTGAATGTATTAAATCAAAGTAATGAGGCTACTATAAATCTGATTCTTTTATGCCCTGATTTTCCCCTTTATGTTTTGTACCTAACCATTTTTTTTGTGTTTTATCCCTCCCAAATATCATGCAATGGTTTCAGATTTAGGGAAAGGGGAAGAAAGAAGTCTTTGATCACTGTAGCATTAACATTTAAGACTCTCTGTGTGTATAAATTTGACAGATGAATTTTCAGCTTTTAAAAATTCTATTATTTATCGATTATGCAAACCTAGAAGGACGTGTATCAGTCATCCAAACAAGAACACTCAGCACCCTTTAATGGGGAAAAGGAAAACAACCAAATGTGTGAAGGAATGCTATGCTCATCACAATTTAATTTTTTTAGGGAAGAGTTAAGGTCTGTATTGTAAACTCCTTGGGACAGAGGTTATCTCTTCTGTGCTTTTGTACAGCATTGTGTACACTGACAATGCTCAACAAATAACTATTTTAGATATGGGCCCTTATGACACAATTAAGCTTGTAACTGTAGGCCAACATGTGTAGGGACTTGGACATCAGTAAAGTAATTGGAATAGGCAAGAGGAAACAGCCTCCTCTTTTGTCACCAGAAGGCCTCTGTACAATGATAAAGCCCAGTTTATCTCCCATCAAAGTTCTCAAGTTCATGATTCTACAAAAATGGAAAAGTAGGTTTCTGACCAGCATAAAGCACTGGTATTGAGGCCTGCATGAGTTATCAGCCAAAAAAAAAAATTGATTATATGGATTCAAAGAAATGAGAACACCATTTGTATGAAGTTGGAAGTGAATGGTTAATATTTAGACAGATTTGTTGTGAAGTTTAGTTGGCACCTTATGTAGTGCATTGTATAGTGTAATAGTTATACATAAAATAAAATAAAATGTAACCTCTTTAGATGCAGGTGGTGCTCCTGTAACCTGCGTATTTTATAGAGCAATATTTTATTTTATTCTAAAGTAAAGAAGAAAAGCCCTTGGGAGGAGGTATGGACTTATGAAAAGACACAGATTCACTTTTCTTGAGGTTATATAGAAAATAACCCTTGTAAGCAGGCAGTTTTGTATGTCTTATACATTTACAGCCTGTGACTTGAGCCAATGGTGAGGGGTGGGTGAGTTTATAAATAATAACACAAGAGTTACAGAAAGCATAATGAACATAGCTAATCAACATAAGACCATGAGATGTGTCTGACAGGGCTGAGGTCTCTAAACCTGTAACACTGAGCTGCAGATTTCTTATCTGAGTACAAGCTAAGGAAACAAGGCATCTATTAACCAATGGACTGAATGCTGCTATCTATAAGGAGCTACCAGACTTTTGTTGGCAGATAAGACAAGCTTTTTAGTTTTTTGACTGAGAAGCTATGTAATTTCCTTTGCAGCCTCTGAAGAAATCCAAGTAGCACACACAGTACTTTAGCCATATTGTCACGGTTCCTTCCCCACTCTGAACTGTAGCGTACAGTTGTGGGGACCTGCATGAAAGACCCCCTAAGCTTATTCTTACCAGCTTAGGTTAAACACTGCCACCACCAAAGTGTTACACAAAGAACAGGGGAAGTGCCCACTTGGAAACGTCTCCCCCCGAAAAAATATCCCCCCAAGCACTACTCCCCCTTTCCTGGGGAAGGCTTGATAAAAACCCTCACCAATTTGCATAGGTGAACACAGACCCAAACCCTTGAATCTTAAGAACAATGAAAAACAATCAGGTTCTTAAAAGAAGAATTTTAATTAAAGAAAAAGTAAAAGAATCACCTCTGTAAAATCAGGATGGTAAATACCTTACAGGGTAATCAGATTCAAAACAGAGAATCCCTCTAGGCAAAACCTTAAGTTACAAAAAGATACAAAAACAGGAATATACATTCCATTCAGCACAACTTATTTTATCAGCCATTTAAACAAAACAGAATCTAATGCATATCTAACTAGATTGCTTACTAACTTTTTACAGGAGTTCTGACTTGCATTCCTGCTCTGGTCCCGGCAAAAGCATCACACAGACAGAGAGAACCCTTTGTTTCCCCCCTGCCCTCCAGCTTTGAAAGTATCTTGTCTCCTCATTGGTCATTTTGGTCAGGTGCCAGCAAGGTTATTTTAGCTTCTTAACCCTTTACAGGTAAAAGGTAAATCTGGCCAGGAGGGATTTAAAGATGTTTACCCTTCCCTTTATATTTATGACACATACTATAAACTGAGGAATAATTTCTGAAAGATTGGAGGGGAAAGAATATGTTTACATATATTCACTAAAGTATACAAGAGTAAATACTATACAGAATGTTACACTGTAATGCTGAAGCTGCAAACCAAACTTCCATTCTATACTTGTGCATGGTAACCATACCAGATTCAAGGAAGCTGGTATAGCAATAAACACTGGTAGATTTACTATATAATAGCCTTTTGTTTTAAGTTATTTAGGAAATATAATTGAATACTCTTTACAATGTTTTGTGTTTGTATATAAAGATTGGTTTAGCAAGCAACTCTGTGATACTCCCTTTGAAGATGACTGGGAACTTTTGCTAACAAGTACATTCAAGATTGATAATAAATTAGTCCTGGGGTTTGACTCTGTATAATGTTTTCCAAAACATCCTGAGAAGGTGGAAATCTGGCCTGTGTGTCAGCACGGTTATGCTGAAGTGTAAGAAAAGGGAATGTAATAGTAGCTGTACGCAATCTATTCCCATTACACTACCACTTGAAGATTATTGTATTGAGGCAAGTAAAATTCTTAGTTCCTTTGGAGGAATATATTAAACCCTGCAAATAAATACGCAAGGACATGGAATTGCTTTCAAAAGGAGGATCCCCAATCAACCTTGCCCCTCTTCCAAAGAGTCTTGCACTGTGGGCCTCATCTAAGGCTCATTGGAGGCAATCATTATTATATTTCAGTAAAGACTTGAAGCCCCAAATAGTAGAAGTTCCCCTTTGTGTTAGTAAGTAAGAGACAGTCACTGTCCTGAAGAACTTATAGAGCAAATAGACAAAGACATACAAGGATTCTGATGGGGCATAAGGATGATGTGTTCTAGCTATCATTACACAGTAGGTCAGTGGCAGAATCAGGAGTAGAAACTGGGGTGGAATCCTGGCTTCGCTGAAAACAATGGCAAAACTCTCATTGACTTTGATGGGTCAAGATTTTATCCCAGGTTTTCTGAGTCCTGTGCCCTAACTACTGGACCATGTCATTGTAAGAGGAAATATGGGATAGCCCTTGGATGTTAGAAAACACTTCTATTTTCCAGTTTACAACCTCTAGAAGAATAATCCCTGAGAAGTACTTAAAGCATTTGGCACTGTTAGTTGAAGAAGCAATTTAAAATATTTCCCTGTCTCTTACTAAAATAAGACTTGCTGATATTACTTTAGTTGACATTTGTTAGGATGCAGATGTATTATGGAGAAATCAGTGCAACTTCTCATGTTTCTATACTCCTCATTCAGCAAGCAGTGTACATTCTGGGTTCCGATGAATGTCCATATTTTGTTTTTGTTATTTGTCTGTGTCAGAATGGTAAAGGGACACTGGCAATATTTAGTATAAGAAATATGTGGTGCACCAACACAAAGAGTCAACAATCTTTTACTGTATAAAACTGTACCAGGGTTCAAAGACTGGATGTGGAAAAATTGGAAAGAGTCTAGCGGAGGGCAACAAAAACTATTAGGGGGCTTGAGCACATGATTTATGAGGAGAGGCTGTGGGAACTGGGATTATTTAGTCTGCAGAAGAGAAGAATGAGGGGGGATTTGATAGCTATTTTCTCCTACCTGAAAGGGGGTTCAAAAGAGAATGGATCTAGGCTATTCTCAGTGTTAGCAGATGACAGAACAAGGAGTAATGGTCTCAAGTTGCCATTACTTGGATATTAGGTTGGATATTAGGAAAAACTTTTTCATTAGGAGGGTGGTGAAACACTGGAATGGGTTACCTAGGGAGATGGTGGAATCTCCTTCCTTAGAGGTTTTTAAGGTCAGGCTTGACAAAGTCCTGGCTGGGATGATTTAGTTGGGGATTGGTCCTGCTTTCACTGGATGACCTCCTGAGTTCCCTTCCAACCCTGATATTCTGTGATTAGTTTAGATGTTCAGAGAACATTAGGATCAGTATATTGCTGAGCAGGCAAAAGATCAGGAATTCTGGACTGAAGGAAACAGATCTGCATTTGAGTCCTGACCCTACTATATGCTGAGTGTCTTCAACTTCCACATATAATTGGGATAGTATTCTTCATCTTTGGTGATATTTTATAGAAGTATTGTTCAACAGTGGATGTATAACTCCAGGGGTGACATCAAATTAACTAAAACTGATTACTGTATTGTAGAATTATTTAGAGACAAATATACTTGGCTCATAAATGTTGTTGCCTGCCTGTGTAGAATGATATCAAGACATGTTTTATATGTATGCAGCTGAATTTAATCTTGCACAAAATATAGTGACTAGAGCCTATATGGAGCATGTAGTATGTGAAAACTCACAAGCTGGCCAGTATTCTTAGTTCCAGCTATGAGAATTGTTAATAAGCATCTCTTAATTCACCTTGAACTATCCAGAATAAGTATGTAGGTTTCTTAATGCATATGAAAAATACTGAATTTGTGAACACAGAGAACTCTTAGAATTATTGTTCCCTTTTTATTTGTACTTGTCCATCTCTAGGTTGGCCTGCCTGGAATGCCATAAAATACATTCAAAAAGACAATTCTTTACATTGATGATAAACAGCAACATTTCAGTAGATAGAGACCATGGGCCAGCTTCTCATTTACTCTAGGACCTGTTTACTTTTCTACAGCAGAATACAGGAGGCCTTAATTTAAACAAAAATCAGGGCTCTGTGTCTTCCTTGCACAATTCTGAAAGGTGCTCCAGTTCCTTAGTGCAGTAAATATATTTAAGAATAGAATTCTACCTGGCAACAAAAAGGAAAGCTTCATGAAGGACATTCAGTAGTTATTCAGTATACTAATGCTCATACATTTTAATGAGTTTAGATGCTGCAAAACAGTGTAGAAAGGAGGACAGTGGAGATATACTAACAGCCAGCTCCTAGGAGAATGCACTTTGCAAGACAGTTTTCAGTAAACTTCATTTTCACACACTTTTTACCTTTCTGAAACATTAACCTTTTGCCCTGAGTCTTTCTGAAAGTTTGAGAAAATCCCTTGAGCTGTTTGAATTCACTGAGTTTGAAATAAACATTTCCATTTGTCAAACATACCAAACTCTAGCCACAACCTTTAGGCAGGGTTACAGCAGAATATAATAGGTACAGAACAATTTAACTTATCCCCAAAGTCATTAATCCAACCCTCATTGAATTGCCCCAAAGTCCATCAGCTACGCACTCAGTAGTATAAGGTGAATATATCCCTAAAGTGAAAGTTTCAAGTTCCTCACCTTGGTAGTGAGGAAAAGGTGCTGCTCCAATCTGGACTTAAAAACCTCCTCAAAGAAAGCTCCCAAAAGCATCCTAGGGAAAAAATGCCGGTGTTCCCTAGAGAAGGAAGAGAGGACCTGACTGCAATGGTTAGCAATGTCTTTATGTAAAGCACTGAAATGGCTACTGATTTTAAGTGGCATTACTATTGGTTTTAATTTAAAGTTCTGTAAGTAGGGTACTTTGTATTGTGTGCCATGGAGTATGTGTGTTTAGGGAGGGTGAGTCACTACCCATGTCGCTCAACATAAAGTGCTCCAAAGAAAAGCGACTCCTTCAACAAAAGACGGTGTATAGGAGAGATTCTGCTGTGCAAGAAGTTGGATTCATGCTGGCTTGATTCATGTCCAGTACTCCAAGGACAGCAAGAACAGAAGAAAATATCTCTGATCTCTTCCAGCTTCAGAGTGAATGGGAGCAGGTTGCAGTTGCCTAGGGCAATTTGGCTACGTGCCTTTGGGGGTCACAGATTCATTTATATATATTTATATTTAAAGTCTGTTTCTTTAATTATATATGTTGAATTAAATGATCTAACTAATCAGTACCTTTACAGAGTAATTAGTGATGTTCTCAGAGTGCTTTCTTGCTCTTTGAAAGGGGTGGGTAGGTGTAACCCACGGACCCCTTGGTGCCAATTGGCAGAGTGCACAGGGGGGCCATATGGTTTTATACAGATACCTTGGGTTAGATATCTGCGTACTATTTCATGGAATGGTGGTATGTGAGGTCTCTACTGAGAGCCAGTAGCCCACTAGTCATCATAGTCATTGAAAAATGAATGACAATATTTAACAAGTCCTATATCTATACTGAAAATTATGCTCTTAAGGTCTTAAAGTTAAGGCATGTCACCAGGAGGTGATCTGACTTGGAGATGCTCTCTATCTGGCTATTGTAGGTCTCATACTCTATGATTATTTTCATATTGAGCCATGTGAGAATTGAGAGATTTCAAAATCTAAAAAAAAAAGAGAGAGAGAGAGAGAGAAAACCCACAGGATGAAACTAACAGTGTTTATGAAAAAAGACACAGGACTGGGCTGGTATAAAGTGCAAAGAGAGACACAGAATCCTTCACCTAGGAGGGCAAGGAACATCCAGGAACAAAGAATCTAGGAAATACTTACAGAATGGGGGCTGTGTCCTGGAAAGCAGTGACTCTGAAAAATATATGGTGGTCATGATGGATAATCAGCTGAATAGGAACTCCCAATGTGATGCTGGGTCAAAAGAGCTAGTGTGATCTTGGTATGCATAAACAATGGAATCTTGAGGAAAAGTGGGGAAGTTATTTTACCTCTGTATTTAGCACTGGCGTGACCGCTGCTGAAATACTGTGTCCAGTTCTGGTGTCCATTATTCAAGAAGGTTGTTGAAAAATTGGAGCGAGTTCAGAGAAGAGTCATGAGAAAGATTAAAGGATTAGAAAACATGCCTTTTAGGATATGTTTACACAGCATTAAACACCCGCAGCTGGCCAGGGTCAGCTGACTTGGGCTCACAGGATTTGGGCTGCATTCTGTAAAATTGCTGTGTAGACATTCAGACTCAAGCTGGCATCCAGGCTCTGGGACCCTTTCCCCTGTGAGGCTCATAGAATCAGAGAAGATTAGGGTTGGAAGAGACATCAGGAGGTCATCTAGTCCAACCCCCTGCTTGGGTTCCAGAATTTGGGCTCCAGCCAGAGCCTGAACATCTACACAGCAATTTTTAGCCCTACAGCCTGAGCACTGCAAGTCCGAGTCAGCTGACCTGCACCAGCCATGATTGTGCCTCAGGTCTTGTATTCTAGTGTAGTATAACTGAGTAATTTGAGTCTATCTTTTTAATTTAACAAAAAGAAGTTTAGCAGTGACTTGATTAGTCTATAAGTATCTACATGGGGAACAAATATTTAATAATGGGCTCTTCAATCTAGCAAATAAGCATATAACACAATTCAATGGCTGGAAGTTGAAGCTAGACAAATTCAGACTGAAAATAAAGCATAAATTTTTGACAGTGAGTGTAATTATCCATTGGAACAATTTATCAAAGGTCAAGGTCAATTCTCCATCCCAGACAATTTTTAAATCAAAATTGGATGTTTTTCTAAAAGATCTGCTCTAGGAAGTATTTGGAGGACATTCTATGGCCTTTGTTATGAAGGAGGTAGGACTAGATAACCAAAATGATCCCTTTTGGTGTAGGAATCTATGAGGCTAACAGCACACATGTCTCAGGAAAGAAATGTAACATCAGCTTGGCTGAAAAGGATTTTGGGTGAACATTACTCTAGTAGACATGAGAGTATGTTGTTAATTAAGTCTAGACTCCAGAAGGTGTGTTATGATTTTATTTTATATGTAATTATTTGTTTCCAATATTTTTACTTGCTATTACTTGAATCTCTATGCTAACTTATATTTTATTTCACTATAAACAAATCAAAGTGTTGTGAGTTAAGTGGAGCAGTGATATGAAGTGGAACTGGTATGTGCTGCTTCTTTGGAAGCTGTGAATTGGTGAATCCTGCAAATATCCAGTGGAATAGCACCTGGAGATGCTAGAGAGATGTCCAGAAGGCTGAAGGGCAGGAGTGTGCCTATCTCTAACCTGCAGCCAATGGGACTGGGGAGCTGACCATATCAGGCACAGACAAAGCTTCTGCATATTAAAGATAGGTGGTAGTGAGGTGCCTCAGAACCCTGGATACTCTTGGGAAGCATCACAGTAGGCTTCTGGTTTTAAATTGCCCTCTTTGGCACCACAAGGATATAGAACTGTTTACGCAACAATTATTTGTTCAATTATTCTTAACTTTTTGGATACATTTGGAGAGTCGGAATCTAGAACTCCATTGTCAGATTGTCATGCTTGACAGCCCTTGACTTCAACAAACTTCAGGGGAAGGATGCAAAAAATCTGCACATTGACTTTTCAACCATTTTACTTATCCCGCACAGCTCTCCACTAAACCAAGTAAAGGCATTGATTCCTAATGATTTTTTGCTCATGCAATGTTTTAAACCTCTGCTGTTTCAGATGCAGACTGTTAAAAATGTAGTTCTTTTCAACAACCCATAGCTCAAGGGTTAAGGGACATTGCTCAAATTTTAAAACTGAGAAATAAATAGAAAATTCCATGCAGATAGAAAACAAACATTAACAAAAATATATATAATGAAATTTATTATATAAGTAGAGCTTATTGGGACATTTTTTTTCTCCATGAAAAAAAATTGGCAAATAATTCTGGTTCAATTTTTTTGTTGAAAAACTGACCGTTCTCCCAATCTACCCTCAGTTATGCCAGTGCAACCCCATTTCATGCTTATGTTGCTTGACGCTATCAGGTAATTTACAAGTTTGATTTAATTGGAATTTTCTGTGATTGGAGTAGAGATACTGCCTAAGATGTATCTAGTGTTTTCTTAAAATTGGTAAATCCCTTTAGATACTCAGGCCCCCCAATCTACCCTCAGTTACACCAGTGCAACCCTATCTCAGTGGGATTAATGGGAGTAACAAAGAGCAGAATATTTAACTCTAATAACTATATAAACATAACACATATATACATACTGGAATGCTGCTCAAGATTTATCTTTCTTTGGGTATGTCTACATGGCAACTAGACTCCTGCAGCTGGCCCATGCCAGCTGACTCAGTCTCATGGGGCTTGGGCTGCAGGGCTGTTTCATTTCTGTGTAAGGCTCAGGCTGGAGCCCAGACTGTAGGACACTGCGAGGTGGGAAGGTCCCAGAGCTCGGTCTCCAGCGCAAGCCTGGAAGTCTACACAGCAATGAAACAGCCCTGCAGCCTGAGCCCTAAGAGCCTCTGTGGCTGTGTAGACATATTGTTTGAAGAAATTATATTTTGAAGCCTAAATCGACTGATTAATGTCCCCATAAATAATAATAATTTAAAAAATCATTTTCATCCTATATGCTTATATATGGTTTACTATGCTACTTTAAATCCAATGGCCTTTGCACCTTTGTTGCCATAACCCCAAATAGAGAAAAAATAGCAACATCTATATTTAAGAAGGATCTTACTTTTAGCAGTTCCTTTATTATCTTTTAAAGAAAATAACTGTTTGCTTAGCAGAGGTGCTAATTACAAATTATATATTTAAAATTATTATTGGCACAAATTAGTGTGGTGCATCTGGTAGAAAGAGATTATATCATTCTGAGCCATTTCTGTAGCGTATTTTTCCATAACTACACTGCTGTTAATCTGAATACCTAAACAGACGGTGTTCATAGTAATAAAATCGAACCACAATTGCTAGCCCAGGAAAGTTGTTTTTTCCCTTACATGATCCTTTGACCTTAATATCAACACAAGAATTAAATTTAGCTGCATGCCACTTAAATATGTGTAACCAGCTGTGAATTTATTTTTTGACTATGGCACACGAAAAAGTTTTTCTCTTCTTGAGACATAGGTGTTAATTGGTTTCTTTGTATCCTGCTAATTAAGTTCTAGTGACACCTTTTTCCTCTTCCTTGCTCTGAATTTAATGAGCTCTCTTGTTGTATTAATTTATTAGATAATTAGATAAAACAAAAACTTTTTTCAAAAATCAGCTTTGAACAAGTAAGATTAACAGATTTTACATCCCTAATATACAGTAGACATAACGAATAATAAATATGGACTATCGTTCACTAAGGAATTTTGTATATCAACAGACAAATATGTTTAAATGTGAAATACACACATAAGCAGAGCATGTCAAAGATTATGTCAAACTGTCCATTATTTTGTATGAAGGATAGCAGCAAAACATATGGTATATAACATCATGCACATACCTGAAATACCTACAATATATCAGTACATCAACACTTTTGTCAGTTAGTATTGCAGTCTCTCTCTCTCTCTCTCTTTGATGCATGTTCACTTTCTTTTCATTTTTGTTACAATTTAAAATCATGACCTAATGCTTATTAATTGTTAGTATTATAAGAACTGAAATCACGATGAACTCGGTTTAATGTGAATGTCATATGGACTATACTTTTACAACAAGTTCAACTTAACTTAATTTAACATTAAGGCAGCATGTAGAATACATGTAGCTACATGTCACAATGAAATGCAGGCTGTGTCCACAGTGCAATGTGTAGTTACATGCGGTAGTGAAAGGCTTTGGCAGTGTAGATGTTGAAGGCGCTACTTGGGCATATAGGGAGCCATGTAGGATATATACCCTAGGGTTCTGGGGTGTCTCTACTCTACTCACATGAGTAGCGCCTCACAGTCTACATACTATTTATAGCAATGCTAGCTGGCTGTGCAGTGTCTGTATTCTACGCACCGTCATAAACATTGACCTACTCAAAGTTAACCTAGTCAGTGGGGTGCATGGGAGTAAGTGAGTGAAGAATTTGCCCCATAGTTATGAACTATTAAAAGTGCTATATAATGACCTGATAGAACATATTTATGAACTTTTACGTTGTAGTTCCTGATTCAGAAATATATTTATGCAATGGGACTTTTAAGCATATGCTCAAAGTTAAAATATGTGTGTGCATGTGTGTGTGTGTATATGGAAGGGTGGTATCAATAATAAAGTGGTTTGGGGCGAACCAGTTGAGATTAAATAAGAAGCAAACCAAAACATCATCCAAAACTCCAAAATAAATAAATTTGAGCCCAAACTAAAGTGGTTTTGGAATTTGAATAACGTTTGTTAATAATTTGGCTCACTTCTGCATTTCATGGTGTTGAGTTGAAACCAAAGGTGCATGCATATTCTGAGAACAGTCATTGTTCTTCCACTTTTTGGATAATCTGAAACCAGCAAACACTGGACATTTCATTAGAAAGTCTGTTCTTTCAAGATTTAGAGTCTGACTTTTCACTGTAAAGTTGTTTTGTTGGGCTTTGGATAACCATCTGAAATTCTGTACATTTATTTCAGCTGAGCCTCTGACTCACTTGAAGTTGACTGATCACTAGTCAAGACTTTTGGTACTCTGCTCCAGAAAATTAGACTCATGATACAGTCGGAGCCCAATGTATTCCATGGCCATAGACCTCTTGCTGTATAATTATGCTTTGGAGTCTATGCTTCCATTTACTAAATAAATTATCCTCCGTTCCTGCCCCCACACACATAGTTTATGACAATAACCATGAGGTTTCTTCAGAGTTTTTTGTGTTCAAGACTACTTACTTAAAGTAGCTAAAAACCAAACCCAGGGATTAGAGTGAGGTCCAAATAAGAGGGCATTTCTATATGCAAAAATATTGTGGATGTAGGATTTCATATATTTCAGCCTCTACCAACCATATTTCTTTGCAGTTGGACTATGAACTCTCGTACAGGCTGGATAGTCCAGTTCTGGTCTTTCCAACATGTAGTTTTGCCTGGTGTATCCAGAAAATTGTCTTTGCTCTGCCACAGCCCAGGATCACCAAGTCCTCAAAATTGGTGTGGACCTAAGAGACTATTGGTCTTGCATGGTACATTTTTCCCTGCGGTGTGATGACCTGCAACATTTTAAAGTCAGTTTGGGGCCTTCTTTGCACAAAAATGTTGCTCTACATTTTTTATGTTTCCGTGATAATCCTTTTCAGTCTCCCTTAGAATATAAGAACATAAGAATGGCCATACTGGGTCAGACCAAAGGTCCATCCAGCCCAGTATCTGTCTGCCAACAGTGGTCAATGCCAGGAGCCCCAGAGGGAGTGAACCTAACAGGTAATGATCTAGTGATCTGTCTCCTGCCATTCATCTCCACCCTCTGACACAGAGGCTAGGGACACCATTCCTTATCCATTCTGGCTAATAACCATTAATGGACTTAACGTCCATGGATTTATCCAGTTTTCTTTTAAACCCTGTTATAATCCTAGCCTTCACAACCTCCTCAGGCAAGGAGTTCCACAGGTCGACTGTGTGCTGAGTGAAGAAAAACTTCCTTTTATTTGATGAACTATTTTTATTCTAATAAACTTAGAAATATTTCGGTTGCAAAATCATTAGGCAAATCTGTGGAGGATTTTGCCTGTATGTTAACAAAAGTGTATTAATCAATTCCACCCAGCTCTTAATATTAAGTTACCCTTGCTCAGATATAATTAAATACATAGCCTATGTATCTACACTTTACAGAGAATTGTAGAGAATGTTTGAAGAGGATACCATGATATTACTGATTAGGGTTTTCAACTGGGTTCACTATATATACAATTATCTTTTTAATTGCTACAGATAATTTGGCATTATCCTATTTTTCTGTTTGAACATGGTCCAACATTTCTCTATATTGTAACTTTTTTAATTAATGCCTTTGATTATTGCAAACTGTGCACAATAATTATACAGTCAGTTCTTCTATTTTAGCAAGATAGTTTTGGTTACTCTTCTTCCTCTTCATCAAATAATGTACTTTCCTGATGCTTTCGTACCTCTTCCACCACTCCCTCAGAATATCTTTGGGGCTTTGTCCTCGACTCCTTTCCACTCTTTGCTGGTGACCCTCAAGACCCTTTTCTGCTACATGTTATCCCAGGCAATCTAATCCAATTGCATGGCTTCATCTCTGACCTATACACTGTTGAGTCTCAAATCTACTTAACTCCTAATCTTTTCCTCCACATTTAGATTTGCATCTCTTACTGTTTCTCTGACATTTCTTCCTGGATGACTTGCCACCAGCTCAAACTGAGCATGATGAAAACTAAATTCCTCTTATACCCTCCCCACTTTTGATCATTTTAGGCAATTCTACTGCCCCATGGGCTCAAACCATAGTGTTTTGACTTCTCTTTCTACATCACGCTATCACTTACATTCTATACTTTGTTTTTTAAAATCATTGTTGGTTAAGAAAAAAAATTTCTGCCATCCCCCACTCCAAAGGGTCAACATTTGACCAGTTCTACTAAATCCTTACTCTTCATCCTATATCAGTCCTTTCCTTTCCTTTGCCTACTAACTACCCTTCTTCAGGCTGAGCCTGATTACTTCTCTCCTCAATTATTTTTCTCTTTTTGGCATCCCAGATAACACCATTAAATCCCACCATTCAATCTGCTTAAAATGCCACAAAAATCTTCTGTTTTGCCTATTGCTTTGATTACATCCAGTCCATCCTCAGATCACTTTACTGTCTTCCTTCACTAGCTGGTTAAAATTTTATCCCCTTGTCCTGAAGATTCTGCACAACCACGCCCCAGCCCAGCTCTCAATTCCCTTCCCTGCCTACAGCTCTCTTTTCTCCCTTCACTTTCTTCAAATCGCATAACGAATTACCTCCTTCTCATCCTTTCAGTCTCTCATTTCCAGGCTTCTTTCCCTGCAGATAATACCCCTTAGACATTCTTCCTGATATAATCAGGGGCTTGTCTTCACGGTTCATTAGTCTGCACCAGAGGAGTGTCTAGTGCATGCACTAGTAGTTCCCTACTGCATATAACAGTTTGAAACAGGACTACATTCATGTGCTCAATGGAATTTTTAGTGCATGCCAACGAGGCCCAATACTGGCCAGTTAGTGCATGACACACTAGTATGAGCTAGAATTTACACCCCTCAGGTGCGGATTAATGCACTGTGTAGACAAGCCCTTGCGTGCTTCCACAGCTTTTTCATAGAGTCATAGAATCATAGAATATCAGGGTTGGAAGGGACCTCAGGAGCTCATCTAGTCCAACCCCCTGCTCAAAGCAGGACCAATCCCCAATTAAATCATCCCAGCCAGGGCTTTATCAAGCCTGACCTTAAAAACTTCTAAGGAAGGAGATTCCACCACTTCCCTAGGTAACCCATTCCAGTGTTTTACCACCCTCCTAGTGAAAAAGTTTTTCCTAATATCCAACCTAAACCTCCCCCACTGCAACTTGAGACCATTACTCCTTGTCCTGTCATCTTCTACCACTGAGAATAGTCTAGAACCATCCTCTTTGGAACCCCCTTTCAGGTAGTTGAAAGCAGCTATCAAATCCCCCCTCATTCTTCTCTTCTGCAGACTAAACAATCCCAGTTCCCTCAGCCTCTCCTCATAAGTCATGTGTTCCAGTCCCCCAATCATTTTTGTTGCCCTTCGCTGGACTCTCTCCAATTTATCCACATCCTTCTTGTAGTGTGGGGCCCAAAACTGGACACAGTACTCCAGATGAGGCCTCACCAATGTCGAATAGAGGAGAATGATCACGTCCCTCGATCTGCTGGCTATGCCCCTACTTATACATCCCAAAATGCCACTGGCCTTCTTGGCAACAAGGGCACACTGTTGACTCATATTCAGCTTCTCGTCCACTGTCACCCCTAGGTCCTTTTCCGCAGAACTGCTGCCTAGCCATTCGGTCCCTAGTCTGTAGCGGTGCATTGGATTCTTCCGTCCTAAGTGCAGGACCCTGCACTTATCCTTGTTGAACCTCATCAGATTTCTTTTGGCCCAACCCTCCAATTTGTCTAGGTCCCTCTGTATGCTATCCCTACCTGCAAACGTATCTACCACTCCTCCTAGTTTAGTATCATCCGCAAATTTGCTGAGAGTGCAATCCACACCATCCTCCAGATCATTTATGAAGATATTGAACAAAACTGGCCCCAGTACCGACCCTTGGGGCACTCCACTTGATACCGGCTGCCATCCAGACATGGAGCCATTGATCACTACCCGTTGAGCCTGACAATCTAGCCAACTTTCTACCCACCTTTATAGTGCATTCATCCAGCCCATACTTCTTTAACTTGCTGACAAGAATACTGTGGGAGACCGTGTCAAAAGCTTTGCTAAAGTCAAGAAACAATACATCCACTGCTTTCCCTTCATCCACAGAACCAGTAATCGCATCATAGAAGGCGATTAGATTAGTCAGGCATGACCTTCCTTGGTGAATCCATGCTGACTGTTCCTGATCACTTTCCTCTCGTGTAAGTGCTTCAGGATTGATTCCTTGAGGACCTGCTCCATGATTTTTCTGGGGACTGAGGTGAGGCTGACTGGCCTGTAGTTCCCAGGATCCTCCTCCTTCCCTTTTTTAAAGATGGGCACTACATTAGCCTTTTTCCAGTCGTCCGGGACTTCCCCCGATCGCCATGAGTTTTCAAAGATAATGGCCAATGGCTCTGCAATCACATCCGCCAACTCCCTTAGCACTCTCGGATGCAGCGCAACCAGCCCCATAAACTTGTGCTCGTCCAGCTTTTCTAAATAGTCCCGAACCACTTCTTTCTCCACAGAGGGCTGGCCACCTACTCCCCATGCTGTGTTGCCCAGCGCAGCAGTCTGGGAGCTGATCTTGTTCGTGAAGACAGAGGCAAAAAAAGCATTGAGTACATTATCTTTTTCCACATCCTCTGTCACTAGGTTGCCTCCCTCATTCAGTAAGGGGCCCACACTTTCCTTGGCTTTCTTCTTGTTGCCAACATACCTGAAAAAAACCCTTCTTGTTACTCTTAACATCTCTTGCTAGCTGCAGCTCCAGGTGCGATTTGGCCCTCTTGATTTCATTCCTACATGCCCGAGCAACATTTTTATACTCTTCCCTGGTCATTTGTCCAATCTTCCACATCTTGTAAGCTTCTTTTTTATGTTTAAGATCCGCAAGGATTTCACTGTTAAGCCAAGCTGGTCGCCTGCCATATTTACTATTCTTTCGACACATCGGGATGGTTTGTCCCTGTAACCTCAATAGGGATTCTTTGAAATACAGCCAGCTCTCCTGGACTCCTGTCCCCTTCATGTTAGTCCCCCAGGGGATCCTACCCATCAGTTCCCTGAGGGAGTCGAAGTCTGCTTTCCTGAAGTTCAGGGTCCATATTCTGCTGCTTACCTTTCTTCCCTGTGTCAGGATCCTCAACTCGACCAACTCATGGTCACTGCCTCCCAGATTCCCATCCACTTTTGCTTCTCCTACTAATTCTTCCCAGTTTGTGAGCAGCAGGTCAAGAAAAGCTCTCCTGCTAGTTGGCTCCTCCAGCACTTGCACCAGGAAATTGTCCCCTACATTTTCCAAAAACTTCCTGGATTATCTGTGCACCGCTGTAGTGCTCTCCCAGCAGATATCAGGGTGATTGAAGTTGCCCATGAGAACCAGGGCGTGTGATCTAGTAGTTTCTGCGAGTTGCCGGAAGAAAGCCTCATCCACCTCATCCCCCTGGTCTGGTGGTGGGAGTCTGCTATAGACCACTACATCACTCTTGTTGCTCGCACTTCTAAACTTAATCCAGAGACACTCAGGTTTTTCTGCAGTTTCATACCGGAGCTCTGAGCAGTCATACTGCTCCCTTACATACAGTGCTACTCCCCCACCTTTTCTGCCCTGCCTGTCCTTCCTGAACAGTTTATAACCATCCATGACAGTACTCTAGTCATGTGAGTTATCCCACCAAGTCTCTGTTATTCCAATCACGTCATAATTCCTTGCCTTCACCAGGACCTCCAGTTCTCCCTGCTTGTTTCCAAGGCTTTGTGCATTTGTATATAGGCACTTTAGATAACCTGCTGATCACCCCTCATTCTCAGTGTGAGGTAGGAGCCCTCCCCTCACAGACGTTCCTGCCTGTGCTTCCTCCTGGTATCCTGCTTGCCCACTTACCTCAGGGCTTTGGTCTCCTTCCCCCGGTGAACCTAGTTTAAAGCCTTCCTCACTAGGCTAGCCAGCCTGCTCGCAAGGATGCTCTTCCCTCTCTTCGTTAGGTGGAGCCCATCTATGCCCAGCACTCCTCCTTCATGGAACACCATCCCATGGTCAAAGAATCCAAAGCCTTCTCTCCGACACCACCTGCGTAGCCATTCGTTGACTTCCACAATTTGACGGTCCCTACCCCGGCCTTTTCCTTCCATGGAGAGGATGGACGAGAACACCACTTGTGCCTCAAACTCCTTTATCCTTCTTCCCAGATCCACCAGCCTTTCTTTAAAAGTAGGTCCAATGAAAACATTTTGAAATTAAACAATTTTCCATTTAAAAATGGGGTTTAATCAAAATTTTCAGTCAGGAAAATGGAAACAAGGAAACATGTGGGAAAATGGAAACAAGTGGGATAGGTCTAGGTTGGATATTAGGAAAAACTATTTCACTAGGAAGGCAGTGAAGCACTAGAATGGGTTAGCTAGGGAGGTGGTGGAATCTCCATCCTTGGGAGTTTTTAAGGCCCAGCTTGACAAAGCCCCAGCTGGGGTTGGTCCTGCTTTGGGAAGGGGGTTGGATTAGGTGACTTCTTGAGGTCTCTTCCAACCCTAATATTCTTTGATTCTATGAAACTAATTTTTTTTCAGGTTGAGCCAAATCAAGCCGTTTCATTTCAGGTTGACTCTTTTATCTGAGCATCTGCCTGGACTGTCATGGTGCTTCACAGGAGTTCCAGGTCCTTCAAGTGCCCATTCATATTTTTCCTATGAGCCATATTGTCTGGCCCAAATATATCTCCCATTATGTACCATAGTCTTTCCCTATGGCTGATCTGCCTTAGAAAATCATAGGAGATGTACTCTGGCCACAGACAAGGTTCAGAGAGGAGAATGATGGATGAAAGACCTGGAACGACAACTCTCATGAGGCACTACCAAGGCTCAGACAGATGCAAGATTAACATCAACCCTGAAACAAAATGTTTTGACACTTCTGGATCAACATTTTTGAACTCTTTCTATGGAAAGTTTTAGATATTTCAACTTTTTATCCTGATTCAGGATAAATTGACAAGTCTTGCTTTTTGATCAGTTCTGCATAAAATGAACCTCTTCGGAAAGACCTTTGAAATATGTCTCACTTTGCTCACTCCCCCAATAACTTAAGCTAGTGAACAAATTACGCATTAAAAGTCCAGTTACAAGAAACTATAAAAAGCTGGTTCATTTCACCATTCAATCATATTGCTTTTCTTTCTTTCTTCACCCCCAGCTCTTTGTCTATTTAGATTGTAAACTCTTAGAGCAGGGACCTTAGATCTAATTCTCCTCTCACCTAAACTCCATTGAGTTTCTCCTGATGTATACTAGTGTGAGAGGAGAAACAGATGCCATGCCATCCTTTTCTGTAAAACATTTAGAAGTAGAACACCAGTTCAGTTCCAAACAAAAGATACTCTGTAAAAAGTGGGTTAAAGAGTCACCCCTCCTGGGGTCCAGTTTTTATTAAAAAACAAAAAAAGTAATTCCAAAATACTTGACTACCTGAACTCCAGCCTGTGCTTTCTCCCCAGGGATGACTACTTGTACTGTTCCTCCTCTCAGGATCTCTATCCACAGAAGCTATCTCCCTTACTAACATGGGTGAATTTAAATACTAAGATGGGTGAACTTGAGTGGCTGGTATTAAATTAGGATATTGATATAATAGGCATAACAGAAACTTGGCAGAAGAATGATAATCAGTGCAACATGGTAAAATCAGGGTACAGAATATGGCAGAGTAGGTTGTGCTGGTGGGGGAGTGTCACTATATGTGAAAGAAAGCATAGCGACAAATACAGTAAAAATCTTAAATTAATCAATCTGTATCATAAAATGTCTATGAATAGAAATTCATGATGGAATATTAAGAATATAGTAGTAGGAATATACCACCAACCATCTAACTAGGATGATGATAATGGTGACTGAAATGCTCAGGTAGATTAGAGAGGCTGTAAAAATTGAAAATGCAATAATAATGGGGGATTTCAATTATCACCTTATTCACTAGATCCATGTCACCTCAGGATGGGATGCAGAGATAAAGTTTCTAGATATCTTTAATGACTGCTTCTTAGAGCAGTTAGTTCTGGAATCCACAAGGAGAGAGGCAATTCTTGAATTAGTCCACAGTGGAGCACAGGAACTGATCCAAGAGGTGAATATAGCTGAACAACTTAGTAATAGTGACTGTAATGTAATTAAATCCTTGTGGGGAGGAGGGGAAAATGCAAAAGAAGACCACCACATAGCATTTAACTTAAAAAAGGGGAACTAAACAGAAATGAGGAAGCTAGTTAAATGGAAAATAAAAGGTATAGTCACAAGAGTGAAATGCTTGCAAGCTTTTCGGAAACTTTTAAAAAATACCATAACAGAGGCTCAAATTAAATGTATACCTCAAATTAAAAAAAAATAGGAAGAGGGCCAAAAAAAATGCCCCCATGGCTAAATAAGAGAGTAAAAACGAGAGTTAAATTTCAAAGTCACATCCTACTGAGGAAAATAGAAAGGAGCATAAATTCTGGCAATTCAAGTGTAAAAGTATAATTAGGCAGGCCAAAAAAGAATTTGAAGAGCAACTAAGAAAATACACAAAAATTAACAGCAAAAATCTATTTAAGCACATAAGGAAGCCTGCCAAACAATCAGCAGCTCAATCATCCAGGGCTTCCACTAACGGAGCACTGTGGAAAAGCTGAATTAATTCTTTGCATTAGTCTTCACTGCAAACGATATGAGGAGATTCCCCTAGCTAGCCATTCTTTTTAGGTGACAAATCTGAGGAACTGTCCCAGACTGATGTCAATAGAAGGGATTTTGGAGCAAATTTGATAAATTAAGCAGTAATATGTCATCAGGAACAGATGGTATTCACCCAAGAGTTCTGAAGGAACTCAAATATGAAATTGCAAAACTACAAACTAGGGTGTGTAACCTATCACTTAAATCATCTCCTGTACTGGATGACTGGAGGGTAGCTAATGTGATACCATTTTTTTTAAAAGGGTACAGAGGCTATCTTTGCAATTCCAGGCCAGTAACCCTAATTTCAGTACCAGATAAACAGATTGAAACTATAGTAAAGAACAGAGTTATCACACACACAGATGAGCACAATGTGTTGGGGAAGTCACATGACTTCTATAAAGGGAAATTATGCCTCACCAATTCATTTGAATTCTTTGAGGGGATCAACAACCATGTGGACAAGTAGTGAGCCAGTGAATATAATATACTTGGCCTTTCAGAATGCCTTTGACAAGGTCTCTCACCAAGGCTCTTAAGCAAAGTAAGGAGTCAAGGGAGAAGAGAAAAGGTCCTCTCATGGATGAGTAACTGGTTAAAAGACAGGAACCAAAGGGTTGGAATAAATGGTCAGTTTTCAGAATGGAGAGAGGTAAACAGTAGTGTTCCCCAGGGAGCTGTACTGGGACCCATACTGTTCAACATATTCATAAATAATGTGGAAAAAGGGGTAAACAGTACGGAAGCAAAGTTTGTAGATGATGCAAAATTTACTCAAGATGGTTACGTCCAAAGCAAACTATGAAGAGTTACAAAGGGATCTCACAAAACTTGGTGAGTGGGCAACAAAATGGCAGATGAAATTCAATGTTGATAACTGCAAAGTAATTCACATTGGAAAACATAATCCCAACTATACATACAGAATGATAGGGTCTAAATTAGTTATTTCCACTCAAGGAACAGATCTTTGAGTCGTTGTTAATTCTCTGAAAACATCTGCTCAATGTGCAGCGGCAGTCGAAAAAACTAACAATGTTAAGGACCATAAAGAAAGGGATAGATAATAAAACAGTAAATATCATAATGCTACTATAAAAATCCATGGTATGGCTGCACCTTGAATACTGCTTGTAGTTCTGGTTGCCCTGTCTTAAAAAGGATATATTAGAAATGGAAAAGGTACACAGAAGGGCAAATAAATGGTTAGAGATATGGAACAGCTTTCATATGAAGAGAGATTTAAAAGATTTAGACTATTCATTTTAGAAAAGAGATGACTAAGAAGGGATATGCTACAGGTCTATAAAATTATGAATGGAGAGGAGAAAGTGAATAAGGGAGTGTTATTTACCCCTTCATATAACATAAGAAGCAGGGCTAACCCTCTGAAATTAACAGGCAAGAGGTTTAAAACAAACACAAGGAAGTACTTCTTCATATGACACACAGTCAACCTGTGAAACTCATTGCCAGGAGATATTGTGAAGGCCAAAATTATGACTGGGTTCCAAAAAGAATGAGATACATTTATGGAAGATAGGTCCATCAATGACTATTAACCAAGAAGGTGAAGGATGCATGACCTGGGTGTCCCTAAACCTCAGATTGCCAGATGCTGGGATTGGACAACAGGGGATGATCACTTGATGATTTTCCTGTTCTCTTAATTCCCTCAGAAGCATCTGGCATTGACCACTGTCGGAAGACAGCATACTGGGCTTGATGGATCATTGATCTGACCCAGTATGGCTGCTCTTATGTTTGTAATTAATGTGCAACCCCTACAGAGTTGGAATACTTACTATAGTCCCTCATATGTGTCATATTATGGTTTCTAAATTACCAGATATTCCCTCTTCATTTCTAACTATAGGAGTTGAGTCTTGCGCTCCTTTTAGGCCTCTTTCCCCTTTTTTTAAAGATATTTTCACAATCTCCATGGACAGTGAGAATATGATTTATTTTCCTTAGATTTTGCTCTAGCAGGTAATTTACAGCCTGTAGGATCTAATCTACCTATCCTCTGGCTACTGGTTCATCCTGTACCTTAAGCATCATTTAGGCTAAGTATGACATTTTCTTAATAGTGTAGTTGGATTTCTTTTTCTGACTTTGATAATCTAATGATTGATTAACATTTCTGGGTCCTGGTTTGCCCTGGGTCCTGGCATAGATAAATGGATGACTTGTATTTTATGCTAATTCAGCTGGCAGGGAACCAATAGAAAACTTTAGTGGTCATTCAGACAATCAGGATGTATTCCTTTCTCTCTCAATCTCTCTTTCCAGTATTTCTGTTTTATCAAGTTTTCTTAGTTTTTGTTCTTTCTGCGCTGTGAGTACCAGCAAAAAATCTGCAGTAAAGAATAAGAGCAATTGAAAGTTGACAACATGCGATAGTGCTACAGGTCACATTATTGGGGCCCTTTTTTCCTCTATGTGAAATTTCCCGGGGTCCACTGAAGAAAGGAGGTGACTTCCAGTGGGAAACTGAAAAAGCAGAGTGCTTTTCACTGGTGAAGACTGAAAGTGAAGACCACTGTAATTCCCTAGTGGCAGGGAGGTTTCTCAGTCTATCACACTTGCATGTCTAGTAGAGTTACATCACTTTTTGGTAGCTGAAATGAAAATATTTTTTTAAAAAAAAGTCCCAGTGTCAAATCCTACCCTTTTGAAAGGTGTGTCTTCTAAAGGCAGGGGAACTAAGGGTGCATGTGCCATACTCTTTGGTATAACCTTTTGGTAGTTGGTGAAGGAAGCACAAAAGTTAGCTGTCTCCTTATAAATCCCTGGCCAAAAGAACTGGGCCAGAAACTGGCAAGTTTTCTTCCTTTGCCTCCTCTCTTCTGGTGACATTTGCCTCAACTTTAAGTCCCCCTGCCTTCTTCCCACACCTTTCATATCACCCTTCCTAACCTCATGTCCCTCCTCTTCCTCCCCTTTTCTTGCTGTTTCTAGAATACCCACTCCATTTCTAAAAAGATCAGAACCATCCATATTCGTATCTCACGGAAACCTGGAGTCATTCATCTGACACTGTCTGCAGCTGCTGTCTCTTCTGGAGGTCTCTTCTTTTCTCACACTCCCTGCCCTAGATAAGACCGGGTGCGGGTGTTGGGCTTCTCCTCTCCCATTCCTGCTGCTTCCAACTCTTCCCCCTTCCAACTGTTCTCTCCTCTGCCCCTCCACGTTGCTGTCATCTACTGTCTACCCAACTCCTCACTATTGGCATTCCTCTCTGATTTCGACTCCTGGCTCTCTCTCTATCTCGCTCTCTCTCTCTCTTCCCCTCATAATCTCTCACATTCATCTTCTCTGACTTTAGCTTCTATGCTGAAGGCCCATGATTCCTTACCCTCTTGTCTTCATTTGACCAGCAGTCCTGGTTCAATTCTCCCACATACCGAAAGGACCATTCACTTGCCTTGGTCTTCAAAAGGGCTATTCACTTGTGCTGGTCTTCACCAAGCACTGCTCTTTCTCTGATCTCTCTGTTTCTGAGTTCCCCATCTCTGGACATTATCTGGTCTCTTACAGGATCACGCATCAGCTCCCTTTCCTTCATGCCCTGTCTCTGGATAACACCATCATCCTGATTGTCACTCAGACCTGTAACCTGGGCATCATTTTTTACTTGGGCCTCTCTCCAGATTGTCACATCCAGGCTATATCTAAATCTTGAAAATTCTTTCTACATGATATCTCTGTGATACAGGCTTTCCTATCTATCTACACAACCAAAACCCTAATTCAGGCTCTCATGATCCTTGTGTCAATTACTGCAACACCCTTTTCTGCTGCTGATAAAATTATATTTCTAATCCATCATTTTCACCCATGTCATCCCTCTCTTTGAATCCCTCTACTGTCTCCCTCTTCTCCATTGCATCAGACAAAAGTTGCTTGCCTTTGCTTTTAAGGCCCTTCATAACCTATCCCACCCTACCTGTTATTTCACATTTACTATTGAGACATCAACTCCTGTTTCCATTTGGCCCATGATGCCAGCCTCCACTGTCCACTTGCTAAATTTTCAAGCAAGCACCATCATGATTTCTTCATGCTGTCCCTCATATATAGTAGGAGTGTGTGTGTGTATAGTATATCCCAGGATATAGTATATAATAGGAATATATAGCATATCCCATAAGCACCTGCACATCTATCTCCTTATCCTTCTTCAAAACCATCCTCAAAACTCTTTTTCTGTGATGCCCACATCTAGCTTGACCGCGGTGAGGCTGCAGGTGTGTACCACCACAGTCTGCCATGCTAACCAATGTTGTCTCATTTTCCTCATTGTTTTTCTGTATTCATCTGTTGTCTCTTGTCTTATACTTAAACTGTAAACTCCTTGGGCCAGGGACCATCTTTTTGTTTAGTGTTGGGCTTCTCCACTCCCATTCCTGCTGCTTCCAACTCCTCTCCCTTCCAACTCTTGTCTCCTCCTGCTTCCAACGCTGAGCACAATGGGGCCTTGGTTCATTGTACTGTCATTACAAATAAGAATGCACATACGCATTTTGTAAGAACTGAAAGTGCATTAAATCTTTGGCTCCTAAATTTTAACACTTCCAGGAATAACACATATTGCCATCTATTTTGCACTTGATTTTTTTTAACCTCTATTTGGGCTTGTTTGTGGGTTTTTTCCAGACGTTTTTAAAGTCTAGAGCCAGACTCCAGCCTTGCTAAGCCCTTTTTGTGCTGCTCTGGTGCTGTTCTAGTGAACTACAATGACATAAACCCTTCCCCTCTTCTCCATACTGGTACACATTAGACAATCCCTTAAATCACCTCAGCTTGCCCCAGGGACCCACATGATCAATGGCTGGTTCTAAGTTTGGGGAGGTGGTATAAAGTCATGTTGCATCTGTCCTTGGGTGCAAAGAGCACAGTTCTGGCTCATATGAGGATTGAACGCAATATTTTCAGTGTTCTGCAAGGCATCACGTTACAAAAAGAAAAACAGGGATTTTATAAATCATATAGGTATAACAATGCTTCGAAACTTCTGATGGCTGCTGCTGCTTTTTGCATTCCAATTGCTCATATTTAGGCAATTTTTCGGTTGTAGTTTCTGGAAACATCTCTCCCAAATAGACACTTACTGTATGAAATGTAATGCTGTAGGAAATGTTTGGATGCATCATATATCACTGGATTATTGGTTTATACTGGAAATGCTGACAGATCCCTAAATATTGGAAAACCATAATTTGCAGACACTGAAGTGGCTGCTCCTTTATTTTTTTTAAAAAAAGGCAACAAAACTTCAAGAATCCTCTTCTGTATTAGGGCATCTGATGAAGGCCATACCAATAGAATCTTAAGTCTCATGAGAATTGTCTCCTTTTATAGAACTTCTTATTCTCATTATTATCTTTATCATGGACTGGGTGAATTTTGTGCCATTTTCAGTTCTCATTACAGTCCTAAAGTTGTCATCAGAATGGATTAATTTTGCCAATTTTTTCTCATTTACAATCTTTTTTTATGAAAATGGATTTACTCTTATCCACTTTCTGTTCTCATGCTACTGTATTTGGCAGAGAATTAGAACATGATAGATCAGGCTTCAGAAATATGATATCTCATTCTCATGACAAAGACGACAACAAGAACTGATACTGGCATCTGAATGAATTCACTTACAGCACAATTCTAAGAGTGTAGTGAGAATAGAAAAGAGCATCATATTTATACAGAATGTTCCAATTATCCTGGGAAATGATTTAAAAGTTCTTCTTCTCTTTCTGTTCTTTCTTAGTGTTTCAAGATTCGTCACTGTGTCGAGACTCCAAGCTCTCTACATTTTAAAATATTTTTTTTAAAAAATAATATGACCTATTCTACAATTATTACTTATGAGATATGTTTTCAATTTTGCAAGTACTCCTTTTGAATTCAGTAGGATTATTCATATGAGTAAGGTCCTATAGGATTGTGCCTATATCTAACTGTAGGAGGAGGACCCAATTCTGCTCTTGCCTAGGTAAATGGCACTTTTGCATCTAATGCGGATAGAATCAGAATTGGGCCTTAAGCTTCAAACCTGCATTCTCTTCTGTATGATTTACACTCTGCTGACAATCAGCTAGGAGGGCATGATGGACAAGAACATTAGCTATGTATGCTTTTTGGAGCAGAGGATTTCTCTTATTTGTCTCGAGTATAGCATAATTTTGAAATTTGCATAAATGATATTGGTTGTTATTGTTATATTCATAATTATAAGGGCTGTCAAACAATTTAAAAATAATCACAATTATTCATGAGAATAAAAAATAGTCATGATTAATCACAGTTTTAATCACACAGTTAAACAATAATAGAATACCAATTTAAATTTAGTATACATATTTTTGGATGTTTTTCTACATTTTCAAATATTTTGATTTCAATTACAACACAGAATACAAAATGTACAGTGAATTCAAAGCATGCAGGAGCATACAAATGTTTAGCATATCTGGCACGTAAATACCGTGCAATGCCAGCTACAACAGTGCCATGCAAATGCCTGTTCTCACTTTCAGGTGACACTGTAAATAAGAAGCAGACAGCAGTATGTCCCTCAAATGTAAACAAACTTGTTTGCATTAGCGATTGGCTGAACCAGAAGTAAGACTGAGTGGACTTGTAAGCTCTAAAGTTTTACATTTGTTTTATTTTTGAGTGCAGATATACAAAACAAATTTCTATATTTGTAAGTTGCACTTTCATGATAAAGAGATTGCACAACAGTACTTGTATGAGGTGAACCGAAATACAATGTATTTTGTTTGGGTTTTTTACAGTGCAAATATTTGTAATAAAAATACAAAGTGAGCACACTGTATTCTGTGTTGTAACTGAAATCTATATATTTGAAAATGTAGAGAAACATTCAAAATATTTAAATTGGTATTCTATTGCTGTTTAACAGTATGATTAAAACTGCAATTAACCATGTCTATTTTTTAAATCTAATTAATTTGTTTTGTGTTAATTGCTTGAGTTGACTGGATTAATTGACAGCTCTAATAATTATCTTAAATGTAAGGATAGAGAGGAGTCAAAGTTTCTTATTTCAAACAATATCAAATACTACAATAATCTTTATTCATATTGGTGTAACATCAAATATATTACCTACCAATAGCGATAAGAAACTGCAGGATATTTCTATAATGTACATTGCTGAGGCATAAATATTTTCACTACTGGGAAAATTTAAGATCCACATGTGACAGATATTGCAACCACATGCACTATCTGTGGGAACCATATAGTATTTTATCTCTAAAGTGTGAAAACCTCAAAACCAAAAACAATCAAAATGACCTGGGCCTGACAATATGAGCTGTGCAATATTCATACCCCTTTGAACCAATATAGGTGATGTGAATTTGTGTGTTCCTTGCCCACTGGAGAGTGGGGTTTCCTGCAGAATGACTGGAATCACTAGGGGAGTGATTAATGCTAAATTCTGAGGTTAATGCAAAATCTTATGTTGATACCCAGCCTTTGAAGCCTGACCACCTGGGGAATATGAATGAGTTTTACCAGTTTTTAAGGGGCTAAGAGGGAAAGGTTTGGGGGATATAAAGGTTGAATTTAAATCCTCTCAGTGCCTTCTTTCTGATCTAGCAAATGGACATGACCTTTTGTTCAAGGGGAAGCCCCACGTCTTGCTGAAAAATGGAAAGGACTTGGCCTACCAGTGCCCCATGCAGAAGATGGGCTATTTCTGGTATGTTTAATGTGTGCACAAATCCTCCCCCCTCCCCTTTTTTTTTTTTTTTTTTTTTTGATTTATAAGTTTTCTCTGTATGCTTTTATCCTGTATAAATGTACTCTGCTTTGGAAGAGCTGTGTGTTAACTTATAACTGCTGGAATACATTGTTCATAGCTCTTGGAGAGAGCACAGCTTGGGGACTGGACTCACTCAGATCTGCTTGCTGGGAAGAATCACAGTTAACTGCAGGGAACTGCAACCTAAAACCCTGACCTGGAAAGACGAGGGACATTGGTACCTGCCCACAGACAGGTGAAGACTAAAGGCCTGAGACCTGAATAGGCATTTGTACAGCACACCAAGGAAGGGGTCAAAGGCATGATTATCTTGAAATTGTGAGATCACCCTAGTTTCAAAGGAAATTTTTTTAAAGGGGATCTTTCCCTCTCTTATCCCTCCAAGTGTAGTGAGCTGCCATTCTATCGCCCTCTCTGTCTAGGCAGGATATCTAGGTACTCAACTTTCAACCTTCTCAATGCTCGCTCACAGTCTTCTGTCTCTTACCCAATGACAGGTTTCAGAGTAACAGCCGTGTTAGTCTGTATTCGCAAAAAAAAAAGGAGGACTTGTGGCACCTTAGAGACTAACCAATTTATTTGAGCATGAGCTTTCGTGAGCTACAGCTCACTTTGTAGCTCACGAAAGCTCATGCTCAAATAAATTGGTTAGTCTCTAAGGTGCCACAAGTCCTCCGTCTCTTACCTACTCTCTCTGTTCCCTTGACCCTCAATTCCTTCTCAGTCTCCTACCCATCTTATTCTCCTTCTCTGCTGCACCACATTTCTCTGAACCCCCTTCAGTCTGGCTTCTGCTCCCCACATTTCCCATCAGTCTTCTTCCTGCTTCCCAAATTCCTCTGTTTCTCTGTAGCTTCGTGTTCTGTTTTTTAATCACTTTTCCTCTCTGTTAATCCCTACAGTCCCAGCCCTGCAGCTTCACTTTCACCTGGCCCCTCAGAACATGTTTCTTCCTTGAGAACATCCTGGATTCAGCCCCAATGGAAACCATGAAATTTGGCAGCCACCTTTACTGGAGGAGGAGACCTGACTTCCATCTACAAAGTTGAAAGGGTCATGCTGTGTTCCAAGGCCCATTTGATTTGCACTAGAACTCAGATCCCATGCAAAGCAAGATGTGCTGCCTATCACCAGTGATGATGCTCTGTATACAGTGTGGTTATAAATAATATGTTTATTTTTGGTCAATTATTGCCCTCTGGGAGCACTATGGGAAGAACTGTGAACTAATCTGAGTCCTAGAAAGGAGTAATAGGATGTTTGATGTGGTTTGAAATAACAAAAACAAAATCTGTTTTTTTAATGCCTTTTGCTTTTTACTAAATAAAAACAACATGAGGAAACCACAGGGGCACAGCTGAGTCCAAAATAATTGTGTTTACTAAATATATAAAAATATGGAAGGACTAGCTGCATACATGCTGGTTTCTTGCAGCTTCTAAAAACACAGAACACTCTGAGTACCACTAGAGGGCTCATAAACAATTTAATGACTATACTACTTACTTACTACACTATATACACTATAATTTTGCCTTATTCTATTTTTTAAATGTTATTTTAAAAACAAAAATTAAAGCTAATGAGAATCCTTATGGCACAGTTGTTCAAAAATGAATTTGTAGCACCATTTGCTAGTGTTAAGTCACTAGGAGTGGTGTACATTTCTTGAAGGAATACTTTTCAATTGGATAATTCTGTTTCAACAAAATGGAAATGTTTTGTGAGAATGTGTCAATTTCAACATTTTCTATAAAATTTTTGAAACTATTGAAAATTAAATGGAATATCTTTTGTTTTGAGTTTCTCATTTCTTTTTTACTTTTGTATTATGGTATAATTTGTAATTATTTTTTTTTAATATTGTATTTTATATTGTTATGTTTTGATGTTATTGAAACAAAATGTTTTGATAAGGTCATTTCAGCATTTCCAGATTGAAATATTTCAGCACTTCCATTCCGTGCAATATTTTGAAATTTCTTTTCCTCACAATTAAGAATAAACCATTTTCAAATGTTGGAAATTCCTGTGAGATGGAAATTCCATTTTCTGACCAGCTTTATAAGAACAAAAAGAATCTTCAGAAAAATAATGTAGGTTTGGTCCTATATTTTCTTTGAACCTTTAAAAAAAAAAGGTAGTTATATGGACATTGATAACAAAATTTACAGAAGCCAAATTCTTGGACAAAGTAAAAGAAATACTCATTTTACCAAGTGAGATTCCATCCTACCACTTCATTTGTCAATTTATTTTCCCTTTATTCAGCTTTGTCACGTATTGTCGTTGGGGGTGGGTCCCCAACCATTCATTCGTCAACAAATTACAGAGGGAAATGTGACCTTTGTGGTTCATTCATTAGGGACTGACACAGAATCTATTGGAGTCAATGGAAAAACTCCAGTTGATCTCATTAGGCTATGGGTTGGGCTTTGAGATGGTAATCTGCCTGGTGTAGGGATCCTGCCTATTGTGTGTTTGTAAAAATTGTGGTGTGTGTTTATGGACTAGATTTCTTCTTTCCATTCATCTCTGATCATCTCCTGCCAAATTGGAGACTCTCAAACTGGGCTTGGACCCAAACTTTTCAGCTTGGGCCCATCTCAGTGTATGGTGCTTTATGAATAATAATGCAATGGGGGAATAGAAATAATAGAAATATAAGACTGGAAGGGAGCTAAACAGATTATCTAGTCCAGTCCCTTGAACTAGATGTACTCTGAAGAGGAACAAACTACTGTAAGACTTTCAGTGTTCTCATTATGTTTCTTTTCCCTTTTTCTTCATCATGGTAGGAAAACAAATACTTGTGTAAAATTGTGTACTCCACTGAAGGTGGAATTTTGAGTTACACGTGTAATAGGAAACAGACTTGTTGAAAGTCTCTGGGTAAGGATAAAAGGGCTAAAAAACAAGGGTGATGACATGGTAGGAGTTTACTACAGATCACCAAACCAGGAAGAAGAGGTGGATGAGGCTTTTTTTAAAGCAACAAACAAAATCATTCAAAGTACAGGACTTGGTGGTGATGGGGGACTTCAACTACCCAGACATCTTTTGGGAAAATAAAACAGCCAGCATGGCACAGAAGACTGGAAAAGGGAAAATGTAGTGCTCATACAAGGGGAAATAAGGACAACCCAGGAAATTACAGACCAGTCAGCTTAACTTCTGTACCTGGAAAGATAATGGAGCACGTAAGTAAGCAATCAATTGCAAACATCTAGAAAATAATAAGGTAATAAGTAACAGTCAGCATGGATATGTCAAAAACAAATCATGTCAAACCAACCTGATAGCTTTCTTTGACAGGGTAACAAGCCTTGTGGATGGGGGGGAAAGCGGTAGACATGGTATATCTTGACTTTAGTAAAGCTTTTGATACTGTCTTGCATGACCTTCTCATAAACAAACTAGGGAAATTCAACCTAGAGGGAGCTACTATAAGGTGGGTGCAAAACTGGTTGGAAAACTGTTCCCATATAGTAGTTATCAGTGGTTCACAATCAGGCTGGAAGGGCATAATGAGTGGGGTCCCGCAAGGATCAGATCTGGCTCCAGTTCTGTTCAATATCTTCATCAATTATTTAGATAATGGCATACAGAGTACACTTATAAAGTTTGCAGATGAAACCAAGCTGGAAGGGGCTGCAAGTGCTTTGGAGGATAGGATTAAAATTCAAAATGATCTGGACAAACTGGAGAAATGGTCTAAAGTAAAAAGGATGAAATCCAATAAGAACAAATGCAAAACACTCCATGTAGAAAGAAACAATCAGTTGCACACATACAAATTGAGAAATGCCTGCCTAGGAACGAGTACTGCGGAAAGGGATCTGGGGGTCATAGTGGACCACAAGCTAAATATGAGTCAACAGTGTAACGCTTTTGCAAAAAAAAGCAAATATCATTCTGTGCTGTTATTAGCAGGAGTTTTGTAAGCAAGACCCAAGAAGTAATTCTTCCACTCTGATTAGGCCTCAACTGGAGTATTGTGTTCAGTTCTGGGTGCCACATTTCAGGAAGGATGTGAACAAATTGGAGAGAGCAACAAAAATGATTAAAGGTCTAGAAAACATGACCTATGAGGGAGGATTGAAAAAAATGGGTTTGTTTAGTCTGGAGAAGAGAAGACTCAGAGGGGACATGATAACAGTTTTCAAGTATGTAAAAAGTTGTTAGAAGGAGGAGGAAGAAAAAATGTTTTTCTTAACCTCTGAGGAGAGGACAAGAAGCAATGGGCTTAAAGTGCAGTAAGGGAGGTTAAGGTTGGACATTAGGAAAAACTTCCTAACTGTCAGGGTGGTTAAGCATTGGAATAAATTGCCTTGGGAGGTTGAGGAATCTCCATCATTGGAGATTTTTAAGAGCAGGTTGGACAAACACCTGTCAGGGATGGTCTAGATAGTTAGTCCTGCCACAAGTGCAGGGGACTGGACTAAATGACCCCTCAAGGTCCCTTCCAGTCCTATGATTCTGTGGACTTTCTCAAGTTTGACTGTCTTCTATATACTTTTTTTTAAAATCCCCTTTTCTACTTTACTCTGTCTCCTGGGAGAATATGACTATTTGCCTTTTTTATTTCATTTTTTCAGTAAGTAACTGAGGATCGCCTTGGTGGGAGGAGAATTTGAAAAGATTTTCTTTCAGCGAGTTAATCATGATTTTGGAGGGAATGGTAATATTTTCTTCCATAGTCTTATAGATGAGAGGGGATTAATTCAGGGCAGGTGGAGAGGCTCCACAGCTTGTTTCCTCTTCTCTCCCATCACAGTTTGCCCCTCTGTAGTTTTCATTCCCTACCCTTATTTTTCATCTTTAGCTTCCCTTTTCCATCCTGAGCCACATCCACTTTCTACTTTTGCATCCTATTCTGCTTCCTCCTGGTTAGGGGGATTGCCTGTACCTTGCACCAAGGGGGAAAAATTGCATTCCCTTTTGGTATCTTTTTTGCCTCCTCCAGCTGAATGTTACCACCTGTCTCTTACCCAGATACAGGCAGCAACACTAGAAGGAGTCAGGCAGAACAGTGGTTCTGTCAGGTGGCAACAGATGAGGCTAGCAGAGACAGGACATAGTCTTTGAATAGCAAATAGCTGCAGCTAGAGAGATGAAAAGAGGGAAAATTGGGCCACCTAGTCAGCAACCTTAGAGAAGGTGAGTAGGGAGAGAGCTGCAGGCTCCCACTCAACTTAACTGACTCCTGCTTCTACCCACATGGTTCTGCAGCTAAGCAGTACAAATAAACCTTTAGTACCATTAAATGTATGGGCAACTGATTCAGCATGGAATTAGCTGGCCTTACTGCTGAACAGTATTTGCCTCACCTGTAGTCATGGAAAAATTGCAGGTGTGGTTTTAAAAGTGTGTGAACCCCATGATCACACACTTGATATAAAGCCCTGTTATTTAATATTTAAAAGCTAACCTTTTCCTCTCTAATCCGTCCACTACCATATGAATAGGCTGATTATATCACAAAAGCTTACATCAAAGGTTTTTCTTTTTAAGTTTGGGGCTATTTTTATGTGAAATAATTCCCCTCTCCATTCTTCTATTCCTTTATAAGCATTTTAATGGTCCCATAAGAATAATAGGATTATATAAATTGTCCTCACTAGTATATAGTGAATTATGTATGTCATTAAGCAATATGTTAATTCTTTCTTTTAGTTTTGTTTAAGGCAAAGCTCCAGGTATGAAAACCAGGCAGAGCACTGAGCACAGGAAAACTAACACCAGAACAAGTTCTCCCCACCCCCCCACCCCCCTGGGCCCCCAGTGGGCTCTCTTTTTTGTTTTATAAGCCACTTGTATTGTTTCTACCTATTCTGTAGTTTGGAATAAATGTTGGCACGGTCCATTATCTTCTTTTTATTTACCCTTTGCTTCTAATATTTTATTATCTCCTGCGTGAAAGGGGGTGGAATTAATAAATTATTTTTCTCTGTAGCACAAGTCCTCTCTCTTATGAAGAAGTATTTTCCATGACACTTTAGGTATGGATGTTCCAGGTATGGCCCATCTGAGTACATTGTTGTAAAAACCATGGATTTTTCCTTCCTGTGATTTTTCTTTGTGTTTGTTTGTTTAAATTTCAGTAGTTGAGATTAAAATGTGGTTCTGTCATATACAATGAGGAGGATTGTAGGTTGATTCAGAAGCAGGGAGAAGACTGAGTACATGTTGGAGATTTGTTAGCAAATTTACCATTTTGACAGTGGGCAGGAGGAGAGGTAATAAGAGGCGTAGGTGCGGGAAGTAGAAGTGCGGGGGCTGCTGCAGAGCCCCCAGGTTTTGCGCCCAGTGTCCCCATGCCCCCATTACCCAGGGTCCCCGCTGCAAGCCCCACATGCAGGGTCCCACCCAGCCGCCGGTCCCAGGGTCCCGGCCACCCGACCCCAGCTGTAGGGGGCGGTGAGGGGCATGGACAGGGATAAGGGGTGTATGTGCAGCTCAGCTCCCCCACTCCAAAAACTGTCCCAGCACCATTAATAAGAAGGTGACACACAGGAGTGCTAGTAAGGGATTGATTTTCATTTCTTGGCTCCCATTAGTTGAGACGGGTCGGGATTACAAAAGGCTGTTAATGCTGTTACATGGCAGGGTCAATAGCCACTGGCTCCAGTGGCTAATCCTACCAGGCACGGAACACCACAGTAAATACTGGATGGAGTTTTTGGAGGGATGAAGATTTGGATACTTGCAATGGTGATAATAGAGTTGCTCCAGTAACTTCCTCATGACTCACTGAGGTTATTTAATTTTTATTCAGTTTTATAGGACCTTGGTTATGAGGGAAAATGAACAGATAGCCATGATAAAGTGGTTGTGCTAAAGTTTGACAGCCACAGGTAGAGCCGTGCAAAACATTAGAATCTGTACTCAAAACCAGCCTTGGATCAAGTTTGACTTCTTTTTCCATGACTTCAAAATATATTGACAAAGAAGTTGATCCAGCAATTTAGCATATTTTGGAGAACTGGCAGATTTATGAATGTTGGAGTTCTTTTGAGTGGTGTGACTAACTCTGCACATCTCTAGAAGGTAATTTAGCATGAATGAATTCTTTGCCTCACTGTTCATGAGAGCAGCTGTAGGGCATAACCCAAAGTCTGGAATATATTTGCTGGGAAAGTGAAATACAACAGGAGTTTTATGAGCTCCAGATCATATAAAATGCTTATAAAATTAGAATAATTAAAGGATGACAAAGCACTGAGCTCAGATAAATTGCACTGTGGAATATTCAGGGAAACGGAAAAGCCCTGGTAGAGATTTTTGATAACTCATTAAGGGTAAGGAAGTAAAGAAGTGGCTTAATGTATTTTTCTTGAAGTATTTAAGAAATGATCAAGGGAGTATTCAGATCTACTGACTTAAAAGCCTGACTACAGTTGGGAGAATTGTTTTGGATGGAAGCACACGAGATAGGATTATGAGTCATTTAAAAGTATAGTGTATAACTCGTAAGGGACATGATTAATTTGCTTGAGCTCTTTCAGTACAGTAGATTTACTGAACTGGTGAACAAAGAGGTAGTATTGGAAATAATTAATGTGGATTTCAGAAACACCTTTTTATATCGCACCACACAAAAATGCATCTATAAGCTGGTCGTGTCATTGATTTGGCAGAATTACAAGAAAGGACGTTAAACCATGGCAAAAACCTGCACTGGGATAACTAATCAGTGAGCCTTTGTAAATGGAAAAATAGGAACTATGCACTTGAGGTGGCTGTGCCAGAGACATTTTTGTATTTACATGTTCTTCAGACAGTGCTATTTCAAAACTTCCCACATTTGCAGTACAGTATGAAAATAAGTCCAGCAAACTCTTCAGTATGTGTATGTATTTCATGTGTGTACTGCACCTAGCACAGAGGAGTCCCTGTCCTGACTGTGGTCTCTAGGCACTCACTGCTGCAGTAAACATTAATATCACTGAGAGATTTTGCCCTGGGGGTGAATAAATAAAACACAGAATTTATTTTGGCAAAGTTGAGTTAATTAAGATATGGATGACAATTTGATGCAGTGATGCTGGTGTAAGTCGGAAATCAGGAAAGAAATCTGAGGGGGTTTAGCTTTTGTAGTGAACTATAATTTTCTTCATTTTCAGTAAACTTTTTTATTCCTGTTGTTTTCTTTAAGAAATATTAATGTATTGGTCTGTATTAAGTTCTCAAAATACGGCTTCGTCAAAACAGGTCACAGATATTTTTAATGATTGTGTAAGCCAGTATGATTGTGCTTAAATGTCTAAAAATATCTAGTCCACACTGGGTATGCTTGAGGGCATACCACAGGCATTAGAATAATCACCCCAGAACTACTATTATATCATCACGTTAATACAGTCACTCCTATACTGATAACACAACACTGTTTTGTGTATATGCCTGTGAATGTATTCTGTTGGTCAGTAATACACTAGTGATGCAGTTATTTGTTGTGTGCAACTCTGGTGTCTGGGTCACTGTTAAAATCTTGCAGAAAATGAAATGTTTATCAGATGGCAATCTAACAATTGTTAAGAATGTGTAGTCAAATGATCAAAAAGACCCAGTCTAACCCTCTATAGCTGGGGAAAAGGTGGGAGGGTTGGAATAAGAAACTAAAAGGGAATTCAATGAGGTGTATCAAATCCTATTAGTCCAGGTAATTTTCCCAGGCTGAATTCTGACAAGACAGGACTGTTGTTAGAATTGAGGAAATAATTCATAATAAATTATTCATTCAGCTAATTTCATGTTTTGGGGTAGCAGAATGTCAGCAAACAATTCCTTTCTTGAATATATTAGTTTTATATATTTATTGTTTTAGCTCTATGGATTATTGTTCATTGTTTAAACTTTGTTGCATAGCCGTGAATGGTCAAATACATGAAATAGTACTGTTTCTGTTACCTCAGTGGTGTATGGCATGAATGCTCATAGACAGCAAATGTCATATTTGCGTTGCATGAATATTAGTGCAATATTTAATATGCTTTCTGCAAACATATTTGATAATAAAATCCAGTCACAAATGTTCATGGAAACTGAACCCACAAGGTGTGAGCATATGAATTCACATAAATATATCCAAACATTCATTGTGTTCTTGGTTTCATGTTTTCTTCTCAAGGGGCAATTTTTGATCAGAACTAATTGCAGTTCATGTCATTCAAAGTAAGAACTTGAAACCATTTTACCACCAACTCATGGATTCTCCTTTGATTAGGATGATTTCTGTAACATGATCTCTCCAGGCATTAACTCTGTAGTGATGAGTTTCTTACAATTGAAGCATAACAACTGACTGGGTTTAAGATTCTGTTGCTTCCTTACAAAGCTCAGCATGTTCTCTACAGCACATATGAGACGATAATACCTTTTACTTGACATACACTTGACATCTATGGGCTGAAGACTGTCCCTTGAAACAGAAGAACCATATGACTTAGCACCTCACTGGTACTCACATTATTCACAGATTAGATGCTAACTTGTGAGTCATCATTATCCACATTTAAATTGGCTCTGAAGATGCATGTTTGGTATTGCCTTTTTGTTACTTATTTTGGTTTAATTTCATTCAGTTTTATGATTTTTTAAAGAGACCAAAGATGTTCACAGGGAGGGCACTGTAAAAGATCAAATGACTGACTGATCCCGAGAATAGAATGAACAAACTGATTCCATCAAGCCATCTGTGATAGTAACTAGCTGAAACACAAGAGGTCAGAGTCTGAAATTAAAAAGGGCACTAGCCTACAGACAATTAAAAGAGTCTTTCTTTACATAGTAGGTGGTTCCAAGTAGAACAAAGCTCCAAGAAACAGCAAAAAAGCAAGTAAAACAATGAATTGAAAAAAATAGACATAATTAAATTAAATGACTGAATCAGAAAGTTACAGCCTTCAGAAAAGGCACTAGGAATTAAGATGATAGTAAAGTTTGTAAATATTTAAATTAATCCCAGAGTAATGATTCAGTATAGGAGCAGGGGCAGGAGAAAAAACACACAGTATTAAGGGTTTGGTCTGATAACACATAGTCTTTTCTTTGCACCTCTTATGTTCCTCTCATATTTTTTCCTTTTGAAGACAAGAGTGTTTACTATACATCCTCCCTGACATTCTTTTCCTGTTTTAGTTACATAATTGTTTCATTACTAAGAGAAAAATCCTGCCTTTTATCTCTATTGACTGCTGATCACTGCCCACAGGTGAGTTGGAAGATATCCTTTCAAAGGCTGTTTTCTCTGCTGCTTTAGATCTGTGTAGATCTGGTTTTGTGAGTTGTTTCCTATCTGCTCTCCCGCCTTTCTCTCTCTCTCTGAAATTGTTTAACCATTAGCTAGTCCCATATTTTCACATGCTTTAATTCAGCTGAAAAACACAGACTTCACTCCTTAGCTCCTCCTTACTTAAATGTGAACAGAATACCATAATGACCAGTGTTAATATCTGGAAGTTAGCTGTAGCTCACGAAAGCTTATGCTCTAATAAATTTGTTAGTCTCTAAGGTGCCACAAGTCCTCCTTTTCTTTTTATGGAAAATAGTTGTTTGTGATGGAAGGTTGGGTCACATTTAACTCATAGAATAGTAGCACAATATATTATCAGATATAGAATATCATATACTGCATTTTAGGAGACTAAAATAACTTTTCCACTTCACATGACTTTTATCTCAAGAAATTAGACAAGATCGTAGAAAAAGGTTTTGAAGTGTGATTGGCTAAAAATACCCCCTTAATTGGAGAGCCATTGAAGTAAATGCTGATATTATTGTTCTATGTTATGGTAGTGTCTTGATGTCCTAGACAGGGACTGGGGCCCCGTTATCCTGGATCCTATACGAACGTGTAATAAGAAGCCAGGCCCCATTGTAAAAGGTTTAAATCTTGATTAATGAAAAGACACAAAAGGTGGATGAAACAAACAGGTGGGCATTGGGGTAGGGAAGGAAGTGGTAACAATTATATGGGTGTGTTTTCATGTAGATTGACTGTGTGTACTATATAGGTATGGTAAGCAGGTGGGAGAGCATGGAATTTGGAGCATGGAAACCACATTTCCATGTCACAAGAAACAAGTCCTTATTTCTACTCAGATTCATCTGATGGAACTGGTAGAAGAATTTGTACTTAAGATAAGACTGAATAATGCAATGACTCGTAGTTTTCATTGACGCAATCAGGGATTTTGACTTGCTCTACTTTGTGGGATCATATAGTTTTTTTGTTGTTTTGTTAGTATTCACAATTTTACATGATAATGCTCATGTATTTAGTATTCATCTAAATAGTCACAGTAGAGGTGCCTTCTTAATTATTCATTTATTCAGCATTCATTCTCTTATCTGAAAAGTTTTAGTCATCTAATTCCGGACAGAAACAACTTCATATAGTTTAGGTGACCAATCACATACCAGGAAAGTTATGTGATTGATCACAAGTGTACAATCTGAGACCAGTACATAGGATGAAATGTGTTTATAAAAATTTACTGAATAGATTATGCAAAGAACAGAAAAAGACTACATTTTTAATGAATATTATTCACAGTGAATAATTCTACCAACTCTACTTAAGAATTAAAAAAAAACCCACATCATATTTCCTGTTTCTGACTCTTTATTTCAGCAGCGTGTGACTGACTATATCAATATAATTGGGGAATGACAGTACTGTGGTAGTTATTACTCAGGCAGAATAAATTTGCATTGTAGTAAAAGACAGTAAGACTGTAAGAGACTTTCTGTAAATGCATCAGCTACTGAAATCCTGGAGCGGCAGTAAAATATGCACTCCCACTTTCATTGTTTTTCTCCTTGTTGTTCCTTGAATGCATGTTATTTCTGTGATCATTTCAGAAATTTCTTTTCCCTCCATCACTGCCCTTCTTTTAAATTGTGTGTTTCCCTCTTTCACACAGGAAGGGTACCTCTACCACCACAAAACAGGGGTCTGATGAAACTGAAAAATGAAGTATTGTATGAGGGGCAGGGACTGGCTTCATACTTTTACAGCATCATTTGTGGGAAATTATCATCATGTCACAATTATTCTTTTGTCACAAAAAAGGTCTCTTAGAGACATAATGGCCAACCATTTCATTTCTTACCTTATTATGCACTCTGAATGTGGATCAAGAGTTTTGATTCTGGGTTATTGTTATAATTACTGATTGAGAAATCCCTGTTGCCTTTCATTAAGTAGTTATAACATTTAATTGAGACTATAGGGTGTCTACACATAGAATAGTACAATGCATAATTATCAGCATACATAAAGGAACACTGTATGTACTTTTAACAATGAAGCAGATTATAAAAAATTACATTTTTAATTTAAGTTTTGACTTTAATCTTCTCAGTGATTAAAAACAAATCTCTGCATATTTCTGCAAATGAGGACATTAAGCTAAATAAATGAACCATAAAGCATGGTAGTAAAAAAACCTTGTTCATTAATGGGAATGGATAAAATAAATCTAATGTACATTTGCAAATTATGGCTTTATGACTCATTTTCTAATGACTATATGAGAAAGAACAGCAGCCATGAACTGTCTGCCCCTCTGGTGAACAAGATCCTCAGAGCTCAGACACTTAATGCTTGGCAGGTTTACCCTTCATCATGACCCAGAATGTGTCCTGAAGTCCCAGGATGAAAGCTGAGATGCCTCTGCCCTTGACCCATGCCCCTGGACCCTCCATTTCCAAACAAGTTAAATATCCTGCAACTGAGTTGGTGGGAAACATAAGCTTTCCATGTGAGGGAGCTGACAGTGCTGCTGAACCGAACGTAACATTCAGCATGAGATCAATAACTCATGGTCTCTTCTGAATGGGATTGCCTTTCTTTTGTGCATGTAAGGTGAGCCTGGGGCTGAACTAGTTACTGAAGAGAATGATTGAATGCAGAGAAATGAATTGAGTGATAAAACAGCACTTGCTTTTTTTTTTCCTTTTCTTTTTGCTTCCCCCTCGTCTTCTCTTCTTTTTCACCAAACTAAATAGGGGAAATTTTCACTTTGGTATACTGTAGTTTGGACATGTGATCCCTGTTAATATTAATGAAAGTTGTTTAAGTCCACATGCGCCGTGCATGTCAAACCATGCGTCAAGGTTCCTTCCCCACTCTGAACTCTAGGGTACAGATGTGGGGACCTGCATGAAAGACCCCCTAAGCTTATTCTTACCAGCTTAGGTTAAAAGTTGCCACCACCAAAATGTTACACAAAGACAGGGGAAGTGCCCACTTGGAAACGTCTTTCCTCCCCCTCCCAAAGTATCGCCCCCAAGCACTACACCCCCTTTCCTGGGGAAGGCTTGATTTTAAAAATCCTCACCAATTTGCATAGGTGAACACAGACCCAAACCCTTGGATCTTAAGAACAATGAAAAAAGCAATCAGGTTCTTAAAAGAAGAATTTTAATTAAAGAAAAAGTAAAAGAATCACCTCTGTAAAATCAGGATGGTAAATACCTTACAGGGTAATCAGATTCAAAACATAAAGAATCCCTCTAGGCAAAACCTTAAGTTACAAAAAGACACAAAAACAGGAATATACATTCCATTCAGCATAATTTATTTTATCAGCCATTTAAACAAAACAGAATCTAATGCATATCTAACTAGATTGCTGACTGACATTTTACAGGAGTTCTGACCTGCATTCCTGCTCTGGTCCTGGCAAAAGCATCACACAGACAGAGAGAATCCTTTGTGTCCCCCCCCCCCCCGCCTCAAGCGTTGAAAGTATCTTGTCTCCTCATTGGTCATTCTGGTCAGGTGCCAGTGAGGTTATCTTAGCTTCTTAACCCTTTACAGGTGAAAGGGTTTTTCCTCTAGCCAGGAGGGATTTAAAGGTGTTTACCCTTCCCTTTATATTTATGACACCATGCAACTCCCATAACATGAATGGTAGTCTTGTACCTAAAGCTCCCCACAGCATGCTGAAAAGTTCTGGTAGTACAGGGGCTAAATATGGAGAGGTGTTAAAGGTAGTTTAACTTGATATAAATTATCCTTTTTATGATGCCCTGAGGCTGTGTGTCATACCAACTTAGGATTGTTACTTATTACTATAGAAAGGCAACTTGAGAGGTGATGTGTAAATTATATATATTTCTAATTTAAAATCTTTTAGAGCTCACACACTCTTTCGTTGGTGGAATTTACACGCCAAGGGACTGGAAGAAGACACCCTTTGCCCTATATTACCTTACACCTACTTATACTGACTTCGAGCTCATTTTGTGCAATTTGAAATCTATTTATACTCCCTTAGATATTGGTAGACTGGCTGAAGTAGCTGTGCAGGGATTTAACTTACTCATCAACTCTTAGTTTGAAGGCTCCAGACCAAATATCAGTGGGCCCAGACCAACACCCCGGATATGAATTTTGGAATTATTTGGAAAAAGATCAAAATTTTGAAACTTGATGCTATTTTACTATATTTAAGCTTTTTTTAAAAAATTAACAGATTGGAAAAAGAGGCAGAGAATCCAGCTCTTAGCTGATATCTTCAATTACCTTTGAAATCCGTGGGACTACTGACATGCTTAAAGTTGTGTAGGTGATTAAGTGCTTTACTTGTTCAGGGCCTGATTCTTTTATCAATTGCATACCCCATGTTAGAGCTGGTCAGGAATTTTTATGTTGAACTGATTTTCTGTGAGAAAATGCAATTTCAGCAAAATCAAAATTTGCCACAGAAAATTTGCCTTAAAAATTGATTTACCATCAGGAAAATCAAAATTAAATCTTTAAATTCAGTTTGACCTAAACTGAAATACTTTTTTTATTGAACTGATTGAAAACTAAACTGCATTCTGTTATCAGTGCTTTGCCTTATGGGAGCTGTAGTTCAGGCCTGCATTTTCTCTATGAGCCAAGATTCCCGGAAGGCTACATGTTCCATAATGAAATATAGATTTCCCTCTCACAGAGAGTGCCTGGACTAGGGAAGGGGAGAGGGAGCATTAGGAGAGCGTCCCAGAATGAGCACCATGGGAAATGTAGTCTGCTCATAGGGCAGAATGGGAGCATAAGGCTCCTGAACTACAACTCTCATGAGGCAATGCACCACTATCACAAAATTCAGTTTAATACTGACCTGACTCAAAATGAAGTGTTTCTGGTCAGTTCGATAAACCAAAATTTAAACGTGTACAGAAATTATGGATTTTGAGCTTCTCAACTTAATTTTTAACTGCCTTACTGTCACATGTGCTGGCTTTCTGACTTCTCTCTTAGGGCTTGTCTACACTACTGCTTACATCGATGTAAATTATGTCACTCAGGCTGTGAAAAAACCACACCCACCCTGAGTGACGTAAGAGATGCTTTCCTGCCCACATTACTTCTGCCTCTCATTGAGGTGGAGTAATTACCTTGACAAGAGAGCATTGATGCAGTGGTGCCAAAGTAGCATGGTAGTGAAGACAAGTCCTTCTTCTTCTTCTTTGTTAATAGCAAAATTTAGGGCATAGATATATAGATGCTAGGTATGTTTTTCACACAATGTATAAAATATGTTTGAGTGTGCTTGGAATCAATATAGATAAAACCTTTCCTCTTTCATGTGCTTTCCATGCATCATACGCGGCTGTTGCCAGCAATTTTTCTGCTTATAACCATTGCTTAGGTTTCAGAGTAACAGCCGTGTTAGTCTGTATTCGCAAAAAGAAAAGGAGTACTTGTGGCACCTTAGAGACTAACCAATTATGCTCAAATAAATTGGTTAGTCTCTAAGGTGCCACAAGTACTCCTTTTCTTTTTGAGAACCATTGCTTAGAAACTCTTCAGGAGATATTGGAGTTGTTATTCTTTTTTCATTATTTATAGAATGGCTCTGTAAAATGGCTAGTTTACTACCTGCTACCTGGAGCCTACTGTACAGAGTTGGGCCACTGGCAGCCATTTAAACAATTTTGTATCGCTATTGATTTTACTTTTTCCAGTTTTGCCTTGTAGAAGTGGTGAACTTAGAGAGCTCTTTTTTAGCATCATCTGCTTTCCCAGCAGGTTTTCTTAAACTTGCCCAACTCCCTAATTAGAAGCATTTGACATTTGTCACAAAAGCATGGCCACTGCCACACGTCACTCATTTGGTGTCTTATACACTGTAGAGTTTAAGGTGCTGGGTTTTAAAAGATGGAAAACATGTTGAGATCAATTTTCCCGTAAGGCTCAGGGGAATTAAGCTGGTTGAAATGTTTTTGTGAAATTATTTTTCATTGATAAAGGAGGTTTTGGTAACATTGTTTTGTGGAAAAAAATTATATTTCATATGGTTTCATTTTTAAAGAAATTTGAAACAAAAATTGATAAATGTTGACATTTTTCAAATTTTTCATGTCATTTTGGTGGGAAATCCCACTTTTTCTTAATTTTATAAAATCTTTTTCCACTGGAAAAAGGTAGAAAAAAAGAAGAAAGTGAGAGAACGTGTGTGTGTGTGTGTGTGTGTCTGTCTGTGTCTGTCTGTAAGAGAAAGGAACACTTTTAAAATGTTATTTCCTTTTTCCAGTGGAAAAAAGAAGGGCAAAATTTAAGAACTGAGAATTCAGGGTAATATGCACCCAGTGTAACTCTTCTAAGGCATCTGTAGCCACCTGAAAAATGTCTGATGCTTAGACCTGGGTGAATAACTGATTTTTTTTTTTTTTTTGGTTTGCTGTCAGTATAAATAAAAATGGGGAAAAAAATCTGTTCAGGCTGAAATGAATCCAAAAATTGTGCACACACAACCCCCTCCCCCACAAAAACAAACAAACAAAAACAAAAAACCATGAATATTCTCTTTTAGGTTGAATGAAATATGCCATTTGACCTCAAATGTTTTGTTTTGGGAATTTTTAAAAGTCTAGATTCACATCACAGCCAGAGGAGGAGCTGCCCTTGTAACCTTTCTCCAGTGATTAGGGTAGTCACTTGTGATGTGGGAGACCTGAGCTCAGTTCCCACCTCTGCTGATATGCAGAAGGGTTTTAAACTTGAATCTTTCATATTGCAGGACAGTGTCATAACTACTGGACTCTATGATATTCTGAGGGGGTGTCTTTCTCAATCTCTCTCTTTTTGAAGCTATTCCACTTTTCACAACTAGTCACTGGCACAGGAACTTGAACAGAGGTCTCCCACATCCTACGTGCGTGCCTTAACTACCAAACTATAGAGTCCTTCTCACTTTTTTTCCATGGCCCAATGACTATTTACTGTTATTCATAGTGGTAATAATTTATAGTCATTCATAATGACAATGAATAGTCACTGTGCCAGGAAAAGAGAATGAAGTTTTAGAAGCCTGGCAGGCAGATAATCTACATAATTAGTCATTCATTTCCAAATCCCTGTTAAATAGTCTTTACTAACTTTCTATTTTCTGTATTAAATGTTCTTTCTTTTTCTATTTTCAATGGATGTACATATAGAATCATAGAATCATAAAATATCAGGGTTGGAAGGGACCTCAGGAGGTCATCTAGTCCAACCCCCTGCCCAAAGCAGGACCAATCCCCAACTAAATCATCCCAGACAGGGCTTTGTCAAGTCTGACCTTAAAAACTTCAAAGGAAGGAGATCCCACCACCTCCCTAGGTAACGCATTCCAGTGCTTCACCACCCGCCTAGTGAAAACGTTTTTCCTAATATCCAACCTAAACCTCCCCCACTGCAACTTGAGACCATTACTCCTCATTCTGTCATCTGCTACCACTGAGAACAGCCTAGATCCATCCTCTTTGGAACCCCCTTTCAGGTAGTTGAAAGCAGCTACCAAATCCCCCCTCATTCTTCTCTTCCGCAGACTAAACAATCCCAGTTCCCTCAGCCTCTCCTCATAAGTCATGTGTTCCAGTCCTCTAATCATTTTTGTTGCCCTCCGCTGGATGCTTTCCAATTTTTTCACATCCTTCTTGAAGTGTGGGGCCAGAAACTGGACACAGTACTCCAGATGAGCCTCACCAATGTCGAATAGAGGAGAACGATCACGTCCCTCAATCTGCTGCAATGCCCCTACTTATACAGCCCAAAATGCCATTGGCCTTCTTGGCAACAAGGGCACACTGTTGACTCATATCCAGCTTCTCGTCCACTGTAACCCCTAGGTCCTTTCCTGCAGAACTGCTGCCTAGCCATTCGGTTCCTAGTCTGTAGCGGTGCATGGGATTCTTCCATCCTAAGTGCAGGACTCTGCACTTGTCCTTGTTGAACCTCATCAGGTTTCTTTTGGCCCAATCCTCTAATTTGTCTAGGTCCCTCTGTATCCTATCCCTACCCTCCAGCATATCTACCTCTCCTCCCAGTTTAGTGTCATCTCCAAACTTGCTGAGGGTGCAATCCACACCATCCTCCAGGTCATTAATGAAGATATTGAACGAAACCAGCCCCAGGACAGACCCTTAGGGCACTCCACTTGATACCAGCTGCCAATTAGACATGGAGCCATTGATCACTACCCACTGAGCCCAACAATCTAGCCAGCTTTGTATACACCTTATAGTCCATTCATCCAGCCCATACTTCTTTAACTTTCTGGTAAGAATACTGTGGGAGACTGTGTCAAAAGCTTTGCTAAAGTCAAGGAACAACATGTCCACTGCTTTCCCCTCATCCACAGAGCCAGTTATCTCATCATAGAAGGCAATTAGATTAATAAGGCATGACTTGGCCTTGTGAATCCATGCTGACTGTTCTTGATCACTTTCCTCTCCTCTAAGTTGTTCAGAATTGATTCCTTGAGGACCTACTCCATGATTTTTCCAGGGACTGAGGTGAGGCTGACTGGCCTGTAGTTCCAGAATCTTCCTTCTTCCCTTTTTTAAAGATGGGCACTATATTAGCCTTTTTCCAGTCATCCAGGACCTCCCCCGATCGCCATGAGTTTTCAAAGATAATGGCCAATGGCTCTGCAATCATATCCGCCAACTCCTGAGGCACTCTCAGATGCAGTGCATCCAGCCCCATGGACGTGTGCTTGTCCAGCTTTTCTAAATTGTCCCGAACCACTTCTTTCTCCACAGAGGGCTGGTCACCTCCTCCCCATGCTGTGCTGCCCAGTGTAGTAGTCTGGGAGCTGACCTTGTTCGTGAAGACGGAGGCAAAAAAAGCATTGAGTACATTAGCATTTTCCACATTCTCTGTCATTAGGTTGCCTCCCTCATTCTGTAAGGGGCCCACACTTTCCTTGGCTTTCTTCTTGTTGCTAACATATCTGAAGAAACCCCTTCTTGTTACTCTTAACATCTCTTGCTAGCTGCAACTCCAGGTGTGATTTGGCCTTCCTGATTTCACTCCTGCATGCCTGAGCAATATTTTTATACTCCTCCCTAGTCATTTGTCCAATCTTCCACTTCTTGTAAGCATCTTTTTTGTGTTTAAGATCAGCAAGGATTTCATTGTTAAGCCAAGCTGGTTGCCTGCCATATTTACTATTCTTTCTACACATTGGGGTGGTTTGTCCCTATAACCTCAATAAGGATTCTTTAAAATACAGCCCGCTCTCCTGGATTCCATTCCCCCTCATGTTATTCTCCCAGGGGATCCTGCCCATCAGTTCCCTGAGGGAGTCAAAGTCTGCTTTTCTGAAGTCCAGGGTCCATATTTTGCTGCTCTCCTTTCTTCCTTGTGTCAGGATCCTGAACTCGACCATCTCATGGTCACTGCCTCCCAGGTTCCCATCCACTTTTGCTTCCCCTACTAATTCTTCCCGGTTTGTGAGCAGCAGATCAAGAAGAGCTCTGCCCCTATTTGGTTCCTCCAGCACTTGCATCAGGAAATTGTCCCCTACACTTTCCAAAAACTTCCTGTATTGTCTGTGCACTGTTGTATTGCTCTCCCAGCAGACATCAGGGTGATTGAAGTCTCCTATTAAAGTCTCCAAGGGTAGAAACAATGAGACACACATGCCAGAGTACAGTTAATTGAGGAGGCCACAATTTTTAAAAATTAACCAGCAATAAACCTCTCAACTACCAGCGGGGGGAGAATTCCAGTATGGAAGTTAACCAATTGGCCCAGGAGGTTACGTAGGAGGTGGGAGACCTAAGTTCAAGTCCCTGTGCCAATGACTATTTCATCACTTATAAAAAGTGTAACAGTATCAATGGAAGAGATGAAGAGGCCTACTCCATAACATCACCATTGCTTTGTTCCAGTACTCTCCACTGAGTTGATAGGGAAGAAAAAATGGGTAAACTGTCTGAGAAGTAGGGCTAGAGCGATCTTACTGTGAACAAGGTTTCCTCAGGTACTGTGGAAGAAAGAGTAAGTAGGAAAAATTTCAATTTCAAAAGATCAAAAAGGGCATACATATAGTTAATGGTATACATACTAACACTTGAAGTTTGTTAGGATTATTATAATGATTTGGTTTTCCTTGTATACTCCCCTTGATCTACTGTAAAACCCCTGCAAATGAAAAAAGGAGCCAAACACCTCAACCAGTGGCAACACCTTGACCCAAAAGCTCCTAGTACTATCATACCAGAAGTCGTAGTCTTCTGTGTGTGATACCCCACTAGGTTAATGGGGGAATGAAGACATCCAATCACTGCATCAGTCATATGTGCACAATTCCCATTGGCTTCAGTAAGTTATATATGTGTAACTGATGGTATAAACAGTCCCAGCTAGTCTGTGGAGAAGGGGAATAGTAATGAGATGGTAGAGCTGTGGTATTTTTATAAGTTTTCTTTAAAAAAGGATGTAAGGCCAGCTTCTCAGCTGGTATAAATCAGCTTTGTGAATGGGGCTGAGGATCTGACTCCAAAGTTTTCTTCTGCTTGCTTGTTTTCCTCCTCCAGAATAATGACTGTGGTGGGCAGTGGTTCCAATTATTTGTCTTTTCTTTTTCTTTCCTGTCCTCATTTAGTTAACCAAGAGAACCCATTTAAAGAGGGAAGAGAAACAACTAGGCCCATTCAATTGTTGTTAAAAGCTACCTGGACAAATTAGGTTTCCATTGCACTTTACATTTAATTAATTAGCCTCTATCAATAAACCTGGATTGAGTAATTTTACAGGTTAGAGTTAACAAGAACTGTATGAAACAAAAAAATGTTTTGTAAAGCAGAATTACTCCTGGGAAACTCAAGAAGTTTGATTTGTTCCACATAGCTTATTGCAATTTTTATTTTTGGTTTCTTATCCCAGGGATAAGTCTGGGAAATAAAAGGCTTTTAAAAGAGAATCATTTTGGAAAATCCACCTAAATAAGCCCAAATCAATGGCTCCTTTACAGAGAAAACCCTGGGGAAAGAATTAGCAGGAATTACTGTATGGGTAAGTCTGCTACTCGTTTTTTTTTATGCTTGACTGCTTGTTGGTTGGCAGAAATCAATGGTTCCCTTTACACCACTGAGGAAAGAAGGAAATGGGGGTCAAATTGTAACTTATCAGTGGTCTGCATGTAAATTAAGTATTTTACTGCTGTGTCTCCAATATATACTCTAAAAATACGACTTGCTGCAACATTCTGAAAAAAATCATTTTTGCACTTTTACATGCACCCACAGATTTCATCTAGAACAGCATTTATAAATGTGCATTTACTGTAGTAATCTCTGTTGTAGTTTTAGACTAATAAATCAAATATCTATTGAGACTAAAATTAAGTCTGTTAAGCTTCACTTTATATTGAGCTTTCTTTGTTGACCCTTGGTTAAAGCAACCTTCCTGATTTTTGCCTCGAGTACTTTTATTTTGGCCTCAGCAATGAAACAGCAGATTTTGGAGACATAAAATCTCAAATCTGTCCTGAAGAAAAGATACCGAAGGAAGGTCCATGTAATACAGACACAATGGTGAATACCACTACAGGCTCCGTACTGTATTAACGGAAAACATGGTTTCACTATATATGATGGTCTTAAAAGCATTCTGTATTTCTGATTAAGGACTGCTGTTTCCCAAATGCGGACACAGATTCAGTGACCTTTAATGCCTAGCAGTGATTTAAAACTAAACTAAGATCCTAAATTAAATGGATTCTACAGCAATGTAAGTAATTGAATGTTGGTATCTCCTGGTCCTTTGTTTATTAAGGGCCTGGTTTACAATGGATCCTGAACACGGTCTCCCCTAACTGCAGGTACAGTTTCATGTCCACACTTATTTGTGTGTACAGTTAATGTTATATGGATATCTGTGCCCACAAGTCAAGAAGTCTAAATTACTTCATTTGGGCCTGCAAATAACATTTTAAAGAAAATTGTGATCTGCTCTTAACCAGTTTTTTAAAAAAAACATGTATTACTTTTTAATACAGAATTGCAGAATAGCAGAAAAATATACTGTTTAGAAAAAAAATATTTGCACAGTTGGCAAGAATGGCTGCATTAGAGCCATTCTGGCCTTGTAGATTGAAATCTGAGCATTCAGGGCTGTCCTTATGGTTCTCAGGACCCCAAACTTGCTGGAAGATGGTCAGAAAGAACCATGAATCTTCTTCCTGTTCACTCCTATTCCTGTGGTGAGGTGGTGAGGAACAGGGTCTGGTGTTAGATATTTCCTTCCAGTTTGATTCTAGTGATAGAGAGGGAGACAGGGCTAGCCTATGAACTATAAGTCAACCTCCCCACTGTTTGCTCCAACTGTGCTTATACTCTGTCTATGTGTTTTGACCTAGTGGCACTAATAAACCACACTAAGAGCCAAATGTTCATCATATTTAGTTTTACACCTCTGTAACTCCACTTACTTCAATAGGGAGGAGCCGAGACCGGAAAGCATGGATGAAGATGATATTTTCAACATCAGCACACTCTACTGTGAGTGGGGTGTCATGTGGATGGAGCTTATTTTGTGGGTATGGGAAGGCAAATATTCAGTAGGATAAGATTCTGGAAAATTATTTCAAATGTATCGTGGGCATGCACTAATGAGGGCTTTAACATAAAAAAAAAAACAACAACCCCCCCCCCAGCAGTGCAACCTTAAAACCAAAATATCTCCATGCTCATTTACAAACCAATGTAAAGATATGTGGACATATTTACAAAGAACAAACTACTAAATCACTTTTTAACCACCATAATTCTGCCATTTATATTCCAATTTTTCTAAAACAAACACTTATTTAGGTTATTTTATAAACTATTAATTGCACACTCTGCCTTTTTTAAAAAATCCATTTTTTTTAGTTCTGTGACAGAAGGGAGGAAAAACAAACAAAATAAAAACAAGAAAAAAAACCAACCTCAGAAACCCCCTCACCAGCTAAAATTAATAAAGTTGAAATATTTTTACACTTCTGTTTCTAAAACACTGCTCAGACTTTTTCAAATTGTATGAAATTCTTTTTCATGCTGACAGCTTTTATGATCTCCACAACTTTTTTTTAATACAAAAGTTCATTATATATTGTACTTACTACATCCATGCATGAAACTAATTTTGTGTTTATAGCAATGAACCAAAGAGATACCTCACAGTTGCGTTTGGTCTGGATTTGATTGTGCATCAATTGCAAATCTTGTACCAAATCTTCCATTGCCTTCAGCGGTGCCCTTGGTCAGATCAAGCATTTCTCTGACTTCTTTGGGTAGATGAATTACCTTTGAACAGGTTACAGAAACACTGACTTCAGCATTACTTATTGTTTTTTTTTCCCCCTGGTGATATGGACCAGCCCAGACTATCATGTCTACCCAGTTCTTAAGCCTGGAGTAACTCCAGGCTTCCTGAACCATGTAATGATTTACTGACCAAGAATGGTTTTCTCAAAAATTTAGTCAAGTAAATCATTCCCCCAGCTCTTTGATTTTTCCCCTTAAGTTGATCCTGTTTAGAAATAGTTGAAGTCATAGCCTGATTTATGTAACTTTATTGGTGGTGCATGCTAGTTCCTCTACAAATTTCACAGACCCATCTTTTGCCAAAATTGAGTGTTTATAAAAATCTTTTTTGACAAAAATCAGTTATGGTAAACCTCATAATCTGACAGAGAGCTATCCTACTTTGAAAGGTTTAGATCCTCCAGATAGATACAAATAACATAAGAAAAAGCAGACACATGTTAAGTCATCTAACAGCAAAAGGGATACTTTATGGAAATGAACTCACAAGATAATAATTTGAATTTGACAAGGTGATAATTAAAGTCCCCCGATAGACTCCTTCCACATCTGTATGCCTTTCAGTAAAGTTGGTTAGCATATTAACTACTGCTGGAGAACACTAAAAAATATTCATGGGATGTTAAACTGCATATTATTATTCATTTCAATTTGTATAATAAATGTAACAAAATGCAATGCATACAATATTACACAAGAGGTACTAATCTCTATTATAGACATACTTTAAAGCACATTGATAACATACCAAGCCCTTAGATGCCAGTTTTATTGAGAGAAATTCAAGAGATTTGAGTAATAATTAATCTTTCTGGCAAGTGGAAAGAGGTGATAAATTTCTTGTGCATGTGGAATACTCAAATGGAGACATTTTCAGAGCAGTAGCCAGAACTGTTTTATATGACAGTTACTGAAGAATAACCATTGATACATATATTTTTTTTTTACTGGAAGTCCTTTATAATTAATAGTAGCTGGATTTGTGAAAAAGAACTGAGACTGGGATTGTTTAATATACTGTTTGTAGTTTATAAAGCAATAGTTCTTTAGAATAAGTTAAAATGAATACACTTCAAAAAGCTATCATCTGATTCCTGAGTAAGCTGTACTATCTCTTGTGACAGCAGTTTGCCAACTAGAAGCCATTCAAAGTGATCTCTAAATTATGTGAATGGGGTTGTACATTTAAAATATTTGTGTCTAGGACAAACCTACTCTTTCAGGTTAAAGGATGAGCTTTTCAAAGAAGCCTAAGGAGTTGGGCGCCCAACTTCGGATTCTCAAGTTAAGCACCTAACTCTGTTAAGTTCCTTGAAAATTCCATTTTAAATACATATATCTGTAAAATGAAGTTTTTCTTAGGAAAGCAATATCTATGTATTCAGGAGCACTATACAGTGTATATGAATGACATCAAAGGCTGGGTCTGTATTATCATTAATGAGCTTAGTCATCTTCCATGCAGTTCAGACAAAAGATGCAAAAATTGGCTCTATGCTCAAGGCGTCAGCTCAGGAGAAATTCATTTTTAAAGAAACCAGGCTGGTTATTCACAGGTTTCCTAGGGCTACTGGCAGAATAGAAGTTCTACAGTCAGTGGGTGTCGGGTGTGTGGTACTTGCCTATTATACATGTCTCAAAAATGAGAGACGCATATGAATTAGAGATTGAAAAGAATTATTAGATTATCCAGTCCATGACCCTGCCAGTAGAGGATTCTTCCCTACAGTTCATAGTATAATGATTTATATAGTCTAGTTTTAAATGTCTCCATGGTGCTGTCATTTCTTCTCTTTGGAGACTATTTCACAGTCTAATAGTCCTCAGCCTAAATCGTCTCTTCATTAATCACCCGGTTACTCCAATTTATGTCCCTTTGTATCACCATAAGCAATTACTCTCCTTCTTTGGGGATTAGTAGGTGTTACACTTTTGCACAAGTTTTCAAGGGAGGGAGAAGTGAATGGTTCTTTTCACCTCAGACCACAAAGACTCTTCAAACTGATGCTGCTGTTGGAATTCACTTGTATAAAGTGCCAGTATTTTGGCACTACCGATGTAATGGCCAATGGATCTGAGCAGTCAGAGTGAGTTGCATGCTTCAGCCTCTCAATGTTTTGTCACAGGGTAAATTGACATTCCATGTGAGTTCAGGCCCAGCTCCATCTATGCCTGGTTTCTTCCTAGATCATGGGACTTGGGGAACATGTGACTGAGAGCCAGACCTGATGTGATATCTAACAGAAGTCATGTTCTCAGTAGTAGAGGACTAGCAAGATTAGTCCTCAGCTGGGATCTCTCCAATAACTGGGACTGGTGAAGGACCAGCAGTGACTTCCTACTGAAAGGAAGCCAGGGAAGAGACTGTGGGGGAAGCACATCTTATCACTGAGGAGACTCTTGAGTAACCAGTTATAGAGAAAGTGTGAGTGAAATGAGCCTAGGCAGGGCTTGAGGGAAGATCGACTGAAAGAGGTCCAGTGAGAAGGCCTGACAGAGACAGGAAGAGGCAAAAGCAGGAAATGAGGAAGTTTGAACTTTGTGGTGAGCTTAAAAGGCTCAGGACTGGACCCCAGAATACAGAAAGGGCCTTAGAAGGGGTGGTGAAGAACCCTGTCACTTAGGAAAAGGCAGAAGGAAATTTGTAGCTTTGGGAGGGCAAAAGATAAATGGGCCCTACCATAGTGGAGCACATCTAGTGAAGGACTTTTGGAAACCCCTCTGATGCAGGGGATAAAGGGATTTTAAATACCCCTAGAACCAAGGGGGAAGGACATTAAGCTGAGGACGGAAAGAGGAAGTGTTCTGTTTGTTTGGACTGTACATACTCGCAAACAAAGAGAACTTTTGCTTTGGCCACAAGGCCAAAGCATCATATTTCCCAACAGCCCCGGCAAGCTTTCTCCCATGGAAAAAAATGAGGCCTGGTTACATGCAGAACATATAACATGGTTGCATAGGGACTGTACACCCAAGAGTCTGTCTAGTACATTGTGCACCAACGGGGTAGTACGGCTTCACTGTAACTAATGCTGCATTTCAGTCCTTGGCATTTACATCTTTGAAGTACATATGAACCATTATCTTGCCTCCTAAGTTATTATTAACCATGCTAATGCATATTTACCACTTCTAATATTTTCTCATAAGTCAGGGTTTCCTGACCATTGATCTTATTTATTGTTCTCCCCTGAATTTCCTTAATTCTTCATAATCTTATTTACCTGTCTATGTTTCTTTAGACTTTGGCAGCAAATAAGTAGGCAGAACCAGCAACTGGCTAGAACTTGGGACTGTCCCATATCAGGAAATCTGCGAGGTTTAACTCAGCCACACAGCACTTCCTGTATTTGTTAGCAACATAAATAGTAAGGAAGGGTCCAATTCTGCAACATGCTAAGTACACAAAGTCATTACATAGAAGTTGAAGGTGCTCTAGCTTCATGGATTTCTTCTTCTTTCTGCTTCCTTATCTGTTACCCATGAGGACCTTTCCTCTGGGTAAACTCTTGGTAAAGAAGACTAGATCAAGATAATTTCAGAAGGGCTTTTTTTTTATTTCTGCTTCCCTATCCTCCACCCATGAGGACCGTTCTTCTTGATAAAGAGGGCTGGATCAAGATAGATTCAGAAGGGCCAAATTTTCATATTTGCCCAAATCTGAAGTAAATGGGCCTTACACAAGAATTGTCTGAGGAGGTCAGAGATGAGAGGGACATTCTTTTCTCCTCTCTTCACCCAAGCCCTTAAGGCTGCAATAGAATCCATGGTCTTTCTGCTTCTCCTCTACAATGGGTTTTAACCTTTGAGTCTGCTTTGTTGTGAATTCACTGCCATGTCCAGCCCATCTCTACCTGCTACCTCTAACAATATAGTCTCAAATCAGCCGAGCCTACTCTGACTCTAAAACCCTACATTGCCTTCACATAGCACATCCAGTTGCTTTTGACTCTGGTGCGAAAGGCTGAACTGAAACTGCACAGTTTCCTGCAAAATATTGAATGTGAACAAAGCCTTGTTTAGAGATATACAGTGATTAAGGGAAACTAATTTTTTAAATATGTCACTCTCAAAATGCTGGTGTCACTCATGGCCCAAACAGGTGGAGGAAAAAATTTTTACTCTTATGGTGATTAGTTCAAAATCAAATTAGAGCACAATATATTAGGCCCACGAGTGAAAGGAATACTCATATTATTACAAACTGTGGTTGAGGCAATAGTGTGACCATGTGAGAGCACAGGTCATTTCTAGCTTTGTGACTTCTTAAGTAGTGTAGTTCACATGCTAAAACACAGGGATGTGCCACCTCGTTTTTGCGTTATTTCAGAATCATTCCAACACTGAAATTCCACTCAAATTCAGATGTTCCACTTATGAGCAATTGTTTAAAGGAGGAAGGGGAGAATGACATCCAGTGGATGCAAAAAAAAAGAAAAAAAAAGGCAATAACAGTAAAAAGTAAATCAGAAAGAGTAAAAGAAGGGAGAGAGAGAGAGAGAGAGAGAGAGAGAGAGAGAGATTCAACTGCAACAATGCAATACAGAGTGGATGCCATGTACAGGCCATCCACTTTTACTAGCCTAGCTTTTGGAAGTTCAGGGTTCAGCTATATCTACTACATTGCACCATCCTCTATTGATGGCAAAGCATATATTTGCACAGTTTTTCTTTTTTCCTTTTTTTTTATAACCCATACTTGGGAGGAGTGAGTGGATAAACATGGCTTTAAAATTACTGGAGGGAAATTGTTCACAAGTTTTAACTAACTTTGTGACTCTTGCAAACTTAAACATGTTTTTGATAGACTTGGAAAACTTTAAACGCCTTGAGGTTGACCTGTTTGTAGCAGTGATGATAACAAGCCCAAGCCTGGTTTGTCTTAGAGTCCATTAACTACTGTATACTTTAGTTAGATTTCTCAAATAAGCGAAAGTGACTAATATTTCCCTTAATCTGAATCTCAGATGGGAATGTCTGCAATGCTGTTTGACAGACATATTCAGATTAATGGGATCACTAGCAAAGGTCAATAATTAAACCCTGGGGCACGTGGAAAAACCTGACAGTAACATTTGCCAGGTGTAGTTTTTGGAGATGGCCTGCTATCACTTAGTGACCAGTAGCCATTAGATAGCAGTAACAGTAAGCCTGTCACCACAAAACACGTCTTATTTGATAAGCAAGTCAACATTCCACCACCTTGGGACATTGCAGTATGCTTATTGCTTGCTAGACATTAGCATGCCCTACAAAAGTATGGAGCTTTCTTATTTATGTACATTTGCTTATATGCCTCTCCCTTTCACCTTCCCTTTACATGAAGTCCCAATCAACTTTTGGAATATGGTATTATTCAATGTGAGTGAGGGAATCAGAATCTGGACCTTATGAGGCTGACATTTATTTTTAAACATTCTTGGCCTTCATTTCCAGTCAGATTGTCCACTAAAAGAAGCAAACATGCTATTTAATATAAATATTGTACTGGCTCAATGGGGAAAAATCAAGCTTGTGGAAAATGTAAATTGGGTTGATATCACTTTAAATTGGGTATTTCCATTAAAAGAAATGATCAACTTTGTTGTTGTTTTGTTTTAAGAAGCAAACTTTGATTTTTCTCAACTTTGTTTTCTTTTTGTCAGTTTATTTATTTTGCAGCTTCTACTTGAAGTGGTTTACACAAAAATTCAGTAGCAGCCCTGGCAATTGGGGGAGCGGGGGAACAGCTATATAGAGTGATTCTGTACTGCTGTAAAGTTCCTTCTAACCTCATATGTGTAGAGCCATCTGATATCTGTCCCATATGGAATTTGGTGCTCTGGAGGGTTATCTGGAAAAAGAATAGTTGGATGTGGTCACTTTGAAATATAAATCAATTCAGATCACAAGGAATGGAGTAGAGGTTTACAGCATGCTCAGAGAATAAGCCCACCCCATTCAGACTTGCCATATATAAAGTAATGTCTGGGTGCATTGTCTTTTTTACAGTAGTATGCAATGGCTGGATTATAAACCTGACGTGTGACTCTCTAGTGAGTGGTACTGTCTGGCATCATGTTGACGATTGATTGCTTTTAACTGCAGTACCCAGGAATTCTGTTTATTCTTAGTAATAAAAGATCATTTTCCTTTAACAGGAACCAAGCAATACTCAAATACGTATCTCTGTGTTCACTTGAGTGTTAATCTGCTTTGATACACCTCTCCAGGAACTGGCTGATGTCAGCTCTAAAGCATTGTATAGTGCGTGTCCCAATTCCATGATGTATCTTCAGTATCAAAGGAAAGCATTAGGAATCTATATATTACAATAAAATAAAACAATTGATTAATAAGGCTATGTCTACATTTGGGAGTGTGTGATTGCCAGGTTGCTCAAGCTAGCCCATTAAAAATATGTGTGTCGCATGGGTGGCAGCTTCCGCTAGCTGCCCTGAATATGCAACCATGGGGTAGGTACATACTTGAGTGGCTAGTCTGACCTGCCACTTGTTCTAGCCTGGTCATGCTGCTATTTTTAGGTGCTGGATCCAGCAGAGCTAACACGAATACCTCTGTGTGAGCTGGGAATCACACCTCTCATCTCAAATGTTGAGGGAAGACTGAAATGCACTTAACTATTTGGTAGGGTGATCAGATTTCCCATTTTTAAAGGGACAGTCCCATTTTGGGGGACTTTTTCTTATGTAGGCACCTATAACCCTCCACCCCCTGTCCTGTTTTTTTCACCGTTGCTATCTGGTAACCCTACTATTTGGTAAATGCCCCACTTATCACAGTTTTGAATCAAGGGAAACAATAACAATTTATGGTCAGAGGTCTGTTTGTTATGTAAATCTAGGGCTGGCACAATGAATGTGTAGGAGAACAAAATACAGCATATGACCATGGCATTATGAATGGCTATGTCCCAAATAATGCTCTATTTGTTTCCTAGAACTGTAATACAGTTACTCTTTTTCCAGTGTAACAAATAATGTAACAAATGTAGCAGTGTAACAAATATCTGCCACTAATAAACTCTTGCCAATTATTTAATCCAGATACATGATTCTGATTCCTCCTCCAGGCCTCCATTCCGTTACACGAGAGCCCTTTTACACAGTTTGGCAAAATAAAATGGCCTTAAGTGAGTGGAAGTTACACACTCACTTTAATGCCCCTTTATACTGCCAAAGTTGTATAAAGGGGCCTTCATGTAACAGGGAATCAGGCCAATGGAAAACAGGTTTAAGTTTTTTGCAGGGCAACTGGCTATTACCATATTTATAGCTATTAAAATTTAAATCAATGAGACCATCATAACTTTAAGGTCTTTTCAAGTATATGTGTAAAATGTTATGTGCATGACTTCAAAAGAATAGGTAAACAACCAGGATTATAGCCCATATTGTAATGACTGGACAGTTCAGGGTCCAGTTCTGCACTTCTTATTAAGATTACATCTTGCACTAAGGTCAAGGTGAGCTTTGCTTAAGAATGCACAGGTATCAGCTACCTTGTGGGTGAAATTATATAGCCTCTCAAACATTTCTGAGCACTTATTTGCACAAGTAGCCCCACTGATATCGACTCCTGTAAGTGCCCAGCAAAGTGAAGGAAGGTTGCAAAATCTAGTCCTGTAACATTTATATACTATAAAATGAGACAAGTAAGAAATAAAGATTTAACTGAGATTTATAATTTTATTTTATTTTATTTTATTTTAAATCCCTTTTCACAAAATACTCTGGTCTGAATCCGGGAGTTCAGATTCCCTGTTCTTATTGAAGCAAGCTCCCAGTGAATTAAGATGTTTTATCTAAGCAAATACTAAGTTGGGACCTCCATAATTTTCTCTGTCTTTTGTTACTACGGGTGGTGCATTACATATAGCGCCCGGAGAATTTTATGTATTAATTCATGCTGATGAAAATATTATGATAAAAAAAAAAGGAAAACTGATCTTAATTATTATTGTTATGGAAATTATCTTTTGACTTTTTTTTCCTGTTTACAAAAGTACCTGTATTTGCTTCCTAAGATACAGTTGTTTACTGTGATTGATAAGTTCACTAGCTTTTAAGCTCATTCACATCCATTAGTTCTGCCTTTTCCCCCTGTTAAAAATCAGGAACTGTCAGATTGAAATAGCACAATCAGTTAATGTTCTTGCCAGATACAAATAGTGTCCCTGGGGTGGCAAAAACGATTCTCGAGCAGAAAGAAATAGCTCTTAAAATGTTGCCTGTTGACACTGGTCACTCCATTTACTTTATAGGAAATGCTGAAACAGATAACAGATAATTGTACAAATAGAGTTTAATGGGTGTTTGATGACTAACTTCCCAAAATATTTCATTTTTTAGACAAAACAATAACCTTTGAAATAACACATTTAGCAAAAAATCAGTGCTGCAAAAATATAGGTTAGTCTCATACAAAATAGGAAGGCAAACTGCTTTAGCTGTTAGAGCTAAATCTGTATATGTTCTGCAAATTTGGATGTGATTTAAAGCCCATTAAGGTCAGCAGAGAGACACTCTTTGACTTTAATGGGCTTTGGATCATGTTCAATATATTACCAATGCAGTTATCCATGTGCTTTACAGATATATAGAAGACATGATCAATACTCTCTAGAGTCTGGATAAAATTCTGGCCGCTTTGTTTACCTGCCATGTCCACAGGTTTGGCCAATCATGGCTCCCACTGGCAGAGGTTCACTGCTGCAGGCCAATGGGGGCTGCGGGAAGGGGAGTGGGCCAAGGGACATACCGGCCGCCACTTCCCGCAGCCCCCATTGGCCTGCAGCGGCAAACTGCAGCCAGTGGGAGCCGCGATTGCAGACATGGCAGGTAAACAAACAGACCCAGCCCGGCCCGCCGGTGCTTTCCCTGAACAAGGGGCATCCCAAGTTTGGAAAACACTAGAATACAAGATCATTCACAGCACAGATGTAGGCAGTTGGACAAAGGGAATTCCCAGTCTGCATTAGTGGTATCAGTGATCTGTCCAGAGGGCTACTTGGGTTATGGCTCCCTGCAGCCACAGACAATGGTAACACCCTGTGACAGAATACACCTCTGTATTCACAACCTACACACTATTTTAATAATCTTTGTACAAAGTATTCCTTGTAAAGTATCATTTGAAAACTCATAATTTGCTGGTCAGTATTGTCCTGGTAAAATATATGTGGCAACATTGTAGTTGTAAGATTCCCCTGTATGGTGTTAACATGTTCCAAACCCCACAGCCCTGCCCAAACAGAAACTGGCAAACAGATTTATCCTAAGCAAAGGAATTAGTGCTCTGCTTAATTTGCATTTAAGCAGTAAACAGAGTCATCAAGTAGGAAGGGAAATCAAAGGAAGTTTAAAGAGGTGAAAAAAAACCCAGCAGGGAACATCCTTCCATGTAGACTCTTTGGCTCCTGGTTCTCAGCTGGAAATATTTTCAGAAGGGGGACTGAAACTATAAAAAGGAGGGACATACACCCCAAGGGACACCCCTCTCTCTCCCTGCCCATCACATTCAGTGCACCTGAAGAAACAAAGGAAGCATTCCCTGTACTTTTGGGGAGGGTTCCTGACCTACAGTGTTTGATCAGTAAGACTTCTGAAAGCCTGTGGTGAGAAGCTTTGCTAGAATCTGATATAGTTTGTTAAGTTAGGTATTAGTAAATGTCTTATTTTATTTTTCTTGTCATCATTTCTGACTTTTATGCCTCATTACTTGTACTCACCTAAAATCTGTCTCTTTATAGTTAATAAACTTATTTTATTGTTTTATCTCATTGAGTGTGTTCAAGTTGAAGTGTCTGGATAACTCCATTTCTGGCAACAATTTTTACATATTATTCCCTTCAAGGAATAACAGAGTTAATACATTTGTATTGCACAGGAGAGGGCTGCCTGTACATGACAGGGGAAAATCTGAGGACTGGAGGGTGTCGGGGTTCTCCCTGTGGTAATTTTTAGGGCTGATAAGAGCCAGGGTGTGGCTGGCTGGCTGCAGCACACACAGACATAGCTGAGAGTGTCTTACATGTTGGAGGCTGTTTGTGAGCAGCAAGGCATTGTAAAGGGATCCCCAAGTTACACAGCTGGGGTCACACAGATACCCATTATTCTGGATTGTACCCTGGTACAGCATGCCTGCACCCAAGGTTTTGGAGTAAAGCTGGTTGAAAATTTTTCCATTCAACTTTTCCATGCTGTTTTATCAAAACTGAAATGTTTCACAGAAATGTATCTGTTTTAATGAAAAATTCCTTTGGGAATCTTTCTCAGCTCTAAGATGGAATAGAGAGAATGAGAATAACCAGCCTAGAAACAGGGACGTCAACCTAAGCCTCCCACTTACTAGGTGAATGCCATAATCACCAAGCTGTTAGTTATTATGGTGTGGTTTGGCTGGTCGGTCTTTCTTTTTTTTTTTCTGGCCAGCACCAAAGTTTGAAGGCCCCAAAGGCTGGCTGTAATGATAGTGACTCTGTTTATCTGTTCATAGTATTAATTTTTCATTTTTCTTGGTATAAACTGGTCAGTAGCTGGGTTCAAGAAATATTTCCCACTAATACAGCATTGTATTAGTGGGTGTATTTTGGTCATATTAGACCATCTTCTCAAGCATTTGACAATAACCAGAGGAAGGTTTTCAGGCTAGATGGATCTTTGGTCTGTTGTGGTAAAAGAATTTCTACAGTGTGTTCATAACGACCAGCTGATTATTAAAAGCACATTTATTAAGGTTTAACCACTTTGTTAGATATAGGGTTCAACCAGATAGTGGTTAAACCTCCAATAAGTATGTTTTTAATAGTCAGTTAGTATTTAAATAACGCACAATGGTTAATCTCAGTAAATCTCAGCGTAATATGAGTATTTAGAAACTTTAATATAAAGTATTACTTAAAAGCTTACATGGGTTTTTATGTCTAGTCATGTAGATTTGTTTCATGAATTGGTGCTGTATAAGAGCATATCTTAACAACATTAGAACTTCAGGTTTTCTTGCCAACTTCTGCTTTTTTTTTTATTTTTATTGCTACATTAGATGACCAGCAATGTGCCGGGAAATTAAAAATACTTATTGATATATTTATTAGGTATTACACATTTTTAGGGAATGATTAAATAACATTTAACCTTACTTAAACCATCCTTAAACAATCCTTATGCTTAGGCTGAATTCTAGGAACATGTGTGGTTTAAAAGAGTTGTGGGGGCAGGATCATGTGACACTAGCAATCCACTCCAACTCTGTAAACTGATACCAATTAACTATCTTATATGTATTGTAAAGGCAGTACTGATCTATACCTTGTTTCTGTTCCTATTAAGAACCTCATATTCCTTATGTGAATGTGAATTGCTGTTTGAGTTAAAGATCCCTCTTTGGTAACTACAACTGTCCATCTGGACCAGATCATGTTTCTTCATTTATGTTTAGCAGTATGTTTTTAGTCTTTTTTCTTGCATGTTAATTAATTTTTCATTTGTTTATTTGTCAGCCCAAACAATGCACTCCCCTCTGCCCCTTGATTGTATATTTTCATAGCAATGGTACTAAACTGGAGGCTGTGTTTGTCACACTTTCCATCTCTGTTTTTGATAGTGAGCATGATTATATAGAACTCATATCCAACCTATGTGTGTGACATAATCACAATTGTACTGTGGGTCTTTGCTGTGGGATAGTTAATATTTTGTGTGTTCATTCCTTCAGGGGAATTCTCCCTCCATTCTTCCTTTAACTTTATTTTTTTAAGACTGATTTTTTAAAAACGTGTGAATATAGGGCCAGATTCTGGTACCCTTGCTCACACTGAATAGTATTTTAGTTCATAAGCAGTCCAATTGATGTCAATGGGAGAGTGTATGGAGGAAGATGATACTCAGCATGAATAAGGGTTTCAGAAACTGGCCCATAATATAAATATCAATATATCTGAAATTCACAGTTGTACTGCTTGTATTTTTACTAATGATAGTTACTAATATGTTACTACTTTTTGAAAACTTAATCATGGGCTTTCTTTGTGAAAGAGCTTTATAAAATATAAAATTTTATAAGGAAAGTCTAAGCATTTTGAGGTCCTGCTCAGAAAGTTTTCACAGAACAAATGGGGGACTGTGGACCCAGACCTGTTAAGTGTCATTCATCTTGGGGGATATTCATGAATTTGACATCTTGGGTAATATCTCACATTTTTTGCGCATATATAAAGAAGATCAAGACAGACTGCCTTTTAACTGAGGGAGAAGGTGCCCTAGGCTCAAAGCCAGACTCATGGGTACAGTCTCACTCTTTTGCTAATTGCTGTTGATATTTCTGTGTAGTTCACCACCTGTATTCCTGTCCATGGACTATTATCCCTAACCAAGGGGCAGACAGTCATAAGGCAAATGGGAGGTTACATAATGTCACTTTTGTCAGGGAATAGAATACATGTCTTCAATATGACAAGGCCAAGACTCTTTCACTCTTTCTTTCAGAAAGAGTGTTCCAAATCGATAGGCCTAGCTATCCATTCTGCAATCACCTCTCTAACCTCCCAGCATCAGGAACAGAACCCAGAAATCCTGTTATCTGGTTTGAATGTCCCTTGTTGAGCTCCCTTTGCTGGACTATTAATCAAGCTTTTGTTTTTGGGTCTCACCATGCTGGACCCATGTGCTGTTAAATTTCTCAGATCTGGGTAGGCTCCAGCACTGACTCTTTCTTTAGCCTCTGTGCCCCATTTCCTGGCCACAGCCTCTAAGAACCTAAGAGCACAAGAAGGGACAATACTGGGTCAGACCAAAGGTCCATTTAGCCCAGTATCCTGTCTTCTGACAGTTGCAAATGCCAGGTGCCCCAGAGGGAATGAACAGAACAGATAATCATCAACTGATCCATCCCCCATTGCCCATTCCCAGCTTCTGGCCAACAGAGGCTAGGGACACCATCCCTGCCCATCCGGGCTAATAGCCATTGATGGATCTATCCTCCATGAACTTATCTAATTCTTTTTTGAACCCTGTTATAAACTACTTTGAACCCTGTTATAAACTACAGTCTTGGCCTTTACAACATCCTCTGGCAAGCAATTCCACAGGTTTACTGCTTTGTTTGAAAAAATACTTACTTTTGTTTGTTTTAAACCTGCTGCCTATTAATTTCATTTGATGACCCTACTTCTTGTGTTACGAGAATGAGTAAATAATACTTCCTTATTTACTTTCTCCATGCCAGTCATGATTTTATAGACCTCTATCATATACCCCCTTAGTCATCTCTTTTGCAAGCTGAAAAGTCCCAGCCTTATTAATCTCTCCTCATATGGCAGCAGTTCCATACCCCTAATCATTTTTGTTGCTCTTTTCTGAACCTTTTCAATATATATTTTTTTTCCAATATATATTTTTTGAAATGGGATGACCACATCTGCATGCAGTATTCAAGATGTGGGTGTACCATAGATTTATATAGAGTCAATATGATTTTTTCTGTCTATTATCTATCCCTTTCTTACTGATTCCCAACATTCTGTTCACTTTTTTGACTACCACTGCAAATTGAGTGGATGTTTTCAGAGAACTATCCACAATGACTCCAAGATTTCTTTCTTAAGTGGAAATGGCTAATTTAGACCCCATCATTTTATATGTATAGTTGGGATTATGTTTTCCAATGTGAATTATTTTGCATTTATCAACATTGAAATTCTTCTGCCATTTTGTCACCCAGTCACCCAGTTTTGTGAGATCCTTTTGTAGCTCTTTGCAGTCTGCTTGGGACTTAATTATCTAGAGTAGTTTTGTATTACCTGCAAATTTTGCCACCTTACTGTTTACCCCTGTCAAGGCTGATTCCCCATTCTGGCACTTCGAGTGCAGAAGATGTGGGACTGGAAGGATTCTAAACATTAATACTGGCCACTCCAGGCTGGTATTAAACTCCCAAGATTACAGCTTCTTTCTGGCCTTGGATGGGTAGATGCTGCCACCACCCCCTGCAAAAAAACCTTTTTGACCCAGGAAGGCGTACTTGGGAATTCCTCCCTGTGGGGTACTCCCAAGCCCTTTCATCCCCACCACTCTGGGGAAGAGCTGAGAAAGAAAAAAAGGAAAACAAAGGAAATTAGCTGTTGCTGATTAAACAACATATGTACAAATCTCTTAGGACACAAAAACCCAATCCTGTTCTTAACTTTTTTTATTAAAAACAAAAAGAAAGAAAATACATCTGGAACTGAGGCTATTGCTAGATTTAAAAAGAGCAAATATAATAATTAAGCATAAAGAATGGTTTTCTTGAGATCTAGTTTAATGGTTACAAGCAAAACAAAAGCACTGGGGGGTTAGCACAGAGGAGTCCAAAAGCTTTACAGAAATAAAAGAGATAAACCTAATTACGTCTTCCTAGACATTTCCTGATCTACTTTCATATCTGGGGCTTCAAATTGAGTAGTTTCTAGCTATGATCTGGTGATTTTTTTATATGTGGTTTACAGCTTTTGACAGCATAGCTCCAGCCCTGTTTCTGCTCTGTCCCCTATCTCCGGAGAACAACAACAGACAGAGAAAGGGAAAGTTTTTTCCCAATTTTAAAAAAGTTCTAGCCCTCCCATTGGCTCTTTTGGTCAGGTGCCCACTCCCTTCCTTTTACCTACAGGCTTTTTGAACCTTTTATAGGTAAAGCAAGTAGAGAACAGCTACTAACAGGGATTTTGTAGCTAACTGGCTGGCTGGGTGTCCATAAAAGGGAGCTACCCTTCCATCCCCCTTCATTTATCACAACCCCTTTTTCTGATCATTTATGAATACGTTGAATAGGACTGGTCCCAGTACAGACCCCTGGAGAACACCACTATTTACTTCTCTCCATTCTGAAAACAGACCATTTATTCCGACCCTTTGTTTCCTATATTTTAACCAGTGACAAATTCATGAAAAGACCTTCCCTCTTATCGTCTGCCAGCTTATTTTGCTTAAGAGACTTTGGTGAGGTGCCTTGTCAAAGGCTTTCTGAAAATCTAAGTACACTATATCCACTGGATTCCCCTGTCCACATGCTTTTTGACCCCCAACAGAGAATTCTAGTAGAGTGGTGAGGCATGATTTCCTATTACAAAAAACATGTTGACTCTCGCCCAACAAATTATGTTCATCTATGTGTCTGACAATTTTGTTCTTTACTGTAGTTTCAATCAGTTAGCCCAGTACTGAAATCAGGTTTACTGGCCTGTAATTAACGGGATCACCTCTGGAACCCTTTTAAATTTTAACAATTGGTGTCAGATTAGCTATCTTCAAGTCATTTAGTACAGAAGTTGATTTAAATGATAGGTTACAAACTACAGTTAGTAATTCTTCAGTTTCACATTTGAGTTACTTCAGAACTCTTGGGTGAATACCATCTGGTCCCGGTGACTTATTACTGTTTAGTTTATCAGTTTGTTCCAAAACCGCCTCTAATGACACCTCAATCTGGGACAGTTCCTCAGATTTGTCATGTAAAAAGAATGGCTCAAGTTTGGGAATCTCCCTCACATCCTCAGCCATGAAGACTGATGCAAAGAATTCATTATTTTTTTCTGCAATGGCCTTATCATCCTTGAGTGCTCCTTTAGCATCTTGGTTGTCCAGTGGCCCCATTGATTGTTTAGCAGGCTTCCTGCTTTGGATGTCCTTAATTTTTTTTTTTTTTTTGCTATTTCTTTTTGAGTCTTTGGCTAGTTTTTCCTCAAATTCTTTTTTGGCCTTCCTAATTATATTTTTACACTTCATTTGCTACACTTTATGCTCCTTCTATTTTCCTCATTAGGATTTAACTTCCATTTTTTAAAGGATGCCTTTTGTCTCTCACTGCTTCTTTTACTTTGTTGTTTAGCCATGGTGGCACTTTTTTGGTTCTCTTACTATGTTTTTTAATTTGGGGTATACATTTAAGTTGAGCCTCTATTATGGTTTCCATGTAGCTTGCAAGGATTTTACTTTTGGCACTGTACCTTTTAATTTCTGTTTCACTAACTTCCTCATTTTTGTGTAGTCTCCCTTTCTGAAATTAAATGCTACAGTGTTGGCTGCTGTGGTGTTTTCTCCGCCACAAGGATGTTAAATTTAATTATATTATAGTCACTATTAACAAGCGGTACAGCTATATTCACCTCTTGGACCAGATCCTGTGCTTCACTTAGGACTTAATCAAGAATTGCCTCTCCTCTTGTGGGTTCCAGGACTAGCTGCTCCAAGAAGCAGTCATTTAAGGTGTTAAGAAACTTTAACTCTGTATCCTGTCTTGATGTGACATGTACCCAGTCAATATGGGCATAGCTGAAATCCCCTGTTATTGAGGTTTTATTTTTATAGCCTCTCTAACCTCCCTGAGCATTTCACAGTCACTATCACCATCCTGGCTAGGTGGTTGTTAAGACTATAGCAGTAGGGATATATTATTATTAGAGAATGGGATTACTAGCCATAGAGATTCTGTGGTACAGTTTGGTTCATTTAAGATTTTTACTTTCTTTCACATTTAGTGCCACTCACCCACCAGGATGACCTATTCTGTCCTTCTGATATATTTTGACTATCCTCATTCCACTAAGTTTCTGCGATGCCTATTATATCAATATCCTCATTTAATAGGAGGCACTCTAGTTCAGTCATCTTATTATTTAGACTTCTAGCATTTGTATATAAGCACTTTAAATATTTGTCACTTTTTAGCTGTCTGCGATTACATGATGTAATTGAATGGGCCTCTTTTTCATTTGACTGTTTCTCCTCAGATCCTACCTGTATTTTATCATTTTCCATCCTCTCCTCCTTACTAGGACATAGAGAATCTCCATTAATAGATCCTCTGCTGAGAGATGTCTCTGTCTGAACCACATGCTCCTCCCTACCTGTCAGCTTCCCCCACTCCCCCCCCCCCCCCCAAGCTCTTAGTTTAAAAACTGCTCTATGACCTTTTTTATTTTAGGTGCCAGCAGTCTGGTTCCATTTTGGTTTAGGTGGAGCCCATCCTTCCTGTATAGGCTCCCCCTTTCCCAAATGTTTTCCCAGTTCCTAGTAAATCTAAACCCCACCTCCCTTACCCATTTTTTCATCCACGAATTGAGACCCTGCAGTTCTGCCAGTCTAACTGGCCCTGCGCGTGGAATTGGAAGCATTTCAGAGAATGCTACCATGGAGGTCCTGGACTTTGATCTCTTACCTAGCAGCCTAAATTTGTCCTCTAGGACCTCTCTCCTATCCTTCCCTATGTCATTGGTACCTACATGTACCATGATCACCAGCTCCTTCCCAGCACTACACATAAGTCTAACTAGATATCTCAAGAGATCTGCAACCTTAACACCAGGCAGGCAAGTCAACATGTTTGCTACTCCTTCACAGATGGGAACCTTGTGGTCCAGCTGTTTTATGCCCCCAGCATCAGTATTGATCCTCCAAGTCACCCCAATTTTTAGTTACACCTTTTTCACAGAATTCCAATCTTGTGGTTACTCTGGTTTCCAGAACCTCTCCAGGGACACATAATAGTTGAAGCTATAACACATAGGCTGTCCCTTTCTGCTCCTGCACAGCCTTGTTTCCTGCTTCTGGTCTCTTTTCCCTCTCTATACAGAGTCTAATGAGAGATTCCGCCTTTCATAAAGTGGCAGTCCCTTCTGTCATGTGACCCCCTGATCAGCCTAATCAGGTGTTCAAAGTCCCCCAGCAGGTGATCCATTGCTTGGATACTAGCCAACATGGCAGAACCAGTTTTTTTGGTTTGGCCACCTTCTTTGTCCATATGAATAGAAGATGATCAAGGTTTAACAACCCTCCACTGTTAGCTCTGTGTCTCCACCTCTTGGAATTTCATCCCAAGATGGAAGTAAAAAGAGAGCAGAGCAGACAGATTAACCTTACAGTCAAAATGAATTTTGTAGTTTGATAAAGATATATAGAGAAAGTTCATCATTTCCCATAGAATTAATAAACTACACAGAGTTACAGTAAATCTTCACACTCACATTCCATGAAGTCTAGCATATATTTGTCAAATTCACTGGCAAAGTGTGTGTCGTATCAGTCTCTAAGTTCTGGTCTCTATATAGGAAGCTAATATTGTAATCGGTAGCTCCTGTTGGTCAAGTGGAAGAAGTTAGCACAGTAGATCAGAAGGTCTTAAATCCTGCTCTTAAACTGGTGGAAAATATAGCATGCAATCATATATTTAAAGACTATGTCATAATTTATATGCAGAAGGAAACAATCAACGTCACATGGATTAAACTCAATACTGGCATTTCTGAACTTTTGAGTGCTTCACTTTGTATTTTAGTGTTCTTTTAATGTAGGGGTGGGTGTGTCTATTCCTACATTGAGTGCCTCTTATTTTTATGGAATAATTGTAACTGTTCAGATAATTTTTCCACCTTATATTTACAAGTTTTGTTAATATTTGTTCTTTTGTCTTATTTGTATTGTTTGTATTTTGGTGAAGAAGTCCCTTCAAGAAGAAGATGGGAGACGCATCACCAAAAGTGTGTGTTTCTTGTCTGTATGCTATTTAACACTTCTATTTATTACCGGGAAGAAAACATAAAATTATCACTAATAAAAGTTGCAGATAAGAGAAAAATTGGGGAGTGGTAATTAATGAAGAGGACAGGTCACTATTTCAGAGTGATCTGGATAACTTGGTAAGCTAAGCTCAAACTAGCTATATGTGTTTTAATATGGCTAAATGTATAAGTATACATCTAGGCACAAAGAATATAGCAATACTTACAGGATAGGGGACTCTATCCTGCGGAGTAGTAACTTGGAAAAAGATTTGGGGGTCATGGTGGATAATCAGCTGAACATGAGCTTCCAGTGTGATGCTTTGGCCAAAAGAGTTAATGTGATCCTGGGATGCATAAATAGGAGACTCTTGAGTAGCAGCAGAAGGGTTATTTTAACTTTGTTTTTAGTACAGATGTGACCGCTGCTGGTATATGGAGTTCCGGTGTCCACAATTAAGGAAGGATATTGATAAATTGGAGGGGGTTCAGAGAAGGCCCGCAGGAACGATTAAAGAATTAGAAAACCTGATTTATAGTGATAGATTGAACTCCTTTTGAGTCTATTTAGCTTAACAAAGAGAAGGTTAAGAAGTGACTTGATTACAGGTTATAAGTACTGACATGAGGAACAAATATTTAGTAATGAATTCTTCAATCCAGCAGAGAAAGATATGGCAAGATCCAAAGGCTGGTAGCTGAAGCTAGACAACTTCAGGCTGGAAATAAGGTGTACATTTGGAACAGTGAGAATAAATAGTCATTGAAACAACTTGCCCAAGGTGTTGGTAGAGTCTCCATCACTGACAATTTTTAAATAAAGACTGGATGTTTTTTTCTAAAATATATGCTCTAGGAATTATTTTGGGAAGTTCTCTGGCCCGTGTTTATACAGAAGGTCAGACTAGGTGCTTATAATGGTCCCTTGTGGCCTTGAAGTCTTTGAATTGTAGAGTGTGTCTGCAGGTGAGTGAGAACTGTGTGGGGAAACTACCTGTGTATCTAAGGAGTGGAAGACTCTGCCGTATGCAAACTTCAGAAAAGTTAGAAATTGTTTTCATTCTTGGCTAAAGTTTGGGTTCCCAAATCTTCTTGGACATCACAATAAATGAAGCTTCTTGGAATTCACCATCCTGTAATTGTCCGTTTTTCAGTTTGAAAAAGAAGGAAAAAATAGATGCCAAACATGCACTTGGTGTAAAATGCAAAGGATGAATAGGACCTAGGAATGATAGCTACAAAAACAGACAGAATCGTAAAACTGCCAGTGCAATCCATGGCTGCAGTCAAAAAGGCAAAGAGAATTCAGATGTTCATAAATAAGCATTGAATACAAATGAGGAAAAAGAAAAAAATCTAGCACTTTATAATAGAAGACTTTTTAGACCACACACTCAAGTGAGACAAATTCTGCTCTAATATATGTAAACTGGGTTCAGTAAGAATTAGATAAGTTCGTGGAGGATAAGTCCATCAATGGCTATTAGCCAAGATTGTCAGGGACACAACCCCATACCCCAGGTGTCCCTAAATCTTCAGGTACCAGAAGCTGGGACTGGACAACAGGGGATGGATCACTCGAAATTGCCCTACTCTATTCATTCCCTCTAAAGCATCTGGCACTGGCTACTGTCAGAGACATGATACTGGGCTAGATGGATCATTGGTCTCATCCAGTATAGCCCAGTTCTTAAGTTGTTGTTTATACCCTGTGCAATCCCACTGATATGTAAGTTTTGGCAGAATGTGGCTCCATATATGTGGGGTGACCAGATAGCAACTGTGAAAAAACAGGACAGAGGGTGGGGGGTAATAGGCACCTATATAAGAAAAAGTCCCCAAAAATGGGACTGTCCCTTTAAAAACAGGACATCTGGTCACCCTACATATATGGTTTATAAGTGCCTTTAAATATAAACAAGTATCAGGGCTGGCTGTGTTAATCTGTATCCACAAAACCAACGATGAGACCAGTGGCACCTTAAAGACTAACAGATTTATCTGAGCATAAGCTTTCGTGGGTAAAAAACCCCACTTCTTCATATGCATGGAGTGAAAATTACAGATGCAGACATAAATATACTGACACATGAAGAGAAGGGAGTTACCTCACAAGTGGAGAACCAGTGCTGACAGGGCCAATTTGATCAGGGTGAATGTAGTCCACTCCCAATAATAGATGAGGAGGTGTCAATTCCAGGAGAGGCAAAAGTGCTTTTGTAATGAGCCAGCCACTCCCAGTCCCTATTCGAGCCCAAATTAATGGTGATAAATTTGCAAATGAATTTTAGTTCTGCTGTTTCTCTTTGAAGTCTGTTTCTGAAGTTTTTTTGTTCAATTATAGTTACTTTCAAATCTGTTATAGAATGTTCAGGAAGATTGAAGTGTTCTCCTACTGGCTTTTGTATGGTACTATTCCTGATGTCTGATTTGTGTCCATTTATTCTTTTACGTAGGGAGTCCGGTTTGGTCAATGTACATGGCAGAGGGGCATTGCTGGCATATGATGGCATATATAACATTAATAGACGTGCAGGTGAATGAGTCACTGATGTGGCTGGGTCCTCTGATGGTATCGCTAGAGTAGATATGGGGACAGAGTAGGCAACAAGATTTGCTACAGGGATTGGTTCCTGGGTTAGTGTTTCTGTGATGTGGTGTGGAGTTGCTGGTGAGTATTTGCTTCAGGTTGGGGATGGGGCTGTCTGTAATCGAGGACTGGCCTGCCTCCCAAGGTCTGGGAGAGTGAGTGATCGTTTTCCAGGATAGGTTGTAGATTGTTGATAATGTGCTGGAGAGGATTTAGCTGGGGGCTGTAAGTGATGGCCAGTGGTGGTCTGTTATTTTCCTTGTTGGGCCTGTCCTGAAGTAGGTGATTTCTGGGTACCCGTCTCGCTCCGTCAATCTGTTTCTTCACTTCCCCAGGTGGGTATTGTAGTTTTAAGAATGCTTCATAAAGATCTTGTAGGTGTTTGTCTGAGGGATTGGAGCAAATTCGGTTGTATCTTAGGGCTTGGCTGTAGACAATGGATTGTGTGATGTGTCCTGGATGGAAGCTGGAGGCATGTAGGTAAGTATAGTGGTCAGTAGGTTTCTGGTATAGTGTGGTGTTTATGTGACCATCACTTATCTGCACTGTAGTGTCCAGGAAGTGGATCTCTTGTGTGGACTGGTCCAGACTGAGGTTGGTGGTGGGGTGGAAATTGTTGAAATCCAGGTGGAATTCTTCAAGGGCCTCCTTCCCGAGGGTCCATATAATGAAGATGTCATCAATGTAGTGCATTTTTACTGTAGCCGTAGATTGTGGGACTGTATGTGGGTGTACATTTAGCTGTTAAGCTATTGTCCATTAATGGGTCCTGCACTGTAGGCCTATATATCAGGAAACAGAAAAGTTTCAGAAGATGGCAATGTGATACTGTATGATTGAATATGACCATTTATATCATTGATATTACCACTGCTATACAATTGCAACAAATCTTGTACAAAGTATGTCATGTAATGTATCAATGGAAAAGTTACAATCCATTAAATATGATTATCCTGTTTATATGCGTGTATCATCTTTGTAGGCGAAGTTATGAATATTGGCTGTGCACTGGTATCTTATACATGTGTTGTATGCTTGAGTAACACCCACCAGATAGAATTTACATTCGAGCCAGACAGCTATGTGTTGATGGCCCATTAAGAACATTTCACTCTAACAATAAGCCATAGAAGAAACTCATTCAGCCCAGCTAGCTCTTCCTGCAGATGACTCAGTCTCCAAGGGGCCAATGGCCACTCCCTGTGAGTATCAAAACTACGTAAGGGCATGTGATATGCTCATGTGACCCTGGACTCCATCCTGGGTCAGTAATTTTCAGTTCACCTGGGTTGTAGGCTTTGTTTGAGACAGTAAATTCCATGCAAATGGCAAAGGATAGAAAAGACACCTGAGACGTCTCCATTTTGCCTATTTCCTTCCCTGATTCTCTGGACCGTGGATTTACAACTAAAAGGAATTGTAAATCCACAAGGGATTTCTATATACCACTCAAAGGTGATATTTAGTCATGCAACAGATACATTCATTGGTCATATTACTACTATTGGCCTTGTCTTCATTAGAAAATTAAGTCATGTTAAAATATGACCTTGAAGAGTCATGTTAAATAGCACATTGTTAAATTCAATGTTGCAGGGACAAGCCATGTTTAATACCCTGTCAGTCAGTCCTGGTTACCCTATGCTACCAGTAATATTTATCCATGATGAGCTAACATAACGTTAAACACAACTGGCCCTGTCTCCACTTACTGCAAAGTTGCACCTAACACAGTGTTAGGGTCACAGAATGATTGGTCTCTTAAGAGGAGATGGGGCTCAGCACTACCTTTGACAAGCTCAGATCATCTTCCCAGATGGCAAAATGATTTTGGTCAAGTGAGTAACTCCTGACAGACCTATGGATATAAGAAAGAGGCATGAGGGAGAGGAGGGGGCTTGAGTGGGACCCAGTGATGCTGCAGCTGGGCAAGGCTGGCAGTGCCAGGCAGGATAGAATTCTGGGAAGCTGCAGCTGACCTGAAGAAGCAGCTGCAGGTGGGTGCAGCAGAGAGCAGAAGGATCTGTTTGATTGAAATCCCAGCTCTGGGAAGGTGGGCTGGGGGCTTCTCATTCAAGGAAAGAGCAGAGTGAGGTGCTTGAGTGACAGCCAGAAGCTTTGACAGTGCAAAGGTTGAAGGCAAAGAAGGCAGGGCAAGCCTTGTACCCTCTCCAGCTGCTCATGGAGTAGGAAGAGACAGTCCTTTGAGAAGGAGAGGCTGGGGTCTGGGTGGAGGAGATTTAATGTTGTGTTTATTTGGATTTAAATAAAGTAGAACCCCAGCAGGGGAATTTTGTCTTATGCCTTTTGGACTACATGAAACTCTAAATGGGGCTTTGAGCAGAAGGGGAAACTGAGGAAGGGTGCTGCAGAGCCACACCAGGGCACAAGGGGATGCTTGGGTAGTGGCAACCATGCTATGGTTATTTAACAGGCCTCATCATTGTTGTCTTTTCATATTTTATTTTCTAGTGAGGCTAGATTGCCTAGTCTGTAACAAATTATATTTGTTCAATTCATGTGGTCACTGCAATAATCCAAGAACATTTTGAAAAGCTCAGGGGAAGGGTAGGGAATTCTACCCTGTATTTATTCTAGAAGTTTTTTTGCTCTGGTGAAGTTGTATTCTCTTTTCATAATAAATTGCTTAATTGCAGTTTACTGAAAAGAATACGATGTTCTGGCAATTAGTAGAATTATCCTTCTCTTTCAGGATCTTCTTCTTGGAAACCTTCCTTTCCAAGTTATGACAGAATATCCTTAGCTTTTTATTTTTTAAATATTTGCTTGTAGCTAATTTGGATAGTTATTTTATTTGGGTAATGACTTGTTAAATATTTGTTTCAAACAAGTCTTATATTTTGCTCCAGATTTACTATTTCAAAGTGTTTTTAAAATTATTTTCACTGAACTGAAAATCCTAGTAATCTGTTCTTGTAAAAACATCCTTGTGTAGAAGTATTTATGATTATTTATTAGTTGTTAATTGTCAGTTACTATTATTTACATATTGCTACGGTAACCTAAGGCTGTGATTAGGAATTGAGTCCCACATTGCTCTAGGTACCGTACAAACTCAGAATAGTCCCTTCCCTAAATGGTGGGCAATGCAGGCAATGAGAATATAAGAGGTGGATGAAACAAACAATCGGAGGAGAAAGGGAAGATCTATTCATACACTATTGTGCAGCAGACTGCAGTTTTTCTTTATAGTTAACCTGTGGGCAATTGTCATACAAATAAAGGGAAGGGTAACCACCTTCCTGTATACAGTGCTATAAAATCCCTCCTGGCCAGAGGCAAAACCCTTTCACTTGTAAAGGGTTAAGAAGCTAAAATAACCTCCCTGGCACCTGACCCAAAATGACCATTGAGGGGACAAGATACTTTCAAATCTGTAGGGGGGGACAAAGGGTTTGTTTGTCTGTGTGATGCTTTTGCTTGGAACAGATCAGGAATGCAGCCTTCCAACTCCTGTTAAATTAGTAAGTAATCTAGCTAGAAATGCATTATATTTCCTTTTGTTTAATGGCTGGTAAAATAAGATGCGCTGGATGGAATGGATATTCCTGTTTTTGAGTCTTTTTGTAACTTAAGGTTTTGCCTAGAGGGATTCTCTGTGTTTTGAATCTGATTACCCTGTAAGGTATTTACCATCCTGATTTTACAGAGGTGATTCTTTTACCTTTTCTTTAATTAAAATATTTATTTTAAGAACCTGATTGATTTTTCATTGTTCTTAAGATCCAAGGGTTTGGGTCTGTGTTCACCTGTACAAATTGGTGAGGTTTCTTATCAAGCATTCCCCAGGAAAGAGGGTGTAGTGCTTGGGGGGATATTTTTTGGGAAGACATCTCCAAGTGGGCTCTTTCCCTGTTCTTTGTTTAAAACGCTTGGTGGTGGCAGCATACGGTTCAAGGACAAGGCAAAGTTTGTACCTTGGGGAAGTTTTTAACCTAAGCTGGTAAGAATAAGCTTAGGGGGTCTTTCATGCAGGTCCCCACATCTGTACCCTAGAGTTCAGAGTGGGGAAGGAACTTTGACATCAATTGATCAAAGTAGCACAGCAATATAATTGGAGGACTGAGATTGTGGTGCCTTCTTAATGTTAATAATTTATATCTTTAAGTGACTTTGAGGAATCAAGATATCACCTGTACAATACAGAACATTCTTACTTGAGTGTAAAATGTATTGTCTAGCCATAAGGTGCCACTTTTTCCAGATTTTTACAAATAGGTCAATTAGTCCCTTTGTTATAACTAACTGTAGATGAGTCTTCTTCAGAAGAGGGTACTTATTTGTTTTACTCTGGTAAGAGACCACAAAGAACTCCCCTATCACATAGGTGCAGTTCTAAGGTATTTTGTTAAAGCTTTTTTGTGATCCATTAAGATAACATTTTCATTAGGAGAATAAAATATAGTGCCCATTGTAAGGAGTACCATTTAGTAGCTCTTTGACTAAACCTTATTGTAAAGCTCCTTAAAGAGATCTCCCACAAAGCCAATGTGATTCCTACCACTGTGCTTGAACAAGTGTGTTAGGATATAGATATTCAGGCCTGTCTGTAAAGGCCTATACTCTAAGAATTTAGGTGTATTCTTATCACTTGGCTAGTTATAGAGGTACAAAAGAAGAATCAAAATCACTGTCTGCCGGTGTAAGGGCCTTTTCTTACTGTGACAGTCTGAGGCCCTGTGCTTAGGCTAAGGCTTTTGGCTAAGCAGCAGAGGCAGCCATAAACTAGGAAGCGACCGGTCACATCCTCACATTCCAAACTAGTCACATTGAAAGAAGGTGCTATTGGGCTGTTAGGAATACAATCCTGTCCTGATAATGCCTATCACCTCCAGAGAAAGGGAAGTGCCTAGAAAATGTAAAAGGAAACAGCATCCTGTCTGGCAAGAACTCACTTATCAATACTGGGATGTGAAATCCTCACTTCTATATTGTTTTGTCATTATAGTTCCCACTTTGCTATTGTTTGTCTGTATAAGCTCTGTCTGGTTCTGTGATTGTTCCTGTCTGCTGTATAATTAATTTTGCTGGGTGTAAACTAATTAAGGTGGTGGGATATAATTGGTTACATAATCATGTTACAATATGTTAGGATTGGTGAGTTAAATTTCAGGAAAATGATTGGTTAAGGTATAGCTAAGCCGAACTCAAGTTTTACTATATAGTCTGCAGTCAATCAGGAAGTAGAGGAGTGGGGGTGGGTGTGTGGATGGGTGGAGATGGGAACAGGGAATGGGTGTAAGGAAATTGGAATCATGTTTTGCTAAAGGGGGAAATGGGAACAGGGAATGGGAGTAAGGAAATTGGAATAATGTTTGGCTAAGGGCAGGAATGGGAACAGGGACACTGGTGTAAGGCTCTGTGGTGTCAGAGCTGGGAAGGAGGACACTAAGGAAGGAAACTGGAATCATGCTTGCTGGAAGTTCACCCCAATAAACATCGAATTGTTTGCACCTTTGGACTTCGGGTATTGTTGCTCTCTGTCAATGCGAGAAGGACCAGGGAAGTAAGTGGGTGAAGGAATAAGCCCCCTAACAAAGTGCAATCTCATCTTTGCTTTCTTTATTTAAAAATCAACTTGCAGCTTTGATCATTTTTCAAGAGATCTAAAAACTAGTAGGCTGCCAGTGTAGATTAAATTGGAAGATCCAGAAATAATACTCTGTCTTTCCGGACTGAAAAGCTGGCTGGATTTGGTTTTAAGGAATTCTGTGAATTGGTGCAATAGAGAAAAGTACTACAGGGATGTGAAGTGGCATGAAGCTTGATGTGTGGGCTGCATCTGGGAAGTCCACAGTGATTGATTGACACCTTGATGCTAAACACTTGGTTCTTTGTATTATGTTTATCCAAGTGCATGAGCTATTCTAGCACACATGACGTTTGCAAGGAATAAGTTATGACCAGTCCAAGCTTATACTCTGATTTCAATAAGAGGTCCTTTGGGAGTTGAATATTTGTTCTAACTTGACTTCACCTCTCCCTCGCCAAACTCCTTAACTCAGAAGGTGCACGCTTACTAGTTTCTAAATGTAAAGTGTGTTCATTGTCCTACACTGTAATCTAAAAGGTCATGGCACTGAATCATTAAAATGTAATTGATTCATGTAGGAACATCAATTTTTAAATGATATGGTATTAAAAATATCAGGGGAAAAATGTAAGAGATAGTTAAGCCTGAGGCAGTAGATGACAACACATAGCAAATATTAAAAATAACACTTTCCAATGTACATACAGCTGGAAAAAAATCTACCTGTCTTACTGGACTGTTTGTTGTAGGGTGGCTGCTTGCACAATCCAGTGTACTTTGACTTATTAAATTTAAGTTCTTAATGAACACACTCTTTATAATGAACCACTTTCTGTTATAGCAACATCAGTATTCAGTGTGAGCAAAGGGGGAACTGGTATTACTGGTAACTTGTATTGAATATTGCTACCAATGTGTACACATATGTTTTGGTGGCTCTGTTTTTAAAGGGAATTAGCTTCATCTATATTTACTCACTTGGTTGTGTTCACTTTTCACAACATTTGATAAACCAACTTTTACCAGCACAAATTGTCTTTGAGTATGAAGTTCAATATTTGGGGAACTCAAATTCTATATTGACAGGCATGAGTATTCATGCCAAAAATTTGTGATCAGTCAGTAGAGTTAATATATCTGCAAAACCAATAATTGAACAACCAACATGTTTGAGGAAAACATGATCTACTCTCCAAGAAGAAACAGCCAAATTCCTGAATGAAGTACTAGTTACAAATACCTTGTGCAGTTCTAGTAACTGGTGTGCTTCTCTCCTTTTCTTCTCTTTAGGGACTCTTTGACATGCAGACTACAAGAGAAATGTAAACTGGCATCACAGACTATTGCTACATTTCTTCTGCAATAAAATAGAATTATAAATATGTGCGATAAATTAATGTCCATAGTATCTGTTGATTTGGAAAAATCAGCAACAATGAATACATGATTGTCAAAATGGCAAGAGACATTGCGGGAGTGCTGAGGGCTGCATAATAATTTAGAGCCAAATTCTGCCAGACTTACTCACATTGTCCAAAGGATATCAGTAGGACTATTGGCAGACTAAGGTACTATTCAATGTGAGTAAGTCTGGCAAAATCTGGCCCATAATGTGACTTGGTGCAACATAAATAAGTGCTAAAATAAGCATGTCTATAGTATGTAAAGAAATTTTTCACATTCCTTTTAAAGGGAAAGAATCAACCTTAGGTTTAAAGAAAAGGAGGACTTGTGGCACCTTAGAGACTAACAAATTTATTGCAGCATAAGCTTTCGTGAGTTACAGCTCACTTCATCAGATGCATTCAGTGGAAAATACAGTGGGGAGATCTATATACACAGAGAACATGAAACAATGGGTGTTACCATACACACTGTAATGAGAGTGATCAGGTAAGGTGAGCTAATACCAACAGGAGAGCCAATGTGATATATGCCATCATGTGCCAGCAATGACCCTCTGCCATGTACATTGGCCAGTCTGGACAGTCTCTACGTAAAAGAATAAATGGACACAAATCAGACGTCAAGAATTATAACATTCAAGAACCAGTCGGAGAACACTTCAATCTCTCTGGTCACTCGATTACAGACCTAAAAGTGACAATTCTTCAACAAAAAAACTTCAAAAACAGACTCCAACGAGAGACCGCTGAATTGGAATTAATTTGCAAACCGGATACAATTAACTTAGGCTTGAATAAAGACTGGGAGTGGATGGGTCATTACACAAAGTAAAACTATTTCCCCACCTTTATTCCTTCCTCTCCCCCCCCCCCCCCTTCGCTGTTCCTCTGACGTTCTTGTCAACTGCTGGAAATGGCCCACCTTGATTATCACTGCAAAAGGTCCCGTCCCCCCCCCCCGCTCTCCTGCTGGTAATCACTCTGGTTACAGTGTGTATGATAACACCCATTTTTTCATGTTCTCTGTGTATATAAATCTCCCCACTGTATTTTCCACTGAATGTATCCAATGAACTGACCTGTAGCTCATGAAAGCTTATGCTCTAATAAATTTGTTAGTCTCTAAGGTGCCACAAATCCTCCTTTTCTTTTTGTGGATACAGACTAACACGGCTGCTCCTCTGAAACCTTAGGTTTGTGCATTTAATGCCTTCTTTTATCTCTGAGTACTATTCTCCTTTCATCACAATGAGGCTACAGTTTAAGTGCTTTAGTTATCTAGAAGTAACAGAACAATAAGCAAAATCATCACCAATATTTTTTGTTCAAAAACATTTTTAATACATTTGGGTGGGTGGGAAGTGAGAAATGGGTAATCAAACAGTGTATTCGTTTTTAAATGGCTTTTGTTTTCCTAAGATTCAGGGCCTTGCATCTTATTCTAGGTTTCTCCACTTCGGAGTTGGGGCCTCCTTCCTCTGTTTAAAAACACTTTATAAAAAACTACATTTATAATCAACCTGCCCACCATATATTTTTCTTTCCCTCACTCCATAGGCCTAACTCTGCACCACTGCAGTCAATAGGAGTTTTGCCTTTGATTCCAACAATAGTAGGAGAAGGCCTGTAAGGCCCTGATTCTGAGATGCTGAACACTTCCTGTGGGAGGAGGGGGGATTCAGCTGCATCAGCAGTACTCAGCATGGGGCTGGATTAGACCACAAAGATGTAACACTTGTAAGGTATAAATTCCTTCTGTATTGTTTCTCAATTGTTTTATTTTTTCACGTGTATTGAGGGTGGTGAAGGTTACAGAACAGGGGTAGGTAGAATTTGAATATGGCTTGTCAGAGATATATTCCTTTTGGAAGATTTTTTTTTCCTTTTTGTATATTGGTTGTTGCTGCCATGCACTTATCTTTGTTGCAACTTTTTTTTCCACTCTTCTATGTGCTTGAACATGATTGGTTAGTTTCATGTTCTCATGCTATAGTTCAAGATGTTTCTATGGTGAGTGATTTAATTTCACTAGATTTGTGGCTTTCTCCCGCTGTGCTTGTACAATGGCATTGATGCAGATTGTTGAAAGGGAGAGTCTCAAGCCAGGTGGAGTTAATTAAGATGAGGTAGGTACCAAAAAAAAAAGGAAAAAAAAGGAGAACGCAAACCTGGCAGTTGATGATACAGCAAACACAAATACATTTTTGATGACAGATTATGTCATTTGAAAAATCGTGAGAGTAACTGAAAACCGAGAGGCAATGAACTGTCTGCTCAAACTGCAGCTCACACCAAGGAAAAAGTCCTTTATTTTCTGTGAATAACTGAATAGTCACAGGGATTCTGAGAAAGCTCACTACAGCGTTTATAATCAGAGAACTCAATGAACATATAAGAAAAATACAGAACCCTCTCCACTCCCAAGAGCCACGTCATGCACACACGCCTGATATATTGACTTTGGAATTACTCATAAGCTTTTGTCATGCTAATAAAGTTATTGACATTGATTTAGGACAAAAGAGAACAGATGCAGTCCTGTATTGTTTGAGGCTTGTGTTGGAGAAAGAAACGAAGAGTTAATATATTGCCAAAGTTTGCAGGCTGCAAAAACCTAGATATGTTTAACCCTTATATGCAGGAAAAAACATAGAAGAACTATCTGTGGAATAACACAAAGGGAAAGATAAATAAAGACATTTGTCTCATGCTGCAGTAAGTAGGAAAGTTTGTTAGCTTAAAGGTGTATCTGTGCTAATCCTAAAGTCTATGATCAAGCACAATAAACATATGGAACAGAAATCTGGGTGAGAGCAGGAAAAAGCTTGAGGATCTTATGTGGTGCAGAAGGTAGAAAATGGAGCAGAAAGGCACTGGAATTTGTGGAACTGGAGCTTGATGGATCTAGAGGGAATGAAGGGGTGTGGGGGGGGGATGGGGGGGGACTGAAAAGCAGATAATGGCCATGGCATGTTTTTCTCTGTGGTGAATTAATTTTTCTATGGAAACTGGTGCATGTGTACACTGGTAGAATGTGTTTGGTATTAAAATGAAATGGAAACATAAGCCTGCTTATGTATTTAATCTATGTATTTATATTATGTGAAACATCATGGTATCTGGCTGCTAACAGAATTCTGTAAAGCAAATTTCTCTCTTAACCACTATTCTCTCTACTTACACCATCTGCGTGTGCAAGGAAAGTATAATATTAGCTTTGCTCTTTGTTTATTTTCCAAGGGAATGTGGCCGGGTCATTCTGACTTAACTGCAAGGAGACCAATGACTAGAGATGGGATCTTACTTTCACTCTGAAGGTGCTACAGTTCCAAACTTATTCTGATTGCTGATGGAATGGACCAACCCTGGGCTCTGTCTGCCAAAGATCCTGAGGGGTTGCAGCTGTCATGGTGGGTCAGAGTAAAAAACATGACTTCTGAGGTAGTCAAGGCCCAGTTCATTGAGCACTCTGTAGAATAGGGCCAGGACTTGGGCCTGAGGTTGATTTGGTGCTGCCGAGGTGGCCAATGCAGCAGAGAGATCACCAGAATGGCATGTTGTAATTGTTTTGTCTGACTTAGGTGGACTGCACTGGGCTATAAAAAACGGAGTTTTCTTATGGCCTTCACTGTTTGTTAATGTGAAAGATAATGAAAGATATATATATCCCTAAATCTTCATTATAAAAAGTGGGTATTTGTTTGCTTAGATAATGCAGATGGAGGGGATGTGGCAGTTATACTTTCAAACTTGTTAAATAACTTATAAGACTGACAGATCACTATCCTCAGTACTTTAACATTCAAGGACATTCCTGTAGTAAATACAGGAAAATAAAATTGCAAACTGAAGATACCAAGCCACCCATATCTATCTATTTTTGGTCAAACTAGCACATTTTTCAGTCTCACCTGTATGTTATATTGATAATGAACATGTCAAAGTTAATGGAGGAATTGGACCAAACCTAGTCATGATGTAGTTTACCCTAAATTTGGGAAAAGGGCCAGATTTTACAAGCTATAATATTCTTTATAGGAAAGAAAATGTTAAAGAATAATTCCAACATAAATTTAGAAGTGAATAATGAAAACAAAACATGTCTACTTTTACCTCCTTGCAGTAACTTTTCAAAGTGCAATTATTACATTCATTATCCAAGTCAAGGTCCTCCATTTATAATTAGTCAACTTCAATAACAACACAATATATTTAAGTGTACTTATTTTTCAAAACAAGAGATTTTTTCCCAAACTGCAGAGTTTACTTATTTCAACAGAAGGCATGAAAAAGGTCTTTGGAATTTCAGTGTACTCGATAGTTTCTGCAAATGGTGAGGGGGAAATGGAAACCCACCCACAATCATTAGTGTATTTCTTATGTATGTCTTAGTAACAGATTCTCAATTTCTTGAAAGGGAATATTAACATTGTACATAGCCACACTAAATATGCTAGCACATTATAAATCATGAAATCACAATGAGCCAAGACATGATCTAATTTAGGAAAAGCTCTGTCTGACTAGAGGAGAAGTTTTGCCTCAGTAAGGCAAGATGGGTCCCCAAATTCATATAACTCAATATTACTCTGAAGTTTCCTAGTGCAAATTTGAAGTTTTCTAAACTTACCTATGGGTGATAGTTTATATAGCTCTTTTCCATAAATTGCCACCCATTTGAATTTTGCCATCCAGAACAAGTGGGAAGCTGTAATCCAAAGCAACAATGGGTTGCTATTACAGAAGTCCTTGGAAAAAACTTTCATTTACTTCAGTGGTTTAGCATCAAGCCCAGAATTGAGAGTTGTGTATCACCAGACAGTTACGGTTACAAGGAACATAGGTAGAATCCTCCTAACAATGGCATTATCCCTGTTCTCCTCTAACCATTCAAGCTGCTTCTCAAAGTGGCCAACACACTTTAAGGTCAAATGCAGTTTCACCACATGTTGGAGAACATTGATTGACTTGTAATCTCTTAGGGCAGGGGCCATCATTTTGTTGTGTGTAGAGTACCTGGTAGAATGGGGCACTGATCTTGATTGGATCTTTCAGATGCTATCACAACATAAATAATAAATGATGGCACTATGGGGGGAAATGCTCAAAAAGACCTGCAGCACATCATGTCTCCCAGACTCTTCCTTGTGGGGGAAAATTAGCTTGTCATGACCAATCTTGCCTCCAGGATGTTTAGGTATGAATTTGAATGCTAACACAAAGGCATGCAAGAACAAAATAAATTGGCTGGAATGTAATACACTGCAAAATGCTGCAACACAATTGCATTAGAGAAGATTTAAAAGGAAAGAGAAAAATGTGCATCTCTTGAAGAGACTTGAAAAACTGTCAGTGCTAGCACTAAGCCAATATTTCCATTTCTGAGCTCAAAGGGCTGTTAAATAACAAGCAATTATTTCAGGCATAAAGTAAATGTAAATGATGACATTCAAAAACCTGTGAAAAGATAATGTTAAAACTGATTTGGTATATTTTAGAATATCGTGGCTCTGTAGTTCTAGCTTCAAATCAACAAGATGATTTACCTCCTGGAGGCAGATCCCATAAGTGAGTATTCATCAAAAAGTTAGAAAGGTGGCGTGTCTTGACAGAACAAACTCGAGTATATTCCAAAGTGACAAACTCTGTAGTAAATGAACTATTAATCCTCTCTAATGAGTTTAATGTGGCACTGACAAATAATTCAGGCTCAAAATGTAGATTTTATTTTTTTTAAAAAGAAAACATAAGGTGAAATGTTTGAATTACAGGTTTTTAAAATGCCAGTGCAAATGGCTTTTGGGAGTTAAATTTTACTGTGTTGTGTTGGCAACTCAAACACAACATAGTTTTACATGTGAATAAACCAAAAAAGTGAAAATCGATCCTGTTGAGTATGATACTCCATAAGAAATATAAATTAAATGGTATAGCGTAAATTAGTTTTTACAAATCTTTCAGTTTTAATAATCTAAAGTGTTATCTGCAGATTACTCATGTATAATAAAGAGGGAGGTGTTTTTGTGAATAAAGCACCATATTAAAATTCATAATTTCATTATCATTAGGTGGATTCATTCAGGTGACACTGGGTATTTGCAAAAATATTAATGAATCCTGACAGTCACTCAGATTTTTAGCATATAATGTTTGTTATCCATTACTTATGGTAACTTATTTTAATTTAGGGAACAAAAATCAGCCATCCAATTGGGGAATGATAAGATTCTGAGTTAGTTGACCAACTACATAACATAAATAACAAATAGTGAATTCTCAGTGTGAACAGGTCTCTAATGATCAACCAGCTAAGAATAGTCATCTAAGCTATTTGATGTATATTTATAAATAACAAATAGATTTGTAGAAATCAGGATCAATTCATGAATAGGGGATAAATTCATAACAAATAGTATTTTTAATAAATGGTTTGACCAGCACTAGTAATCAACACAGTAATTTTCCTCCTCTAAAAACTATGAATTTGAATTTATAGGGACAGAATCTCAGCGATGGCTGAACTGCGTACAACACATATTTGGAAACCTAGTAAGAGAATACACAAATGTGGCTTAAAGCGTGTCTATGTTGAGATTAACCCTTTGAAGCAGGGACAATATTTTCAATATGTATCTTTAGTGCCTAGGACTGTGGGGCCCTGTACAAAAAATGCATTTTCTGTGTGAATAGCTGCTAATCTGGCACTGAGTTGAAACAGCTGTCTGGTTGCTGTAATTTACACCTGACTGTCAAACCACAAGGTGCTCAGAATCATCGCAGTTGTAGGTGTTTCCTCCTACATGCAGTAGACCCCTTTTCCTTACTGCACCCGCAGCAGGAAGGACGAGGGACTATTCTCATGTAACAAATAATATAACTTCAAGAAAAAGGGCAATCTGTATCTCCCCTCCACACACACTCCAAATCGATGGCTTGATCCAAATTGAGTCCCATTGTTATTACTTGACTAGTTTCACATACAACATGTGAGATTACTAAAATGTAAATTTTTAAAAAATCTAATTTGCATTTTACTTCAGGCATCTATTTTTAAATAAAGGAATTGCTAATATACTTTCATATTTTTTTTTATGTTGCAATGAATGAAACATTTGGGAGTCACATCTTACAAACAAAGCGGCTTGATTTTTTTTTTTTAAATTTTAAAGAAAATTTTGAATCACAAAATCCGTTTTAAAAAAAGAGGAAGTTAAAACTCACAAACACTTTTCTCCCAAAAAGAAAAGGAGTACTTGTGGCACCTTAGAGACTAACCAATTTATTTGAGCATAAGCTTTCGTGAGCTACAGCTCACTTCATCGGATGCATACTGTGGAAAGTGTAGAAGATCTTTTTATACACACAAAGCATGAAAAAATATCTCCCCCCACCCCACTCTCCTGCTGGTAATAGCTTATCTAAAGTGATCACTCTCCTTACAATGTGTATGATAATCAAGTTGGGCCATTTCCAGCACAAATTCAGGTTTTCTCCCCCCCCCCCCCCACACACACAAACCCACTCTCCTGTTGGTAATAGCTTATCTAAAGTGACCACTCTCACAATGTGTATGATAATCAAGGTGGGCCATTTCCAGCACAAATCCAGGGTTTAACAAGAACGTCTGGGGAGGGGGTAGGAAAAAACAAGGGGAAATAGGTTACCTGCATAATGACTTAGCCAGTCCCAGTCTCTATTCAAGCCTAAGTTAATTGTATCCAATTTGCAAATGAATTCCAATTCAACAGTCTCTCGCTGGAGTCTGAATTTGAAGTTTTTTTGTTGTAATATCGCAACTTTCATGTCTGTAATCGCGTGACCAGAGAGATTGAAGTGTTCTCCGACTGGTTTATGAATGTTATAATTCTTGACATCTGATTTGTGTCCATTTATTCTTTTACGTAGAGGCTGTCCAGTTTGACCAATGTACATGGCAGAGGGGCATTGCTGGCACATGATGGCATATATCACATTGGTGGATGTGCAGGTGAACGAGCCTCTGATAGTGTGGCTGATGTTATTAGGCCCTGTGATGGTGTCCCCTGAATAGGTATGTGGGCACAGTTGGCAACGGGCTTTGTTGCAAGGATAGGTTCCTGGGTTAGTGGTTCTGTTGTGTGGTATGTGGTTGCTGGTGAGTATTTGCTTCAGGTTGGGGGGCTGTCTGTAAGCAAGGACTGGCCTGTCTCCCAAGATTTGTGAGAGTGTTGGGTCATCCTTCAGGATAGGTTGTAGATCCTTAATAATGCATTGGAGGGGTTTTAGTTGGGGGCTGAAGGTGACGGCTAGTGGCGTTCTGTTATTTTCTTTGTTAGGCCTGTCCTGTAGTAGGTGACTTCTGGGAACTCTTCTGGCTCTATCAATCTGTTTCTTCACTTCCGCAGGTGGGTATTGTACTTGTAAGAATGCTTGATAGAGATCTTGTAGGTGTTTGTCTCTGTCTGAGGGATTGGAGCAAATGCGGTTGTATCGCAGAGCTTGGCTGTAGACGATGGATCGTGTGATGTGGTCAGGGTGAAAGCTGGAGGCATGTAGGTAGGAATAGCGGTCAGTAGCTTTCTGGTATAGGGTGGTGTTTATGTGACCATCGTTTATTAGCACTGTAATGTCCAGGAAGTGGATCTCTTGTGTGGACTGGACCAGGCTGAGGTTGATGGTGGGATGGAAATTTTTGAAATCATGGTGGAATTCCTCAAGGGCTTCTTTTCCATGGGTCCAGATGATGAAGATGTCATCAATATAGTGCAAGTAGAGTAGGGGCATTAGGGGACGAGAGCTGAGGAAGCGTTGTTCTAAGTCAGCCATAAAAATGTTGGCATACTGTGGGGCCGTGCGGGTACCCATAGCAGTGCCGCTGATTCTCCCACTCCGCTTTTTAACCACCTCTATTTTTCACAAATATTCTGTACGTTATGTCTATAGGGCCAGGTTACACCCTTTATTCTTATCTTATCTTATATGTGTGCGTGTGTGTGTGTGTAAAAAAAAAATCACCCTTAAGGACTTATTTTTATTTCAGTCTTAACTGGCATCCCTTTTCCTACTCATAATTTTCTTTAGTAAATAACTGTGGGTGCAGTTTCATACCCTAAATTACTTGCAGGTGTTACTTTAGAATTGTAGCTGTTTAACTACCTGTTTTCCAGGTACCCTAGGATACTCTAATCCTGTCCTCCAATGTGTTTGCAATCCCTCAAAAATTTGATGCCATCTGCAAACTTTATAATACTCTCCACTCCTGTAACTAGGTAAATAAAGAGACTGTTGATTAGTACCAGATGCAGGACTGACCCCTGTGGGACCCCATTGGACACTCCCTCCCAGGTTGACAGTAAACCTTTGATAACTACTCTTTAAGTATGGTTTTCCAACCTGTTGTGCACCCACCTTGTAGTAATTTCATTTAGACCATAATTCCCTAGTTTGCTGTCATGTAAGATTATCAAAAGCGTCGCTAAAATAAAGATATATCATATCTACTGCTTCCCTATCCGCTAGGCTGGCACCTCTGTCAGAGAAGGGATTTAAGTTGGTTTGGTATGATTTGTTCTTGAAAAATCCATGCTGGCTATGTCTTATAACCCTATTATCCTCTAATTGCTTACAAACTGATTGTTTAAAAACTTGTTCCAGTATCTTTCCAGGTATTAAACTTATGGTGATCAGTCCTTCGTTTTCCTTTTTAAAGATAGGTATTGTGTTTGCCCTCTCCAGTCTCTGGGAGCTCATCTGTCCTCCAGGAGTTCTCAGAGATAATTGCTTATTTCTGAGATTGCTTCAGCTAGTTCTTTAAGTACGCTAGGATGAATTTAATCACATCCTCCTAACTGAATACATCTAACTTAAGTATTCTTTAAATGTATCTTTCCCTATTTTGGTTTGTGTTCCTTTCCCCTTGTTGTTAATATTTAATTGTTTAACATTTGGTCACCATTAACCTTTTTAAACAACTCAGCCTGCTTGATGTCACCAGTTATTAGCTCTTCCTCCCAGCTAAGTAGATGACCTACATGTTTCTTTTTCTTTCTCCTAATGCATACAAAGAACCTTTTCTTATTACCTTATATGTCCCTAGCTATGTGTAACATATTTTGTGCTGAGGCATTTCTGATTTTCTGATACTTTTGCTATCCTTTTGTACTTTTCTTTTGACCATGTTTCCACTTTTTGTAGGATTCCTTTTTGATTGTTCAGGTCGTTAAAGAGTCATATTTGCCTCTTACTGTTCCTCCTGTTTTTCCTTCAAATTGGAATAGCTTGCAGTTGTGCATTTAATACTGAGAAACTACCAGCTCTCCTGCACTCCTTTTCTTCCTATAGGACCTTGCCTACCAGTTCTGAGTTTGTGAAAGTCTGCTTTTTTTTCCTGAAGGCTTTTTTTTTATTCTGCTGCTCTCACTCCTTTCTTTCCTTATAATCATGAAATCATCATTTCATGATCACTTTCACTCAAACTACCTTCCACCTTCAGATTCACAACCAGTTCTTCCCTGTTAGTCTGAAGCAAGTCTAAAATGGCTATCCCTCTGGTTACTTCCTTCATTTTCTGAAACAAAAAGTTGTCTCTGATACATTCTAAGAACTCATTGGGGAAAATGTATTTATTAGCTTTACATCTCCAGAATTTATTTTCTGTTTAAGTACCTAGTTTCAGTAAACACTAATTTCTTTTACTCATGTGGATTTTGGCTACCTCTCCCATTCCTCTTATGGATAAACACTGGCTGCTTCTGCTCTGTTCCTCCAAATATCATAGGTAAAGTCCCAATGTGAACTAGAAAGCTTGACCACCTTACTTTGGCTGAATGTTACTAACAGACTATTTTAGTATATCTACTGTGGAATGCTTTGCTACAAAACTGCTCTGAGAAATATTCAAATGAGAGAGACTTTTTAGCCTTTCAGTGACATTCAGCACTAATTCGGCAGAATTAAACGGGGTATTCTAACTAGAGCTGTGTGAATAATTGATTTTTTCAATTTGCTGGCAGGTCCAAAAAACTGGAAAATTATTGTTCCTGGTCAGCTGAAACCCATTTCCCCCCCAGATTTTTTGACTAAACAAAATTGGAAAAGTCTTGTTTTGGGCCAAAGAAAATGTTTCACTTCATTTCGATTTCAGAGATCTTTAACAGTTGTTTGTTTGTTTAAATAAAAGCAAATGAAATTAAAGGTAGATGCACCAGGAAGTCTAGGGGGGCAGTCACAAAACTGAGGCTGGAATGATGATAACTCTCCCCCCTCTCTGGGCCAGAACAAGAATAACATTATAGCCTGGTACTTAGGGCACTCACCAGGGTGGGGAGGGAGAGCACCCAGGTTCAAGTTCCTGCTCCAGTGAATATGTGGTTATTTATACCAAGTTGAACAGCTTCAACAAGAGAGATTGAGCACATTTCACCCACCAATAGCCTGGTGGTTAGGACATTTACCTCGGATAGAAGAGAACTGTGTTCAAGTCCCTGCTTCAGAACAGAGATTCAAACCTAGATCTCCTATATGAGTGCTTTAACCACTGGACTGTTGGATAGGGACAGGCAGCACTGCCTCCTCTATCTCTTGAATGGTGTCTAAGTTCCCTTGAGAATCTAACCCACAAAATCAGAATATTTTGACATTTCCAGAAAATTTTTCACCCACCTCTAATTCTTACCCACCATGTCAAACTTTATAGTGTGAATCCTGTTAACCATGCTATTCTCATGACAAAAGCGGTAGCCAAAAAGAGGTGGTATTCTACATAATACTTCAAGTTCCACTTTTTCTGTGACATGCTCCTCTCCTCCTCTGTATTGGCAAGTCAATACTGGATCTGCATGACTCTTGATAGCACAAGTTAATGCAGAGCAGCTGGATAATAGGAGCAAGAGGGTATATGCGCTTTTAATTTAGACCATTACATAACATTGTATTATAGTCAGTGGCTGAAAAACCAGAGAGAGCTGTTTTGATAAGTTATATGTGGTGTTTTTTTCTTAATCTGAAATAAAGATCAGCAAATACATGTTTACTTCTTTGTGTGGAGAGACACATAAAGAGACCTGGCAATGAGGATGGAATTTTAAGACAAAGTGCTCAGAGAAAATAAAGAAGCAGTAGAGCTCTCAAAGTTAGAAAGGTAAAAAATACAAATGGTAAAATAACCATTTATGGAAATATGGAAGATATCCAGTTCAATAAAATAATGAGATAATTAGAAGCCTATGTTCAGAGACTTGAACATGGCATTTTTATGCAAATGTTAGTGAAGGCAGTGCCAGGAAAAGTGATATTTGCAGTGCTTAAAGATTCTGATTATTACCCAGACTGGATGAGATGGAGTATAAGCACCAATGGAGAGGCTCACATAGTAATATACTGTAACCAGACTTCCTAGATGAAAGACATATTTCAAATATTAAACCAATTTGACATAAAAATAGAACTTATTCTAAATAGACTAAAAAGCTTTCCACTACCTGTAGTTCTGGAAAACTTGTTAGGCTGCTGAGCATCATTGTCAAGAAAAACTTACCCTGGAATGAACTGTGGATAGAGATTAATTGTTGAAGTCCACAAAAAACATACACTTTTCTACTGTTTCTGAAAGGACTTCTTCCAAGTTCCAATGGAGGATGGGAGGGAAGTTCAGGCCAAAGTTAAAGACAACCCAGAGGCAATGTTCCCTCTAATTTTTTCCATTCTTGAGCGGAATAAATTTTGTTATGTGCACCAGAGTGTATGTGTATATGTGACCCAGAGACACTGTGTGTGTGTGTGTGTGTGTGACCCCCTCCCTTGCTCTGTGGAGATGAGGTACATGGGCAGGGGAGGGAGAGACAGAGACAGAGAGAGACTGTGTGAGCTGGCTGCTGAGGAAATCACAGAAACTGTCCACTGTCTCTTTAAGAAAGGCACTCACTCCCTCACCGTTCAGACCTCAGACTGCAGCGTGTCCTGAGTCCTGAGCCAGGCTGTCCACTCTCCCCTTCTCTGCGGAGATGGGGTAAGGAGTAGGGGGGGGGGGACAACCTGACGTCAGCCCTCCCTCTCCCCCGTACTCGGCACAGCCAGCAGGAGGGTCCCAGGAGCAGCTGCAGGATGGAGCAATGTGGCTGCAAAGCAGCAGCGGGGGTAGGGGGGCGCACCTGAATACACACTGCCGGATGTCCGCACTCTGATAATCAACTGGGCAGCACTTGAATCTTTCTTGAGCGTTTGCCCAACCATGCAGCTTACAGGGAACCCAGCCCAGAAAATATCAACCAACCAGATGGATCTGCATTTCTGTTCCTTGGAGATATCACATCAACTGGAACACTGTTTCTTCAATGAGTTGTGGGGCAGAAGCTGTAATAGCACAAAGACAAATGCACCACAAGGATGTCATTTGCTACAAGTCTAGCTATTAGAGTGGCTATTGGACTATGGAGAGACATGCCTCAAACTCTGCCTTCCCATGAAAAGACAACCTCTAAGTTATGCCATTGTGTACAAAAGTGTGGAATGAATTGGACGCCAATGTTCCATGTTGGGTTAGTTTGAACAAAAGCCATGTGAAAATAAGAATGGAAATGATACAAGCGTGGGATAATGTACTAATGGGCAACTGAAGTAGATTGAAAAAATCTAATATATTGGTAAAGGAGGTAACTTTAGAATTTATCGTGACCTGCTTGCATGTACATATAGAAAGGGGAAAAATTATTCAAGCAGATCACTGTAAATAATAAAGTCACCTTCTTATCAGTACAGTCGATTGTGACCAAAGGAAACCTGCCATCTTGAAAAGAAGAAACTGACAGACAAGGAACACATTGATTAGGGTACCTGGAGCCATGAGTTGGATTCTGTGGGGGGCATGAAACATGAAATATAAATCTGTATTTAATACGCAGTAGAAGATAAAAGGTTACAGAGGCAAAATGTGTATGTTTGAAGATATCATTCCTAAAATTTTCACAGCTTATCTTGTTCCTTCCTCTTTTCAGGAGCCCATCAAAAATGGGAGAATTGCAAAAGCAACTGTGGAGCTTATTGAGGCCTTGATCCAACCACCACTGATTCAATGGGAGATAGACAAAGTCCTGAGGGGGCTGCACTAACTATTTGATTATGGGTTCTAATCAAAAAAAGTCCAGAGATGTGTGACTTTGGCTTGGAAACACCGCAGACTTCCAAAGGTCAAGTCTCAAGAACAATTTGTCTTTTCTTGTCTAATTTTATTTCATATGTAGGTTTTTATACTACATCCATCAGCATTGTATGTGAGTGCCTCAGACTGAGGCTACGTCTAAATTACACACTACTTCCAGCAGTGTGTAGTGCGCACGGAACTGCACCCTGCAGTGAAAAGCACACCATGTCCACACTGGTATGCAATTAAATGTGTCAGCAAAAAGCTCTGGCAAAAGAAAGGCATCAGGGAAAGGATTCAGCAGCTCCTCCCTGCCAGAGCCTTTCACTGCAGTGCGGAAAGGCTGTGGCAGCGGGAAAGAAGTGGGAAAAAAACTTAGAGACTTCCCCTCCATCAGAGCCTTTCTCTGCTGCCCAAGTCTCTTCTGGGGAAAGGCTCCAGCAGCAGTGAGGCAGTGAGACACTACTAAAAACAGCAGTGTAGATGGGAAGCCAGGCATTGTCTGGGCGAGCAGAGACATGTAGGGTATATACCTGAGTACATATACACATGTGGCAGTTCTCCAGAAAGGGCCATATTTTTGGAGTTTCATGTACCTGCCCTTCACACACTCACATCATATATAATTTGAAATCTTATTTTATATACTTTTAAATGAAGTCTGATGTGGAGCTGTCAAGTCCAGAATCACTGCAACGTGACTGTTTTTTACTGTTTAAGTTAATTTAGCCAGTGGGCCAGCAGGGCCCATGCCCAGGAGCCCGGGCCAATTGGGAGCCCCCCGAAAATGGGCACCCCCGCACCCTGAGCTGCTCTGTCCACCCAGTGCTCCAGGCAGGCAGGCAGGCAGAGCGGGGAAAACTCCTGCACCCCAGCAGGAGCGCCAGGTGGAACGGGACAAGTCCTCATGCCCTAACCCCATTTCCCTGGCAGGAGCGCAGGAGGGGGGAACTCCAGGCAGAAGAGGTGGGGAGGGCCCCCCACTTGCTCTGGCCCAGGACCCCACAAAACCATAATCCACCTCTGATTTCAACACCTTAATGTGGTGGCTTTTGGTCAAAGCTACCAACTATAATGCATTGAAAGATTCTTATTGGCTTTGCATGGGCAAGTATTTTTTTCAGAAATGATAAAACTGCTTTGTATTTGGCAAAAAAATGGAGAATATCAACACTTTGCAATGTACAAACATGAAATGTTCTAATATTTCATATTCTTAATTGTAAAATCATCTCACAAGTAATTATAATAGCTTTCTATATTTCCCACTGAAATGTGCTGACCAGATCAGTCTCACAGTGAAGGTTGGGCAAGAGATGCAGTAGATTGTTTGCCCATAGCTTATACTGCACAGTGGGTAGATACAAATGTATATAACAGGGATCTGCAACCTTTGGCATGCGGCCTGTCAGGGAAAGCCACTGGCGGGCCAGGCTGGTTTGTTTACCTGCAGCGGTTCACCGTCCCAGGCCAATGGGGGCTGTGGGAAGCGGCGTGGGCCGAAGGGATGTGCTGGTTGTCGCTTCCCACAGCCCCCATTGGCCTGGGACGGCAAACTGCGGCCAGTGGGAGCTGCAATAGGCTGAACCTGCGGACGCTGCAGGTAAACAAACCATCCCGGCCCGCCAGCGGCTTTCCTTCACAGGCCACGTGCCAAAGGTTGCCAATCCCTGGTATATAACTTCTTAATGTAATGCTTCTCCATACAATGTAGCATCTAGTCTTCCTGGTAGAAGGCTGTAATTTGTAATTGCCTATCCATGCAATACTAGCCTTTGAAATATTCTAGAAAGTAGCTTTTTAATTCAAAGCAAAGGAGTACTTGTGGGACCTTAGAGACTAACAAATTTATTTGAGCATAAGCTTTCGTGAGCTACAGCTCACTTCATCAGATGCATGGCTGCTACTCCGAAACCTTTTTAATTCAGTGACACTTATGCACAGCTCAGAATTAGTGTTTGAGGTGACAATACACATCTTCATATTGGGCTTTCATCAAATCAATCACTAAACAAAAATGGTAATTTTGATACTAATATATACATCTAATTTATTACAAGCCTGCAGTTATAGCATATGAAGACATGGAGGATACAAGCCCCTTAAAGCTTACATCAAAGAGAAAGAAACTTTCTATTAACTTTGAAAAATTTGTTATTTTTCAAGAAAACAAGAGACTGTAAAGCTGTCAAAAGCCACCAGGGCTGGATTGCATTCTGTGGTATGGGCAAGAGAGATTAGTTGCGTTTGTGGCCACTAGATGAGTTTTCTAGTGTAGATGATGTGCCACCAGTTCTCTGTCTTAGGGGTTGCTTTCAGAAATACCCAATCTAGTCAAACTTTGCACATGTCAGAGTTGTAGTGAACCCAGGAAAGAAGGCACTCTGAATCTGATCAGAGAGCATCATGTTCAATGACCATCATATAGCCACCAGAACAAGCTCATCCTCTAGCAATTGGTCCTGTTACATTGTTTGCTTGAGGAAAAATACACAGGAAACTTCATAAAACAGAGAGAGAGAGAGAGAGAAAGAGAGAGAAACCACTCTAAGGAAGACTGTGTTTCAAAGAGGAGATGATGACATGTTGCACAGAATAGCTGTGGAAGACTTGATTGCTAAGGATGCAGTTTATCACTCAGCATGCCTTTTTCCTACTTGAGTAAAATGAATCTTAAAGCAAAACCATCTAGTTACACTGAAATAATACAGTCACCTTGTGACATTGCATTTTATCAGCTGACTGAAGTGAAGGATATTTTCCTGTCCAAGCTGCTACATAGATATAAGCCCCTACTTCTCTCAGATATAGGAACTACAAGCTATGCCCATATCAAATTACAGGCAATATAAAAAAAACACAATTTCATTCCATGCACAACATGGACAAGGCAAGTCTACCATTGTTCTATGCATGCAATAAAATAGCATCAGACAATCTAAGCTGCTAGTAATCTGAAACAGGAACATAAATCATTGAAATATTTTATGGGTGCCCTTCTGGCGAGTGAGACTGATGAACCACTTTCAAATGAGCAATTAGTTTTATAAAATGCCACTTCAATCCTTTGGTCTGAAATAGCCAAAATGAAGGCTTTAGAATATTATCCAAAGACAGGTGATTGTAGTCAAGGGAGGTCAAGTAGGGAGGTCAAGTTACTCATAGATTCATGCACTTTAAGATCAGAAGGCACCATTGTTATCATCTAGTCCAGGGATCGGCAACCTTTGACACGTGGCCCGTCAGGGAAAGCCACTGGCGGGCCAGGCCAGTTTGTCTATGTCAAGGCCTGGAGCGCCTTTAAGACCATGACCTGGTCCCCTACTTTGAAGGAACGCTCTCTGGCATGTTTATCATACCAGGCTTTTTGCTCTTTTTGAGCATCCTGTAAGTTTTCTTTAGCAAGGGCTAAAGAGGTTCGGAGGGTGTTTTGTAGGTTGGTTACAAAGTCCAGAATGTTAGTTCCTGGAGAAGGTGTAAATCCCTCCCATTGCTGCTTCACCAACTGCAATGGCCCCTTAACCTCACGGCCATATACAAGTTCAAATGGGGAAAACCCTAAACTGGGGTGTGGTACAGCTCTGTAGGCAAAGAGCAACTGCTGCAACACTAGGTCCCAATCATTGGAGTGCTCATTTACGAATTTACGTATCATGGCCCCCAAAGTTCCATTAAACTTCTCCACCATGCCATTTGTTTGATGGTGGTAAGGAGTGGCAACCAAGTGATTTACCCCATGAGCTTCCCAAAGGTTTTTCATAGTTCCTGCCAGGAAATTAGTCCCTGCATCTGTGAGGATGTCGGAGGGCCAACCTACCCTGGCAAAAATGTCTGCTAGTGCCTGGCACACACTTTTAGCCCTGGTGTTGCTTAGAGCTACTGCTTCCGGCCATCGGGTGGCAAAATCCATGAAAGTCAGTATGTACTGCTTTCCTCTGGGTGTCTTTTTCGGAAAAGGACCCAGAATATCCACAGCTACTCGCTGAAATGGAACTTCAATGATGGGGAGTGGCTGGAGAGGGGCTTTGACCTGGTCTTGGGGCTTTCCCACTCTTTGGCACACCTCACAAGACTGGACATAGGTAGAAACATCCTTGCCCATTCCCTCCCAGTGGAATGACCCCCCCAAACGGTCTTTGGTCCTGTTCACCCCAGCATGGCCACTAGGGTGATCATGGGCTAAGCTCAAGAGCTTGGCCCGGTATTTAGTTGGAACTACCAACTGTCTCTGAGGATGCCAGTCTTCCTGGTGTCCACCAGAAAGAGTTTCCTTGTATAAAAGTCCTCTTTCTACAACAAACCTGGATCGATTAGAAGAGCTGAGAGGCGGTGGGTGGCTCCGTGCCGCCGTCCAAGCTCTCTGGAGGCTTTCATCTGCTTCCTGTTCGGTCTGGAACTGTTCCCTTGATGCTGGAGACATCAGTTCCTTATTGGATTGTGGACCTAGGCTTGGTCCCTCTGGAAGCGATATAGGGGATGGGGCTGTTTCTGTTGACTGTGAACCGCTCTCCGCTGGTGAACTATGTTGGGATTCAGGCTCCGGCTGAGCCTCTTGTGTCGGGTTATCGGCTGCTGCCAGTTCAGGGTCGGTGGGGCCCTCTGGTGTTGAGGTTGCAAGTACTGGATTCAGTGCTGGCAATGGGTCTGGTGTTGGTTGTTCGGCTGGTTCCGGTTCTGGGACTGGTTCCGTCTGGGTCTCTGGGACTGGATCCACTACTGCTGTTGCAGACATTGGTCTGGGGTCCGGATCCATCACCTCTGACCGGGTCCTGATAGAAGTTTCCGGAACAGAGCTAGGCCTCACGGCTTGGTTAGCCTGGCTGCGGGTGACCGTTCCCACCCTCTTGGCCTGCTTCACATGATTGGCCAAGTCTTCCCCCAACAGCATGGGGATGGGATAATCATCATAGACTGCAAAAGTCCACGTTCCGGACCAGCCCTTGTACTGGACAGGCAACTTGGCTGTAGGCAAATCGAAAGAGTTGGACTTGAAGGGTTGAATCGTCACTTGGATCTCTGGGTTGATTAAATTGGGGTCCACTAAGGAAGCATGGATAGCTGACACTTGTGCTCCGGTGTCCCTCCACGCGGTGACCTTCTTCCCGCCCACACTCACAGTTTCCCTCCGCTCCAAGGGTATCTGGGAGGTATCTGGGCCTGTGGACCTCTGGTGCGATTCCGGTGCAATGAACTGTAATCTGTTGGGGTTCTTGGGGCAGTTGGCCTTTACATGCCCCAGCTCGTTACATTTAAAACATCGTCCAGCTGACTGGTCACTGGGGCGAGGAGGGTTGCTGGAGAACGGGGTGGAGGGACGATAAGGGGTCTGGAGGGTTCTTTGGGAGGTAGGTGGGGCTTTGGGCGGCCCCCGGTAATAGGGTGTGGTCTGGGGTTGTCCCTTCTGGTCTCCGCTCCAACTGCGACCAGTTTTCTTCTTCTCTGCCACCTCCACCCATCTGGCTCCAATCTCTCCTGCCTCGATTACAGTTTTGGGCTTCCCATCTAGGATGTATCTTTCTATTTCCTCAGGAACACCCTCTAAGAATTGTTCCATTTGCATTAGGAAGGGCAAATTTACTGGAGATTCAACACTTGCTCCGGATATCCAGGCCTCCCAATGCTTCACAATGTGGTAGGCATGTCGGGTAAATGACACATCTGGTTTCCACCTTAGGGCTCTGAACCTCCGACGAGACTGCTCGGGTGTTATCCCCATTCTGACTCTCGCCTTGGATTTAAACAGTTCATACTTGTTCATGTGTTCTTTAGGCATTTCAGCTGCCACCTCAGCTAAGGGTCCACTGAGCTGCGGCCTCAGCTCTACCATGTATTGGTCAGTAGAGATGTTGTACCCAAGGCAGGCCCTTTCGAAGTTTTCTAGGAAGGCCTCAGTATCATCGCCTGCTTTGTAGGTGGGGAACTTTCTGGGATGGGAAGTGGTACTTGGAGAAGGATAGCTAGGGTTTGTTGGGATATTCTCCTGAGCCTTTATCTTCTCTATCTCCTCCACATACTTCCTCTCTTTTTCCTTCTCCTCCAGTTCTTTGTCCCTTGCTTCCATAGCTCTCCTGTGAGCAGCCGCTTGGTGTTGTTCTGCCTCTTTCGCTGCCTCTTTCGCTGCCTCCCTTTCTTGTTCCTTCTCCTCCTTCTTCAGCCGCATGAGTTCTATCTGTCTTTCATGTTCCCTTTGTCTTTCCTCAGCCTGAAATCTGGCTAATTCCAGCCGTAGTCGAGCCGCAGATTTTGTCATTCTAACCTCTCTGTTTTTAACTAACTTTACACCCGAGGTTTAGAAATAAACAAAAAAAAAACTTGGCTGTAAAATTTTGCTGTGCTGGAATAGAATACCTATTCTCTGATAGTGATTGTCAGCCTACAAAAAAAAAAAAGACAATTCCCTTGTCTCTGCTCTGGGCCCAAATCAAAGCAAAAACTTCCAGCTACTTTGAAACCTGTTTACCCAGCCCAAAGAAAAACCAAGTTTCCTTTTTAAACTTGTGCTCCTTGTAAAAAATCAAAATCAAAAAAAAAAACCCTTGCCACTTTTGTCTCCAGGCAAATGGGTAGAACACCCCCCCTTCTATTTACTTTTAGGGAAAAAAAAAAAAACTCTGGGTTGGAAGACTGTGAATTTCCCTGCAGGAGTTAAGTACCCTGCCTCCAGGCAAAGAAAACCTGCAATTCACAAAGATAATCCCCTTTTGTCTCTGCTTGGCCACAAAGCAGAGAAAAAAACAAGCTGCTTTCAGTTTCAGCTGCTTCTGGACTTCCTTTCCAAAGGAAAGAAAAAAAAATCTCCTTTTTTTAAAATCTGTATTTCTAGTTCAAAAAAAAATCTCAACTGGATCTCAAAATGATTTCAGGTTAATCCCACCACTCTGCCACCATGTCATTGGTTCCTCCCCCACTCTGAACTCTAGGGTACAGATGTGGGGACCTGCATGAAAAAAACCTCCTAAGCTTATCTTTACCAGCTTAGGTCAAAACTTCCCCAAGGTACAAAATATTCCACCTTTTGTCCTTGGATTGGCCGCTACCACCACCAAACAAATACTGGTTACTGGGGAAGAGCTGTTTGGACACGTCTTTCCCCCCAAAATACTTCCCAAAACCTTGCACCCCACTTCCTGGACAAGGTTTGGTAAAAAGCCTCACCAATTTGCCTAGGTGACTACAGACCCAGACCCTTGGATCTTAAGAACAATGAACAATCCTCCCAACACTTGCACCCCCCCTTTCCAGGGAAATGTTGGATAAAAAGCCTCACCAATTTGCATAGGTGACCACAGACCCAAACCCTTGGATCTGAGAACAATGAAAAAGCATTCAGTTTTCTTACAAGAAGACTTTTAATAGAAATAGAAGTAAATAGAAATAAAAAAAAATCCCCCCTGTAAAATCAGGATGGTAAATACTTTACAGGGTAATTAGATTCAAAACACAGAGAACCCCTCTAGGCAAAACCTTAAGTTACAAAAAAGATACACAGACAGAAATAGTTATTCTATTCAGCACAATTCTTTTCTCAGCCATTTAAAGAAATCATAATCTAACACGTACCTAGCTAGATTACTTACTAAAAGTTCTAAGGCTTCATTCCTGGTCTATCCCCGGCAAAGACAAAATATAGACAGACACACATACCCTTTGTTTCTCTCCCTCCTCCCAGCTTTTGAAATTATCTTGTCTCCTCATTGGTCATTTTGGTCAGGTGCCAGCGAGGTTACCTTTAGCTTCTTAACCCTTTACAGGTGAGAGGAGATTTCCTCTGGCCAGGAGGGATTTTACAGGGGTTTACCCTTCCCTTTATATTTATGACAGTCTACATGCAGCGCCTGCGGGTTCAGCCGATCGCAGCTTCCACTGCCCGCGGTTTGCCATCCCAGGGCAATGGGATCTGCGGGAAGCGATGCTCCCTGGGCCACCTCTTCCCGCAGCCCCAGTTGGTCTGGAACAGTGAAACGCAGCCAGTGGGAGCTGCAATCAGCTGCACCTGAGGACGCTGCAGATAAACAAACCCTCCCAGCCAGCCAGCAACTTTCCCGGATGGGCTGCGTGCCAAAGGTTGCTGATCCCTGGACTAGATGATCATGATGGTGCCTTCTGATCTTAAAATGTATGAATCTATGAGTAACTTGGCACCAGGGAAGGAATTCTCTGTAGTAAGTCAGAGCCTTCCCCATCACTAGTTGTTGGAAATACTTGCTATTGCAGTAGCAGATTGGCTACATATCATTGTAGACAGTCTCTTCATACCATACCCTCAATTAAGTTATCAAACATAGTCATGAAACCAGTTTGATCTTTTGCTCCTGCTACTCCCCTTGGAAGGCTATTCCAGAACTTCACTTCTCTGATGGTTAGAAACCTTTGTCTAATTTCAAGCCTAAACTTATTGATGGCCAGTTTATATCCATTAGTTCCTCTGTCAACACTGATGCTTAATTTAAATAACTTCTCCCCTTCCCTGGTATTTATCCCTCTGATGTATTTATAGAGCCAATCATATCTGCCCTCAGCCCTCTTTTGGTTAGGTAAAACAATAAGGTAGGTTTTTGCACACAGTATTCAAAATGAGGTTTGTATAATGGTACTAACACTTCCCTGTCTTTCCTGGAAATACCTCCTCTGATACATCCTAGGACTGCATTAGGCTTTTTCATGGCCTGTCAAAGCTGATTCTCTACTCTGGCACTTTGAGCGCCCACGAGGATTTTTAAAAAATTAATACTTGCCACTCCAGGCTTGTATTAAACTCCCAAGGTTACAGCTTTTTTTCTGACCTCGGCTTGATATACGCTGCCACCACCCAAATGCAAAACCCTTTTTTGGAACCCAGGAAGGTGCACTTGGGAATTCCTTCCTGTGGGGTGCCCTCAAACCCTTTCAACCGCTTCTGGTGAAGAGCTGAGAAAGAAAACACAGGAAATTAGCTCTTGCCACCAGCTAATAAAACAACATATGCACAAACCCCTTAGGACACCAAAAATCCAATCCTGTTCTTTAAAAGGTAAATTTTATTAAAAAACAAAAAGAAAGATAATACATCTGGAACTTAGGCTTTTGCTAGACTTTAAAAGAGCAATTCCCAAATTAAGCACCCAACATACCTTTCTTGGGGGTTCAGCTTAAAGGTTACAAGCAAACAAAAGCATCTGGGGTTAGCACAGAGGAGTCCACTAGCCTAAGAAATAAACAGAAATAACCCTAGTAGCATCTAAAGTGTCCCGCCCCTAAGAGCCAGAGGGACCTGCTGGGGGGCGAGGTGGGGAGTCCCAGCAGTGCTTACGTGGAGCGACTCCCAGGAAGCATCCGGCAGGTCCCTCTGGCTCCTAGGGGCAGGGTAGCATAGGTAGCGTAGCTAGGGGAGGAGCAGGAGGAGTGGCTGCTCCCCCTGCCCCCAACTGATCACAGTAAAAGTGGTGCCTTAGGCGCCACCTCCATGGGTGCTCTGAGGCTGGAGCACCATGGGGAAAATTTGGTGGGTGCAGAGCTGGGGCGGGGAGCAGTTCCCCTGTGCGCCCCCCCGGGTTACCTGCTGCGGCACAGGTGGCCCTCCTTGCGCCCCCCTGAGCCAGCTCACCTCCACTCCACCTCTGCGGGCCTGAGCACGAAGCCACTGCTTGCTTCTCAGCCCTCCCAGGCTTTCCGTGTAAACAGCTTATTCATGGGAAGCCGGGGGGCAGAGAAGTAGACCTGGGCGGTGCGTTCAGGGGAGGAGGCGGAGCAGAGGTGAGCTGGAGCCGGGCGCGGGGCTGGGAGCTGCCGGTGAGTGCTCTGCACCGACCAAAGCAAATTCTTAACTGAAATCTTTGACAGACACGACAACATGTGTATGAAAACTGCAGAAAGACAGCACTGGATAGGATCTGAGGTTGGATGCACGTCATACCAGATGACTGGTGGACAACCTGTACCTCCTTGGAAAAAGTTTCTAAATGTGGCATCCAGCAAACAATCACTAGTAAAATTCCTCTGTAAATATATGGGTCAAAATGTGTCTGAGAGAGCAGGAGAACACCAAAAACAAACACTTTGAAGTAGCAAAGTCCATCACCAACAGAGGTGTTGAAGAAGCTCAAGACTTGTACAATAATCAAGAGGAAGCAGACACAAGGATGCTTCTGTATGCTCTATGTGCCAGTATGGCTTTTGGATCTCTCCGTGTCAAAGGAACCATAGTAATTAAGTCACCTGATACAGATGTTTTGGATCTTGCTGATCATTAATTTTCAAAAGTGGAACTTATATAACATATGGATTGAAACAGGCACCATTACCAGCACAACTTACAAGTGTCACATCATACCTGTGTATGCACTTTGCCACTCACTCCTGACTTCTGCAACAGCTGTACACACATTAATCGGATGTGACTCTGCCATACCTATTTGGAATTGGGATTTGTGTGTGTGTGGGGGGGGGAATCTGTGTTTACTGTTGTCAAAACAGAGAGAGCTGACAGCTTCAAAGGGGTTGCCAAAATGGGAATGATGGACAAGGCACAATTTCTGCAGCAAAGAAATTGGTAGCATTCCTGTATGACCAGAATGAGAAAGAAAAGGAGACCCACAGAGACCTGAATTGCTTGCACCTGAATCTGTCCACCGAAAAGGACAAGTCACTGGCCAAACTCCTACCATGTAAGGACAGTTTTGAAGAGCATGTTCATAGAGCATCTTGGCAAACAAATATGTGGATGTCTTTGTATATAGGCAAACCAAATATGGGATCACCACTGCAACATGCATGGACAAATGTGGATGATGAATTACTTCCTGTATTCTTCAAGGGCCCAATCGCATCTGAGCTTCTACAGGACCTTATCTGTGCCTGTACCAGTATGGGTTGCTGCATAATCAACAGTCTGTAGTCAGAACAACATTCCCTGTACAGAAATGTGTGTATGCCAAGGCAATGAAGACTGTGGTAAGCCACACACTGTTGACGGATCATAGTGATGATGATCATGTTGACTAGAAATGTCACCAGCACTAATGCTTTTCAATGATACCTCTACAAATGTATTATTAGATTTTGTTTTACCCTTTAGACTGTGACCGGAAAGCAACTCAATTTCATCTTGAAATAATACATAGTCATTCAACTAACAGAAATGAATGCCAAATTTCAAAGTAATCACTTTAATGTGTTGATGAAGTCACTGTTTATCCACATTTCTAAGGTAATGGCACCACTTAACAGAGCCACATCATACCTCATCTTAAAGTAGACACAACAAGCTTTCAAGTGATGTATGATGTGTATGTGTGTGGAGAAGGTATATGAATCTATCAAATCAGTGGAGTTTGCCATTTGCCTAATACCCACATCCTTCAGTTGTGTCGTCACTCACCTAAGTAATACCTCACCATCTATGTTGCTATTATATGTGTGCTGGGGGCACACATATATGCAAACTACACATTACCAAAAAAGTGTGCAGTGTAGATGCCCAAAGATGTATGTATTTCTTTGGCTATATAATCTTTCTCCCCATCTCCCCCCATTGAACATGTAAACACAGTGTACCATGTGTTGCCTTAATTTATACCAGTGTAAACTTAGAATAACTGTTTAAATCAATACTCAAGGTCACACTGATAGTTGAGAACAGAATTTGCCCCATATACTGTACAGGGACTCTAAAACAGATTATAACAAGATTCAACTGAGTGTACTGTCTGGGGGGAAAAACAAAAACAGCAATGTTCCCATATGGAAGAGGCTTTTCAGACACAGCTGACAGTGATATCACAGCTGATGGCCCTGTAAGGACAAAAAATACAAGTTTGGTGTTAATGCATTATCTGTACTCCGATAACAGCCTTTTCCGTATCCTCGATCATTTTATCCCTTCCTTGGTTCTGGCTTAAACAAAGGTGATCTAATATTTCATCCGCAACAATTTTCCTTTCCTATAAAATCTATATGTGAATTTTGTGTTGTGAATTGAGGCGAGGGATTTGTGGTTAATGGCCAGTGCCATCCATTGTAAAAGCAGACTTTTTACAAACTTTCCACACACCGCTCTTTTAATATATGTAGTCCTGACAAAAAAGTAAAAAATGTCTAGTGCATTAACCCACTACCTTGCCTGGTCCCTACAATGTTTGAGTGGTGCCTTTTTTTAAAAAATGTAGTATCAAGATGCTTTACTAATTATGACTTTAGGACTGTTGTTACACATGACTTTTGCTTTAAGAGCAAACATATTTAATTTCCCTTTTGCCAACCAGGGATTTCAGTTATGGATAGTTAGCACAGCTGGTAAAAAATTGGGAAATAATGTGAAAGGTACATCTGTTTTTCCTGGGGTTTTTTTCCTCCACATTTCATCAGTTTCAAATTTGAGAAGTATCTACTACCTCTAGTATTCACCTTGCCCTATAAATGATGTCAGGTGAACAGGGCTGAACCATGCAATTAAAATAACATTGATGGAGGACCCTATAAATAGAGCATAGATTAAGCCACAGCCAGTTTACTCTGAGTAAAGTACACACACTGGCACAGCAAGACCCTGGGTAAGCCAGTCAAGTTAGTTTCAATTGGCCAGAAATGTATTTCTGAATGTTACCTGTATACTGGAGATATTGGTGACCACGTTGACTCACTATCTCCCCAACAGCCCAAGACACACAAATAGGAGAAGCAACAAGGCAGACTCCATGCAAGAAGTGAGATGACCACGTTGTCATCTCAGCAAGAAAAGAATGACTCCATCCATCTGTCAAGGAACCCTAATTCTGTCATAACACTTCCTGTTCAATGTTAACAAAGTCATCTGGTAAATATACAAAGATAATTTTGGAGAACTTTGTATCCAAGGCCCTTGGATGCTGAAGGCCAAAATCAGAGGCGATATTCTAGTTGGACCCCTTTTCACTCACACATTGGTACATCAGCAATAAGCAGCTATCAGGCAGTCTAACACGTTCTCTGTTGGTGTAGCTTTCACAAAAAGTATCTGGAAGATGGCACATCTACCCTTTAGTATTTACTGAACACACCAAGGAAATTGAAGTTATATCTAGTTATACATGGGTAGATCAAGTTTGAACACCTCTACAAAGGTCTAACTGACACATCTCTGAATCTGAGCCTTGATCTTTTATTAATGAATTTCTGACATGCTGTAACACTTATGGTGTGTTGAAGAGAGAGAAAAAAGGATAATAGAGTTCTCCAAGTCCTTTGTTTGGAAGTTCATCCAGCAATTAGTGAATAAGACTCTAAAAAGCCACATTTATAACTGTGCACAAACAGCATCTAGCTTCTCTCTGTGTCTCCAGGCAGGAAAACTCCTCTGTAGAGATGACTGGAAGTGATAAGCAGCTTGGTAATGGTTTTGAATATAAAAGACTTAAGCCTTGTCAGCCTTCATGAAGGAATTCCTTTGCAGTCCTTATCAGAGATACTGAGCCTGCAACCAGCAGACAGACTTGCATTCTTATTTATTATTTGTTAAGGACTGACAGAGCACATTCTATGTTACAATCTGGGAAAGATTAGCCCAACTCTTGCCATCAGTCCATAGAATGAGTATAAGGAGGGCTACAATTTCATAAGAGTTAAAATACTATGCCAGAGCATCACCCCTTTGCAAATAAGTCTAGAGAGGGATCTTTGCCCTTGAAGAAGGGTTGAGAAAAAACACCATTTCCTAAGACACATCTTACCATAGGCCTTTTTCCAGCAAAGCCTTGGTCTGGGCAGTCAGGCTGTATTTCTTAATGTGAAGCTTTCCTGACTATACCTGTATGGTAACATCCTGAAATATGTGTGGTTGAGAGTGCTCCAGACTACAAGAAGGTTTGAGTTAAATAGACTTGAGCTTCTGTGAAATTCCACATCCTTTTAACTCCTTAGTGACTAAAGGACTCCTGCCAGTCTGATCTGAGGTATTTGTCTCCAGGAAGTCTTGAATGGGTAAGTCTAAAAAGGAGTAAAGCTCCAAAAATTAGGTTTCAACTTTTTCACATTAAATCTAACTGAGCAACTTGAGACTTGATTTCTACATTTTTCATTTGACAACTTTTGTTTAAAAAACCCTTTGAAATCATCTCTGGATGCCCCTATAAAAACAAATTAAGGAGCAGAGCTAGCATTGTAGTCATCAGTAGTCTTACAAAGTACCCCGGGATGAAATAGTTATGAAGCATAATTATGGATTCCTGTTCGACCAGAGAATGTTAATGTCATGGCAACTACCATGAATCCCAGAAACTAAATTTGGTGAAGACATTATATTAGATTTTTTTCAGTACTAATGTGGGGGCAAAAAAGCCACAGAAAGATTTTAGTTGGTAAATTGTGACTAATAATTTGGATTTACTCAACTGCAATCCAGAGATTAAGTAAATCATCTTTTTTACTCCTAAATAGAGCCAGTCAAGAATTTTTTGATGGCATGTTACTTGTCAGAAAATGCTGATTTGTCAAAACCAAAACTTTTTTTTGGAAACGTATTGGTTTGAACAAAACTTATATTGAGAAGGTTTTCTCTTGTCCAGAATGGAATTTTTGAAAAGAGAGACAAACCCATGAACGGTCAATATGTTGGTAGTTAGGGCAGGCATCTGACATGTAGGAGACCCAGATTCAACTCCTTGCTCAGCCTAAAGCAGAGCTATCTACTGGGCTACAGAGTCATTCTCTTTCTCTGGCCCAGTGAATATTTAATTATTTATACAAAGTGGAACAGCTCAAACAGGAAAGAGGAACTAACTCTATAGTCTGATGGTTAGAACAGTCAGTTGGGATGCGGGAAACCAAGCTCACATCCCTTCTCTGAATCTGCTAGAGAGGAGACTTGAAGCTGGGTCTCCTACATCCCAGCTGAATACCTCAACAAGGAAGGTATTGGATATTCTGAAACAGGTGTGTCAATCTCCTGGTGGGGATGGTGCCAAAATGTCAAATTTGGAGCAAAAACAATGTGGAGCACAAACAGATTCTGAAACCTCAAGTTTTTATGAACTAGAAATCTTAGTTTTTGGCTAGACCAACTTCTCTAAAGACCTTTAGAAATAATACTGATGTTAACATGGGAAAGATCTATGAGACAATATCAGGCTAAATGCTCTTACCACACTGTACAGAAAAAAATCAGGAACTACTATGTCTATAAATTGGGTGCACACGGAGTCTGTTTAGAACTGTTTTTCCATTAATTCTCTTTATAAATACTAACATTTAAATCCTTGAAGCTACCCATGTGAAACTGCTAGGCAGTTATCAACTGGTTGAGTGATAAAACCTGGTGATAATCTCTATTGGATTTAGGGACCATGATATTTTGCTAAATCCTTAGTTTTAGTTGATAGTTCCCTATGCATCTATTAGTATTTACTGTTATTCATATCTATGATACCAAAGATTGGACCAAACTGAAATTAGATATCCAACTGCATAGCTCCAAGCCCAAACTTTGGACTAGTTTTGGATGTAAAATTTGTTGGATCCAGATCCATCTTAAAGAGTTTTGGAACTAATAAGTTCCAAAAATTGGAAATGAGTTGCATAGGGGTTTAAATCCATATCTCCACCCAACAGTTTGCAAAATCCTAATCTCAATAATATTTGAATCCCACATGATGGAAAATCCATAGGGTATGAAAACTCATTTAGATGATAACCCTCCTCTGCTTTATCTTGGCAAATATGAGAGAGATTGGGGAGTTTGTTTTTCTTCTGCTTTCAAAAACACAGAACAGGAAAAGATAATAGAAAACAAGTGTATGAGAAAGACAGTGTGAGGGGAAGTGAAAGTGAGCCAGGGAAGGGAGTATGAAGAACAGATTCCTGTGACAAACTAAAGACTAAAGTGGAAATAAAAATTGCAGCAACAATAACCAACCACTTCAGCCAAACAGGTAAGTATCTTGTTTAGCATGAGACACTTATGAGTGATATTAGGTGTGGATAGGAGGGTAGGACCGAAAGAAACAAACACCTATTCCAAAATCTTGTAATTTAAACTTTTCTTAGTTATAATACAGTTTTGGGAGTTGCAACAGGAATTTTGACTATGGGACCCAAAATGTTGCACTGTTTTCTCTTATATACAATTAAAAATATAAATTTCATTAACTACAAACATACAATATCAGTTATTAAATTTGTTATTATTGAATACAAGTTCTAAATGGACATTTTATTAAGTAGATAGTTTAAACCTAAGGTTGATTTATTTTTTTAAATCTCTTGAATACAAGTGGCCAATTTCTGCCACCCTTATGGATGCTGAGTAGTCCCTTACTTCATGCATAGTCCCAATGAATTCAATAGGACAACTCAAGAAATAAGGTTCTATTTAATATAAGCATGACAGAATCTGGTCCACAGTTAGTACATGATTCAGAAACGTTATTGCTTTTATTATTTTCAGTTATTTACTTCCAAATTATATTTCCTTGCTCTCTTTCCTCTCTCCTCTCACCACCTCCCCTTGTACGCTTTCTAGTACACTTTAGGAAATAGAAAAGCCTAAAACCATATATACCGTAATGGAAAAAGGAGGGAACTGCTTCCCCTGGCCCTTACTCATGAAGAAATATCTTGACGAGTCAAACGGAAAGATTGTTAGCTCATGTAAATTTGAGTATTTTTCCAGCTGAATCTATGGCCAAGAAATTCGCCCTTGTACAGACGCCCAGCACTAGCCTATGTGAGACTGAAGTTGTGCATAAGCCTTGTACATGAAATTGAATTTCATCTAAAATGAGTGGAGCCTTCACAGAAACAGAACTCATGATTTCTGGTTGTCTATAACCTGTAATTCCAGCTAACTGAAATCAGTTTTTGATAAGTAAAGGTCTTTAAATTGCAGCAAATTCTTTTGGTAACTTTTGGTTTGATAAGCAAGATCTCCTATTTAAAAATTCGAAGCTTCCAAAAAGTGTACTAATAGCAATCAATGTAAAATACAAATAGCTTTTTAAAGTATATTAACATTTCAAGGCAAAGGACTAGATTTAAAACCCCTTCCTCAAAATGGGGAATACTTATTCACTGGAGTAGCGTCACTGTTGTAAGAGGGAATTCTGCTGTATGTAAGTGCTTGTCAGTGTGGGTAAGGGGTTCACAGTCTTGCACAAATTATTTGTATCAACGAAATTGTGTACCATACACTATCAGGTTTTTAGGTTATTCTGAGGAATTCTCAGACTTGGCAGGTCTCTCCTCACAGACAAAAATCACTTTTCAGTGGTCTTCACTGCATTACAGATTGAGTTCTGGTTTAATGACATAATTATTTTCTTTACTTATCAATTGTTTGCCACACTATACAATGGCAGAATGACACTTTTCATTGTCCATTTAGAATGAGGTGTGAAGAGTGGAGAGAGTGGGCCAAAGTCTGTTCTGAAAATGATATAATGTTTTTGTAACCATGTTGGTCACAGAATATTAAAGCGACAAGGTGAGTGAAGTAATATTTTTATTGGACCTACTTCTGTTGAAGAGCTCTGTGTAAGCTTGAAAGCTTGTCTCTCTCACTTACTTACTTAACCCACCTTTTCTCTTTATATAGAGTTACTCCATTAACCACAGTGGACCCACTCTGGATTTGCACCACTGTAACAATCAGCAGGATTTGGCTCAGTGTCTCAACAAAATAGTATTTCTACTTAAATCACTGAATTAACTCCAATGTCATATTTAATTCCCTAGTGAGCTTAAAACTAAGGGTATGTCTACACTACGAAATGAGGTCAATTTTATAGAAGTCGATTTTTAGAAACCGATTTTATAGAGTCGATTGCGTATGTCCTCACTAAGTGCATTAAGTCGGCGACTGTGGCTAGCATCGACTTACAGAGCAGTGCACTGTGGGTAGCTATCCCACAGTTCCCACAGTCTCTGCTGCCCATTGGAACTCTGGGTTAAGCTCCCAATGCCCAATGGGGTAAAAACACTGTCGTGGGTGGTTTTGGGTATATGTCGTCAGGCCCCCCTCCATGAAAGCAACTGCAGACAATCGTTTCATGCCTTTTTTCCTGGGTTACCAGTGCAAACACCATACCACAGCAAGCATGGAGCCCTCTCAGCTCACCGTCACCATACATCTCCTGGGTGCTGCTGGCAGATGCAGTACTGCATTGCTACAAAGCAGTAGCTCCTTGCCTTCACGGCAGATGGTACAGGAGGACTTATAGCCATCGTATGTCTCCTGGGTGCTCCTGGCAGACCTTGGTGAGGTCGATAGGGGTGCCTGGACAGACATGGCTATTCCCCTCTTAGAGCACCAAATGGGAGCCAGAGACTCCAGGTCATTCTCTTCTTTAAGTTTCATCTCATGGACATTCAGTCCTACCTGGAATATCATGTGAGCTGGAGGAGAGGCTCCCAGCTGGCAGCACCACGCAGTCGCACCTACCCCAGCCTGCCCCTTGCTTCCATGGCTCATGAAGCTTGGACAGTAGTAAGGAGCAGTTCAACTATAGGCTGAGCAAGTGCAGAATGGTGGTAGAATGTGCCTTTGGATGTTTAAAAGCTCGCTGGCGCTGTTTCCTGACTAGGTCAGACCTGAGAGCAACCAACATTTCCATTGTTATTGCTGCTTGCTGTGTGCTCCATAATATCTGTGAGAGTGAGGGGGAGACATTTATGGTGGGGTGGGGGGTTGAGGCAAATCGTCTGGTGTCTGATTTTGAGCATCTAAACACCAGGGCAATTAGAAGAGCACAGCAAGGTGCACTGAGCATCAGAGAGGCTTTGAAAACCAGTTTCATGACTGGCCAGGCTTTGGTGTGGCAGTTGTTTGTGTTTCTCCTTGATACAAACCCACCCCCTTTGTTGATTTTAATTCCCTATAAGCCAACCACCCCCCCCCCTTCGAAATAAAGTAACTATTGTTTTGAAACCATGCATTCTTTCTTTATTAATTAAAAAAAGAAGAAGAGATAATGGACAAGATAGTCCAGGTGAGGTGGGGGAGGAGGGGAGGACAAGGCCACATTGCTTATTGTAGCCACACTAAAAAACAAACTGTTTGAATGACAGCCTTCTGTTGCTTGGGCCATCCTCTGGAGTGGAGTGGCTGGGTGTCTGGAGCCTCCCCCCCATCCCACGTTCTTGGGAGTCTGGGTGAGGAGGCTATGGATCATGGGGAGGAGGGTAGGCGGTTATACAGTGGGGTCTGTGGGGATGCAGTGGGGTCTGTGCTCTTGTTGGCTTTCCTGCAGCTCCAACAGACACTTCATCATGTCTGTTTGCTCCCCCAACAGATGCTTCATCATGTCCGTTTGCTCCCTCATTAGCCTCAGCATCGTGTCCTTCCTCCGCTCCTCGCGCTCACTTAATTCTTTGCTGGCCTCTGCCACTGAATACCTCCATGCATTAAGCTGTGCCCTATCAGTGCAGGAGGACTGCATGAGCTCAGAAAACATGTCACCATGAGTGCATTTTTTTGCCTTCTAATCTGCAGTAACCTCAGGGATGGAGATAATATGGGGAGCGTAGAAACATTCTGCGTGCTACGATTCTGGGGGGAGTGCATGGTCACCTGTGCTGCTGAGTTCGCCACGCTGACCAAACAGGAAATGAAATTCAAAAGTTCCTGGGGTTTTTCCTGTGTTCATGGCTAGTGCATTGGAGTTCAAAGTGCTGTCCAGAGCAGTCACAATGGAGCACTCTGTGATAGCTCCTGGAGTACAATACTGTTGATTTGTGTCCGCACTATCCCAAATTCGACCCAGAAAGGTCAATTTTAGCGCTACTCCCCTCCTCGGGGAGGAGTACAGAAGTCGATTTTAAGAGCCCTTTAGGTTGACGGAACAGGTTGTGTGGACGCAGTCATTTTTAAATTGACCTAAAGCAGCTAAATTTGACCTAACCCCGTAGTGTAGACCAGGCCAAAGTATCATGAGACTAATTCATAACCTGCATTATGTTTCTTTTGTGAGTCATTGTATATGAGAAGCTGTACTAGAAATCTGATTGAGTACTGATGGCTGAAGCAATCACCACTCTAACAGGCAGTTAAAAATATCTGGTTCGCATTCACTCGGGAGAGAAATTCTAGGGGGAGAAATGGAATTTTCTTTCATAACTGTACTTGAGTCTTCAGAATCTGAAATATGAAATTCACACATGATATCTACATATAAGTGTATCAAACAGTAACAACACTTCTCTAGCGGAATCTTCTACACGGACATACAAAACATTAAACTAGCTATTCAGAACAAAAAGTTCCATTCTCCCTTGAAATCTACATTACCAATAAACAGGGAAGTAATCTCTCTCCCAAACTAAGTCTATAAATAATTTAAAATAATGTTCCAACATTTTAGATCAGGAAGGTTCAGCATACATATAAAGATAAAGAAATAGAAACTGTCCAAAGAAGGTGGCCCTCTGCACAGGGATGAATGTCAGCACAAGGTCTTATACATTACTCACATCCAACTAAGCCTGAAAAAAAGTACACAAGCTTTGTGCTGGCTCTCCTCATTGGGGTGAATTGCATACACTGGGTGATACTGAATATACCATTTATAGACAAACTCAACCCATCCAGGATGGACCACATGCGTGCATAAATATAAAGCATAATAATGACTACAATATGATCTTTAGTTTGCATTTGCTGTATGTGTTAAATCCTTTTCTGCATTAATAAGCAGGGGGAAAAACCGCGACACTGACAACAAAGTGTAATTCTCAAACCCTTGTGGTACTCTTCTAAGATCTGCCTAATTAGGATGCCAAAAAGAGATGTCAAAAGAAGATACCACTCTTAGTAGCTTGTACATATCTTCATGTGCTCATCCCTCTTCTTCCTTGTGTACTCTGAATGCTGCTGATCAGTGCTTACCTTTGCATTTTCATTATTAGACTCCAGAGGTCTAACAAAATATGTAGGTGAATAAGGGACAGTTCACACCTATCAGCTATTGTTTCAGTCATCCTACAGACTCAGGGAGACTTAACTGTGTAGGTTTACAGTTGGCTCACATTTTTAATGTGATCCTTGAAATCTTAAATGCTAGTGACTTGTTTTTTTCTTTCTTTTTTCCTTTTTTTTTAAAGCTTAGATTTTGGGGAACAAAACTGCCTATTCAAAGGAAGGTAGTCTATGATCCTTTGAGTTGGCACAGTTTGACTTATACACATATATCTACCACTTTACTTCTGTTTAAAGAAAAACCTATTTCTATTCTGTCAGTGGCTGATTGCAGTCATGGTACTATAAGAATTATGGTTCCAGAACTTGATATAGTAGATATAATGTTCACTATTCAAATTTTTGTGGAAAATACATTGAGGACAAGTTACACAACAGGTCCTGTAATCATTGTCCAATTTCAGGATGTCATTGGATGTAGGTAGCCCCACAGTGAGATGGCTCTGAATCAGCTCAGCAGTTGCTGTAATCCCTCATGCCAAAAATATGTATAGTGAAGATACTATCACATGTTTGATGGCTAGGAGAAGATGTGGAGGAGAGGTTAACCATAGATAATTTCATGAAACTGTACCAGTTCTGTGTAAAATTCATACAATTTAAAGTTTTGGTTTAGGAAACATAAGTTCTAAGCAGTACAGTAACTGAGTTTTACCTTCAAGGAAGTTTATTGCTATCCTTAACTACCAGACTTGGAAGAATGGCACTCCCTCCTTCCCTGTCAAGATCAGAAACTAATTGCTGTCATGACCGTGAATCACAGCCATGATGCCTTCCCAGAAATTTTGTTTGCTTAATAGGTCTCGTTCCCCCTACCCACAAATAGATTAGCAACCAGTTACATCATTGGTACTGAAAATAACTCTTTCCTGTTATGACTAAGATCAAGATCTACAACTTGCTGTGTCTGATTTATTACTTTTTGAAGCTGAAAAGTTGAGCCCAAGTGAAAGTAGTGTTTCAATATTGCTAAAGCCAGAAAAGGCATGATCTGCAAAAGTTCTAAATACCAATGACTTGACCTATTTTAATTTGTTCTAAACTAGCAAATTATATTTTCATGTGATGTTCTTCAAAATACATTTATATCTATGCGTACATGTATACATTGCTTTACACACTGTACTTTTAAACGAAGTATCAGTATCATAGCTCCACTGCCTGTACTGGGCTCCATGACTGAAATGACACATTACAATATATCTCTCTGTGTGCATCTCTCAAGTGGATTTGGTATATCCAGAAAATTATGAAATAGATTATTAATGGTATTTCCAATCACCAAATTATATGAAAGCTCAATTTTTATGGCTTCCAGATCAGTGGTTCTCAAACTTATTTTATCACACACCTCTTCATTTAATAGTTTACACCCCCACTCTCTGGGCATCCAGCCTGCAGCCGCTGCTCTCTGGGCACCCAACTCTGAAGGCAGAGCAGAGAGCGGCAGCTGCTGGTCAAGTGTCCAGCCCTGAAGGCAGCACCACAGCCAGCAGCAGCACAAAAGTAAGGGTGGCATGGTATGTCATTTCCACCCTTACTTCTCCCCTCAGTGGATGAATTAACTCCTGCATAAATGTGAAGGAGGCAGTGCCATGTCCTCTCATCCATCTCTTTGCAATCCAGTTGATTACCCTCCACTGGAATTCTCAGAATGAGAGGCTCTGCAGGGTTTTGGAGGTGGCAGAACAGAAACTGGACATTCTTCATGTCATTGTCCCCTGTGAAGCTCCTGGCTATTCCAGGAGATATTCAAGCAAGAGATAGTGATTGAAGCAGAATTAACACTCTGTAAGTCACCTCCCTGGCTGCTACTGCTAGGCCACAGTTGGATGCAGCCAGTGGCAACATAGCTTAGTTGGACTGATGAAATCAGAAAGGAGAGGGCTAACTAAAAGAGAAGAGAGAGGAGTCCTCCATGGAGAAGGCTCCTGCCTCTGGGGAGCTGGCTGGTACCCTCAGAATCTGTGGGATGGGCACTCACACTCCCTGTGAGCCCAGAAGATCTTTTCCTCAACAGTAGGAATGGTAAATAATTTTGGATTTAGATTAATAATAGTTTAAATTCAATAATATTCACTACGAACCTCCTCTCAAAATTCAAGATGAAGCTTTACTACGGTCAAAGGCACATATCCTCATTCATATTTTTTTGTACTTCTTTGTCCTAGTAGGGGCTTGGAGCCAAAATGCTGAAAGAATGTAAGAAAGGCTGTTCTCACAAGATTTCTTGCCTGATTGTGCAGATCCATCATGTTTGGATAACTCACAAAACTAGCCCTACAGTATCTCTGATAACAGTCTGGATTCTGCACACATCACAGGAATCAAGTCAGTCACAGGTTCTGCATAGAATTTACTGACTTCATAGAAAAAAATCCGCACTTAAGCCATGCTGTCATTTAGATGAGTTCCATTGTAATGGTGCATCTGCTAACTAACAGTTCCTGAATAGACCCTTGTTCCATTTGGTAGTTTCCTGAGGGAGCTGTATCACTGTTCTGATGTATGGTAACCTGATAAGCCTTAATTTAGCACCCGTATATCACTATTTAACCTTTACAGGCGCCTACAGACTGCTGTCAGTGTGGCACTTTTTGTGATGATGGAGTGCTCACCAGTGGTTGAAGCAGATTAAACAGGTATTTTTGCTGCAAAATTACATTTTGCAACCTCCAGTCTTGCAAAATCCCAACTAACAGCAGTTTCATCATCCAAAGGGCTAGCTGTATACACATGATAAGGTTTCTGTAAACTTATTTCAACAAACCCATTCTACAAACTGATCATATATAAGATGTCAACATTATTGTTCACAGAAGGCTGCAATTGTACTACACACATCAATCCAGGACTATCTAGGTAGTACTGTGCTTGCAAAAACAAGTTAAAATTCTTGGGGGGCTGGTGCGGGAAGGTCAACATATTTGTCTCGTAAGGTACAATCATTATTAACATTATTTTTTAAAGTAAGTTAAAAATACAGAAAATATGTGTAAATGCTATTTAAAGTATTAATGTATTTAAAATTCCAAAAGTCAAATTCATTTATTTGCAAAAAAATTTACTGAGCTCAAGATGCTAAACTGTTCAAGATATAACAATCTGCCAATTCGCAGCGCAGTATCAACTGAAAAGGGAGCATATGGGCAGCAGTGAAAAGATACCTCAGATCTATTATCAGACATATTATCTTTCTGCATTTCTGGCCTTTTTAAGAACAGACATGATAACATATTCATGTATTCAGAGGGATGAAATAACAGCAGTGAAGAGGTTACATTAGTCAAATGAAGTTTGATTTAAAAATCCTAGTTAGTCTAGGTTCAGGTTCCACTTCAGCCTTTAATCACTTCAGTGATATTAATGACCAGTGTGACCCTGGCTTTTATTTAACATCTCACATGATATTCTTTACTGGACCAAAATGATTGTACCAGAATCAGGACATTCCTGCAACCCCCTTGACTGTTGACATTAAAAGGTTCTTGGGTCACACATATATCATTGACATTTCATTCAGAATTTAGACAGGCAGAATTTAATTACCTGACACAGCAATGAGCTACATCACAGGAGTTAACACCCCTATTCGTACAAGGAATGCCATGAGGTCTTTAAGTACTGCAAGTATTGGGACCTTGATTATATATTTCCTCTGATATACTACACTCCTTGGAGCACAGTGGTCCCTAGCACTGTGCTGGGACATAGGTTCAGTACTCACTGAGATAGATGCCTCCTCACATGGATGGATGGATGGTTGGGCCACTGGAGTAGTAGGTGGATGAGGGTGAAAATTAGGGTGTATATACTGTGCTCCATGCACCCTGTGGAAAGTTGATGTCTCCAAAACCTGTGCAGGTGTTAACTTGCATGCAGTACTTCCTCCATAATGGGAAAACCCTATTTAAGGGTGATTCTGGAGGAATCTACAGACCCCCCCTTTTTCACAGTGGCTTGAGCTGGGGAATAAAACTCACACCACTGCTAGAAGAACGCAGAAGAAAGAGGTACCATCCAGAGTTTTCTGGCCCTTACAGAGCTGTTACTATATAGAGGATCTTCATTTGGTGTAAATTGACATTGATTTCAGTGGAGATAACACCCATTTACACCAACTAACAATCTGGCCTATCAGCAGCCTTGAATGATTTATGTACTGTATTACTGGATTGTCAGCTAACCCTTTGAGTATCTTATTTCACTACTTTCAGATGAGAAGAAGAATGAGAGAGAACACATTTTGACAGATTGCCTTGTTTTACATCTATAAATGATATTCAGTCAAGGAATCTAAACCCAAACCCTAATTAACATTAAAAAATCTCTAATAGAATAAAATGAGGGGGAAAGAAGTCCAGGAGAGCTGGCTGTATTTTAAAGAGTCCTTATTGAGGTTACAGGGACAAACCATCCCAATGTGTAGAAAGAATAGTAAATATGTCAGGCATCCAGCTTGGCTTAACAGTGAAATCCTTGCTGATCTTAAACACAAAAAAAGAAGCTTACAAGAAGTGGAAGACTGGACAAATGACCAGGGAGGAGTATAAAAATATTGCTCAGGCATGAAGGAGTGAAATCAGGAAAGCCAAATCACACCTGGAGTTGCAGCTAGCAAGAGATGTTAAGAGTAACAAGAAGGGTTTCTTCAGGTATGTTAGCAGCAAGAAGAAAGTCAAGGAAAGTGTGGGCCCCTTACTGAATGAGGGAGGCAACCTAGTGACAGAGGATATGGAAAAAGCTAATGTACTCAGTGCTTTTTTGCCTCTGTCTTCACGAACAAGGTCAGCTCCCAGATTACTGCATTGGGCAGCACAGCATGGGGAGGAGGTGACCAGCCCTCTGTGGAGAAAGAAGTGGTTCGGGACTATTTAGAAAAGCTGGATGAACACAAGTCCATGGGGCCGGATGCGCTGCATCTGAGAGTGCTAAAGAAGTTGGCAGATGTGATTGCAGAGCCATTGGCCAGTATCTTTGAAAACTCATGGTGATCGGGGGAGGTCCCGGACGACTGGAAAAAGGCTAATGTAGTGCCCATCTTTTAAAAAGAGAAGAAGGAGGATCCTGGGAACTACAGGCCAGTCAGCCTCACCTCAGTCCCGGGAAAAGTCATGGAGCAGGTCCTCAAGGAATCAATTCTGAAGCACTTAGAGGAGAAGAAAGTGATCAGGAATCATAGAATCATAGAATATCAGGGTTGGAAGGGACCTCAGGAGGTCATCTAGTCCAACTCCCTGCTCAAAGCAGGACCAATCCCCAATCAAATCATCCCAGCCAGGGCTTTGTCAAGCCTCACCTTAAAAACATCTAAGGAAGGAGATTCTACCACCTCCCTAGGTAACGCATTCCAGTGTTTCACCACCCTCCTAGTGAAAAAGTTTTTCCTAATATCCAACCTAAACCTCCCCACTGCAACTTGAGACCATTACTCCTTGTCCTGTCCTCTTCTGCCACTGAGAATAGTCTAGAACCATCCTCTCTGGAACCACCTCTCAGGTAGTTGAAAGCAGCTATCAAATCCCCCCTCATTCTTCTCTTCTGCAGACTAAACAATCCCAGTTCCCTCAGCCTCTCCTCATAAGTCATGTGTTCCAGACCCCTAATCATTTTTGTTTCCCTCCGCTGGACTCTCTCCAATTTATCCACATCCTTCTTGTAGTGTGGGGCCCAAAACTGGACACAGCACTCCAGATGAGGCCTCACCAATGTCGAATAGAGGGGAACGATCACGTCCCTCAATCTGCTCGCTATGCCCCTACGTATACATCCCAAAATGCCATTGGCCTTCTTGGCAACAAGGGCACACTGCTGACTCATATCCAGCTTCTTGTCCACTGTTACTCCTAGGTCCTTTTCTGCAGAACTGCTGCCTAGCCATTCGATCCCTAGTCTGTAGCTGTGCATTGGGTTCTTCCGTCCTAAGTGCAGGACCCTGCACTTGTCCTTGTTGAACCTCATCAGATTTCTTTTGGCCCAATCCTCCAATTTGTCTAGGTCCTTCTGCATCCTATCCCTGCCCTCCAGCGTATCTACCACTCCTCCCAGTTTAGTATCATCCGCAAATTTGCTGAGAGTGCAATCCACACCATCCTCCAGATCATTTATGAAGATATTGAACAAAACCGGCCCCAGGACCGACCCCTGGGGCACTCCACTTGACACCGGCTGCCAACTAGACATGGAGCCATTGATCACTACCCGTTGAGCAGTCAGCATGGATTCACCAAGGGCAAGTCATGCCTGACTAATCTAATTGCCTTCCATGACGAGATAACTGGCTCTGTGGATGAGGGGAAAGCAGTGGACATGTTATTCCTTGACTTTAGCAAAGCTTTTGACACATTCTCCCACAGTATTCTTGCCAGCAAGTTAAAGAAGTATGGGCTGGATGAATGGACTAGAAGGTGGATAGAAAGCTGGCTAGATTGTCGGGCTCAACGGGTAGTGATCAATAGCTTCATGTTTAGTTGGCAGCCGGTGTCAAGTGGAGTGCCCCAAGGGTCGGTCCTGGGGCCGGTTTTGTTCAATATCTTCATTAATGATCTGGAGGATGGCGTGGATTGCACCCTCAGCAAGTTTGCAGAGGACACTAAACTGCGAGGAGAGGTAGATACACTGGAGGGTAGGGTAGGGATAAGATACAGAGGGACCTAGTCAAATTAGAGGATTGGGCCAAAAGAAATCTGATAAGGTTCAACAAGGACAAGTGCAGAGTCCTGCACTTAGGACAGAAGAATCCCATGGACTGCTACAGACTAGGGACCGAATGGCTAGGCAGCAGTTCTGCAGAAAAGGACCTAGGGATTACAGTGGACGAGAAGCTGGATATGAGTCAACAGTGTGACCTTGTTGCCAAGAAGGCCAATGGCATTTGGGACTGTATAAGTAGGGGCATTGCCAGCAGATCGAGGGATGTGATCGTTCCCCTCTATTCAACATTGGTGAGGCCTCATCTGGAGTACTGTGTCCAGTTTTGGGCCCCACACTACAAGAAGGATGTGAAAAAATTGGAAAGCATCCAGCAGAGGGCAACAAAAACTATTAGGGGACTGGAACACATGACTTATGAGGAGAGGCTGAGGGAACTGGGATTGTTTAGTCTGCAGCAGAGAAGAATGAGGGGGGATTTGACAGCTGCTTTCAACTACCTGAAAGGGAGTTCCAAAAAGGATGGATCTAGACTGTTCTCAGTGGTAGCAGATGACAGAATGAGGAGTAATGGTCTCAAGTTGCAGTGGGGGAGGTTTAGGTTGGATATAGGAAAAACGTTTTCACTAGGAGGGTGGTGAAGCACTGGAATGCGTTACCTAGGGAGGTGGTGGAATCTCCTTCCTTAGAAGTTTTTAAGGTGAGGCTTGACAAAGCCCTGGCTGAGATGATTTAGTTGGGGATTGGTCCTGCTTTGAGCAGGGGGTTGAACTATATGACCTCCTGAGGTCCCTTCCAACCCTGATAGTCTATGATTCTATGATTAATGGGTGGGGTGATGTTTTAGGACCAGTTTTGCATGTTCGTGAAGGGGAGCAGTGTGGTGTAGAAGGGAGAAGCACCCTGAGAGCCATAACTTTCCCCCTGCACAGATGGCTGGGGAATTGATAGGGTGGGGGTGCGTGGAGTGGGAAGACTCTTGGCTCAGCCAGTCCCCTCACAGTGGGCAGTTGCACTGGGGCATGTGGACTGAATTAAGTACATAGCTGGTACAGGGGGCATTGTTGACCCTGCAGCAGGGGAGAACTAATGGGCAGATTGTGACTCTACGAGTTACAATTTGTTTCTTTTGGGGCAGTGCACCTGCCTCACACAACTGAGACCTTAATAGCTTATACCTAATTAACAGCAATGTAAGTAAAAAAGGATGTGATTTAGAATCTAATTTCAGCAACATTGTAAAGACTGAAGAATGATCAGGTGAATGATCAGGTAATTTGTAATTATAAATCACATATCGTAATCCAGTGTCATATGGAAAGCAAAGAAAGGCAACTAGATCTGTGGTAATGGGGCTCTATGTAGGCTCATTGGTCTACCTTTATAGATCCAGTTCCAGCATCAGAGCATTAAATTATATTTGTTCATTGTGTCCATTCCAGGTGATTAATACCTAAGCTCCACCTATATATCTACTTCAATTGTGACCTTTGCACTAGAGATCATTGTGGGAAGTACATTAAGGCAGATCTTCCCTGGTTATGATTTTTCTAAAAACCATGTATGCCAACGTCTTTAGTACGCCTAATCACTAACCTTGATACTGTTGTAAAAGTTCCATATTTCTCATAGATTCTAATCTAAATACTCTGGTTTGGGCAGTATGCATAGTTGTAGCCCAGTAATATTATTAACATCAGTATCCTCCTTTGTCATATGGACCTTATGGATGTCTTCTAGATGTCATTATCTCCTAAGAAAAATAATGAAGTTGATGACAGCACTGACATGTAGTGGGATGTTTTCGCCTCCACTACCTGTTGTTTTAAGACTAAGCAAATGGTTTTATTCCTTGTTCTCTTCCTGCCATCTTCCTCCCCCACTCCCCACCTTTCAGTGCTGAATGACGCTTCAGAATGATTTCAGCTCATGGCTACTGATGATTTCTTTCACCATACAAAACAGTGGTGGGAGTGGAGAAGAGAGAGACAAGAGTTTTATAAATGTACTCATGCTCTCTCCCTCGAACTTTCTTAACCATCAAGAAGGAGTGAGGAGACCAAGATAAATTCTATTTTGTTCCAATTCTATTATCAGGTATTGTAATGTCTTGTTTCTTTTTAAGACCAGATGTTAGTCTTTTGCATTTTATGTTGGTCTTTGCCCTTTCATGTCTAACAGTATAAAACACCTTTCACTTCATCTTCAGAAAAGAAAGATGTGTGGACAATACTAAAGAGTGTTAGTAACACACACATTTCACTTTCCTTTTGTATGTAAGCAAAACTGTGCCAAAATGGAATAGTTTCAAACAAGAGTACAGTGTGCAATTACCAACTTACAGCTGTAGGGAGTTCTTAGAGGGAGTGTCAGTATTTTTCATATAATACATTTACTGAAACGAACACTTAGTTCATGGTTTATATTTATTCAGACCCTGATTCAAGAAGGTACTTAAGCACATGTGACTTCAATCAGAGCATTCACATACTTAAAAAATTGCTGAGTCAGTGCCTCAGTATGTAGATATAGAATCCCTGTATTCTGATTTGCTAAGGTTTGAAATAAAAATACTTGCACTCTGGCGTTCACCCTATGATCCGACTACAGCATATGTGGCTGCCATGGTTTTCTTGTTTCAACTATTTTGTCTTGTTTAATCCAATTACTTCTCAAAAATAGGGACACAGAACATGCTATACCAGGTCACACCTGTGGTCCATCTTATCCTGTCTCTAACAATTGCTAGTACCAGATGCTTCAGAAGAAGGTGCAGAAAGCAGCTATGAAATAACATTCCCACAGACAGTTTCTCCCTAATCCCCATTAGTGAGATTGGTTTATCTCCTGATTCATGAGGGTTTGTATAATTTTCAAAACTTCATGTTTGTTTTAAAAAAATCCTTTCTCTTGAAACCTTAAATGTTCTTGTTATGCATAGGAGTGTCCAGTTTTCCTTTTGAATCTTTCTGAACTGTTGTCCCCAATGATATATTGTGGCAGTCAGTTCCACAGGATAATTGTAGAGACCATATCATATATGTTATTTCCTTACAGCATTTTTCATTTTGCTGCCCTTCGGTTGTGTTGAATGTCCAAGGGGAAAAATAGAAGTACCCAATCTACCTTAGCTCTACCATTTTATTATTGTATATCCTTTTTAAATAATTAATCATACAGGCCAAATCCTGCAGCTCACAGAACTCGGAGTTTTGTCTAATAAGGACTGCCAGGTTTGGCATTTCAATATAAAATAAAACATCAGGCTGCATCTTGTAAAGCACTTTGAAATCCACTAATGAATAATTCTATATAAGAGCAGGTGTTATATTATTTATTACTAATTATTATTATCATAATCTAATTGGTAACAATCAGATCACAGGCTAATAAAAACTTGGGGTGAAGTTCTGGAATTTCTTTTGCCCATGACAATTTATTACCTAGCACACAAAAAGTGCCCTCTCATTATCCAATTATCAAATGTAAAACATACCTATCTGTACTGGTGATTTGCCATTTTCCTATCTAAAGTGAAGATGCTTTGTCTGATCCCACTATGGTTGAACAATGGTTGAACAGTGCAGAAGTTTCAGTGTTGCCCGTGAATTCCAGATAGCAATCGAATTCGTATTATTATGAAATATTTCATCATGTCATTAACCTCGACGTTGCTCAAAGAACAATGAAACCTGTGTCTGGTGCATCATTCCATACTTGGTATTATCATCTCAGAGTTAATAATGCCACCTCAGTACAACACTCTCACGCTGAGGTATTTGTCAGTATGCTCAATTCATCAGCGCACCGTGTGTCAGGAGTGCTGTGTCTCTGCCTACTGCAGCTGTGCAGCTTTCACAGCTTGGCTGCCATGCAGCCTTTGTCATGATTCCAGAGACGAGATGTCTACGTATGAAAAACTTTAGACTCTTGGCTACTGTTAGACACAAAATATGACAACTTTTGTGCTCAGGCTTCTTCTGCATTGCTTCATCCTCAGGATCTTGGATCACCATGACCTGATCCATACAGCTTATCTGGGCCAAATACTAAATAAGTTATTCACACCAAGATGGATTTCATAATAAGCTGTCATTGGATGGAAGCTTTTTTGCATACCTCTTACGACTGCATAATATTTTTCTATGTTGCTACCTTCTATATTAATCACTTTTATTTTATGTGAATATACTGAAGGAAAAAGTACCCATCCCTTTAGTTCACTTGAATCCACCAGTTCTGGTAGAACATGTCACTATTACTGGCATTGTCAAAGGGACCAAAGGGATTTAGGCATTCGGGAGAGGGGGAAATCCTCAGATCATATAACTTGTCATCAGTTCAACTGAATTCAAGAGAGCTATGACAATTTACACCAGCAGAGCACCCTAAATCCAATTAATTCTCTTCAGACTCTGAAAATCGGGTGCTGAGAATGTGTTTTTGCCTAAGTAGCCGATAGCAACAGCAGCCCATCTCTTCAGCATCATCTGCAAGCTCAGCAACCCCTTCCTCCATAACTTGATTTCTGCAGCTGATTCCTCTTTAGGATTCATGCATTCATAAAACAGCCCCAGAGGGTGACAATGAATAATAATGCCCCTCTTTTTTTTCTTGGTCCATTGCCCTAAAGAGGTGCCATGCTCATGGCATGCACAAGAAATGTTGGCAAAGCAAAATATGTTAAGAGCAAAAAGAACAAAGACAGGTTCCTTCCTGAGTTTGTTTTTTTAACAAAATGCTTGAAGAGCAGGGGAGGGAAGAAAAGGAGCATACCATGGTGATGTAGAGGAAATTGAATTCTATTGTCTCATAGTTACTTTGTACATGGCTGGAAATATACCATAGCCAGTGCCCAGTGAGGACCACAGAATCTATCCCAAAGTCCTGTGTATTCTATACACTATATTTATTCCACACATGTTTTATATGCATGTGTAATAAATAATATTACAATCAAAGGAAAAGAAGAGGAAATAAAATCAGTCGTGAGTTTCTGAATTCCATCTTTAAATGGCTTGCTTAGTCTTTATGGTCCCCAGCATCTGGAAAAGAATGTGAACCAGTCACTCCTTGATCTGCACAAGCTGGCAACTGACAAGAATGACCCTCATTCTGGAGAAAAGGACCAGAGCAAAATCAAATTCTGTGAGGGTGTTCATTTTTAAGGTCTCCAAACAAACTCAGGAAGGTACTACTCATGGCAGGCCTAATATATATGAGTATATGCTGCCAGAAGAGAGAGCGCTCCTGACATTTTGCAGGCTGTCTTTTTAAACCCCGTAGCTGGCTGGCATCTTTATTGCACTGGAACTGTATAGGGTTGGCATTACACAAATGATTGGAACTCCTTTTGTGACCTTCTTCCCTAATAGGTAAACATTTCCTGACTATAAGAATGAGAGAAAATATTAAGTCATTCAATTCTATTACTAACTATTGGCACGGTTAAGGGGATATATCAGCTGTACTCTGGCTTGGAGCAGCCTTAATGTTTAAAATGCCCCCAAAGCTTCTTCAGATGCATAAAATTAGTTCTTGGCACTGGTGAATTGGCATTAGTTTTCTGGGAGGGGGAAGGAGAGGTATTATAATGATGTCTCCTACCACCCTTTTGGCTCTCCATAGGAGGTATCCATGTTGCTTGTCAAAATTTCCCTGGCTCTCTGCCAAATTCCTGCTGAACAACTGGACAGCGTGCAGAAACTGGATGCACGACCTTCTAGGTAACATTGGTGCTCTAAAAAGATGAAATATATCTTTGGAAAACATATTTTAGGGTGTTGGAAATCGCATAGTGTCACTGGGTATTTCTTGTTTTGTTTAGATTAGAGATAGGTAAATATATAATTTGACTATAAAACATAAGATGTAAATGAATACTCCTCTAGAAGAAAATGGTTAAGAATATACAAGGTGAAATTCTGCTCTCTTCCATCCTTGCAACTCCATTGACTTCAGCAAGATTTCATGAATGTAAATGAGACCATAATTTGACCTGAAGTGCATAAAGGATACAACAGAAGGCAATTAAATGCAATCTATACCTGTACACATTGCCTCACAATGGAAGTGAGTTATTCATGGGAATGTTCATCAATTTTTATGACAGACTTTTGTATCGTATTTTTCAACAATCATACGAAGTAAATTATTGGTAATTGCAGCTGATTATTCTTATTTTCTAAATCTGCTCTTACAGCTTCGATAGAATGAGATGGTTGTCAGGGTCTTTTTGTTTTTAAATAGTTGTAGCTATTGACTGTGTTGATTAACTCCATCCTTGTTGTTTTTCCTAAAGACCAAAGAAAACTGCTTAGCAAAAGCATGACAGAAATCATTTCAGTATTCTTTTGCCACTAATGATGTGCCTAGATGGTAATCTCAATTTACTGATTACAATTTAACAAATAATTGCCATGCACAAAAATATGCTTCAGGTGCCAAGATTACTAAAGCATCCACATCAGAATTACTCACTCCAGAATAGTCTTTTCTATGTGTTTATTTGGCTCGTATGCTTCTCAGCTGTTTAGCAAGTACATAATTTCATTATAACAAGTTATGGTTGGCTATTAGGAAATTTTCTGGCTTACTTCTTGTTGAAGGCATTGCAAATCACACCCACCAGGGCATTATTAACATTGTTAGATGTGAAAGATGCTTTAATAAGGGAACATGAATAATAGGGTCTTTCCATTGTTTTTGGACAGTTCCTGTTTGTGTAATCATTAGATGTTCCATGGGGGTTTTGGCTTTTGATCTTTTCCCTCTGTCTAGATTACATATATTTTAAGAGAACATGATGAAAACCATGAAAACTCAGTACTGTATTAGAAATCAGTTATATCATTTATTGATTAACCCTTTGTTTACTCCCCAAAGACCTCAGCAAAACACATTAATGTGTCTTTATTTTTGAGGGGGAAAGTATGCTTTCAGTTGATATGTGCATTGGCTTTTTGACAAAAGTAAATGTGTTGCATTTTTGCAGTGAACGGAACAAATATTTAAAAGGATAACTTTTCCTGGCACCCTCCCAAGCAGTAAAAAACATACTAAACTGGCATTAGTGAGAGCATAAACATTGAACCCCCCTACTTTCAGAAGTAGTAGAAGGAACCTAGGTTCATACAACTTATTTGGCTTCATCCTGGTGTCAAGCAGCTGGCTTGCTGGATGTATTTTCATGGCCCAAGCATGCTGGAATTGAACTGAGGATTGCTGTAGGAGGGGAAATAAGGGAGATGAATGCTGAAGGAGAACTTAGTGTATTTAACAAAAAGCAAACTAAGCCATGTCAACCACAACCAAACATGAAACTGAAATGTATGCCTCTCTTCTCCTCTCCCTGATAATTTTGATTGTATCTTATATTCCTTCTCCTGACTGCCCTGTCTTTTTAATTTGGACACTGTTTGGAGCGGGATCTGTGTCTTCTTCTCTGTTTAGAAGGTACCTAATACATTTTGAGCACTATTACAATCTAAACAAATAGTTGCTCAGACACTACATTTGCTAGGACCATATGAGTGGATAGACAGTGTTACTCTGTGACACACAACAAAGTTCATCAGGTTGAAGGTCCTGATTTTTCAGAATTGTGTGCCAAAAATGCCCATGAAATTTCACAGTTTATTTTGCAGAATGCATGTTCAACATGCACAAAATGGCTGTAGGGTCTAAATGCATCCAGTTATACATAAATAACCTGACTTTTTGTAATTTACATTTCTGAAAAAATAGGAACAAAATGTTTTTGATTCTTCAGTGGTGTCCACTAGTGAACTAGAAGTGTCTATACAAGAATCAAAGTATCGTAGCACTTTGATTTACAGTACCATGATTGTGGTCAATAGTGATCATGAATTTATTTGCATATTTGGTATGCAAGGCATGGTAATCCATTAGAGATATTAAAAGTGCACAAGCCCCAAATAATAATTAGCTGCAGATAAACCATACATTTTAGTTTACCAGTCCTGTAATACTTACTGTAGCATGTGTTATTCATTTGACTCAACCCACCTGTGAAAAAAGGGGGAAGAGGAAAGATTTCATTGCACATTCACATACATATTCAACAACACCTGAAATCAACAGATACTCCTGAGGGTGAAAAACTTCTGACCTTTCTTTATGGAGCAGTCATGTTTTACAAGGGATTGAAGACTACTGATTACTTTTACAAGTTTTCCTTTGGAACTAAATGGTGAAATTATAGCTAATTGTCACTAACTGGACAAAGCGCCTAGTGTGTTTATTGCTCTGCAGTTGTTTTTATAACATTTGACCTGAGAAAAGCTTGTAAAATGTCTCTAGTTACTGCAGCACATATTGTCAGAGGAGCTGTGGCCAAGGGTATCAGTTGTTTCCCACACTTTAGGGAGCCATCTATTTTCTGAAAGTCAGACCTTTCAAGATCTTCTGCTTACAAGAAAGAAAGTGTAATGGGATTTGACTTTTCAAGACAAAAAATTAGTTTAAATATCCTCCTTGGTTTAAATTCAATGTCTATTTATATGTATATATAAATAGATATTACACACAAAAAAAATTGTTAAAAGAACACACAGCTGGTAGCACTACAAATAGCTAAGATTGTCTGACACTTTCCATTATAGATTCTGTTCTTAGTTGCTTATAACTTTGCCAGATGTTAACTGTTCTGACTGAAATTTTCCATGCTGGTGTTTTTTTTGTGGAAGTTTCTGCAAAATGGTTCAACCATTTCCAAATACACTTCTGATTTTGACATAAATGTATATAGAGAGCTCAGACATCTTAGACAATATATGATTCACTAGTGCATGTCAAGATTCTCCATGTCAGATGTTTGTCAAAGTTTCCCTTCAAAATTTCATGGCAATAATGTGATTGACTTTCATAGCTTCCTATTATGTTTTATAGCAATATGTGAGCTGCATAATTGTGACTGAAAACATTCATCTCTCAAGGTGTAAAGATGTATTACACCACAATAATTTGTATACTGATCTAGTAATTTTGCCTGATTCTTATTTAACAAATCCCAAGGCTCCAAAATATATGGATAAGTACATAAAATGGATACTGTCACACGAAACTGCTCCACTTGAATTAAAATCTCTTTATAAAAAGTTAGTGTAACATGTGTGAGAGCTACATTTCCACTTGAGAGGCAATTTGGTCTGGGGGATAAGGCACTGGAGCAGGAATCAGGAGATCTGGATTCTATTCCTTCCTCAGCCACGGACCTTCTGCATGATCTTGGGCAAATCACTTCACATCTTTGAGCCCCTGTTTTACCTCACACAATTTGTCTTTTTAAAGTATAAGATCTTTGGGACAGGGACTATCTTTCACTGTTTGTACCCTGCTGAGCACAGTGGTGCCCTAACCTAGGTTAAGGCCTCTTGGTGCCACTGTAATACTGCCACTACTAATACTATTTCAGGGACTCTTGCACACATCAACACTTTGGCCTTTATCCTGTTACCATACATCTATGTGTAAAACTGACTGATATTGTCAAAGATACTTCAAAGGTATAAATTAAAGTCCTGCCTTCATTGTGCTGAAACAACTTTCTCCAAGTGCACTCATAACATGTGTTAATAATGGCTGTTTAGTGTGTTGTGATTGTACTTTATGGATTATAAACAAAACCCAGGCTAAATGCATCTTGTATTATGAATACAAAATATGCAATATAGCTAATGGGAATTCCTGGCCTGAGCTGAAGTCTATCATAACCAATGGTACTACTCCAACTGACTTCATTGGGCTTTTGGTCAGGTTCTTAGAACATTTAGGCTCTGTTATAGTGGGACTATGTCAGTGCAGATTATTAAAAATAATAAAACTCTGGTTAAATTTAATAAATCCATACCAGGTACCAGGTATGAAGCTACTTCACATTCCATAACATAATCAGAGCATATTTATTTTTGCTATTTTTACGTTACCATAAATATAAAGGAAATTAAGTCAGAATTTAATTTACTCGTTATGTAGCAGAATGCATTGTATTGCAAACTGTCATGGAAACTATACCTTTTATACTGAAATCACAAAAAAAATAATCATTAAAGAAAGATAGAAGATCACAATGTTTGTATCAGAAAGATTAATGAGCTGTCTAAGCCGATTGCTTTATTTCAGTGACTCATATTTCATGATGTTATATAAATTCATAAACGAGCAGGTTTTGTAAAGTTTAAACAGAGAAAAAATTCCTTTCCTGTTTATCAGTAACAAACCTAGGATTCAACACACATCAGTTTGTGAGTTTCACTTTCTATTTATAGCAATTTTGCTTGGTTGCAAAATATTCAACATATCCTAACTACTTGAGAAGTGTGTATGCTGATTTGATTTCATAGCATACTTTTTTCCTAGACACTTGTCATATGATTACATTTTACAGTATAATATGAACGTATTCACAGAGAATTCATTTGGCTCTATTCATACTGCACCCTATATAAAATAAAGGACAATACTCAGAGAAAACTGCTATAATTTTAATATCAGTTATGTGATATTTCAATACCATTATTGATTATTCTGGTCAAATGTTGGAGGTCTGTCAACACTCACATAATAAAATCCTATGCTCAGGAGTTTATAACTCACCTATAAGAAAATCTCTCCTGACTGCAACTTCCATTCAAAGTTTTAGCTTGGGAGCATTTTTTATTTTATTTTATATGGGGCGGGGGAAAGAGGAAGGGGAGCGGGAGGAAAGAATTTGGAAAAACAAAGTTGGAGTTTGTTCTTTATGAACTATAAAGCTGCAGAAAAAATCCTTTTAGTATGCTTTTTGTAGTCATATATTTTAAAATTGCTCAGATTTCTTTTAATATTTTGACCAGATGCATTTTCTATTTAAATACTTATAAATAGTAACTATATTTACATAAAAGTGTGGGCTTATGTGCCCATGGAATATTTAAATCATTTAATTACCAGTTTCATAAGGATCCTTAATAAACTTGTTTCAGGAATGAAGAAATTCACATCCCTTCACACAACCTAAAAAAACAGGCTGTGCGCGAGGGACCAATGCGTAGGCAGGAAAGGGAAAGAATACACCCAAGCAGCCCTACTGGAGGCAGGAATTTGTGCAGTTTACCAGTGTTCATGTTCTTTGAAGTCTGTCTGCACTGCAATCTGGAGGTATGATTGCAGAGTGTGTAAACATACGTAGATGTACCCAAGTTAGCCTTGACCTAGCTAGACCAAACTTAGCTCAGGTAGCTATAGCAGGGACGCTGCAGTACCATGGGTGGCAGCTGCTTAGGTGTGCGCCCAGGGAGCTGGTTGGGCCAGGCTAGTCTGTGCAACTGCTTGTGCTGCCATGACTTCATTGCTATTGTTATTCGAGCTAGACTTGACCTAGCTCGATCAAACCTAGCTTGGGAATGTCTACACATGCCGCAATCACATCTCCCGATTGCACTGTAGACATACCATGAGCGGCTCTGGTGAAAGACAGCAGGATTTCACGCTGGAATTACAAAACATGACAGTGTCAGCACCTATAAACTACTGCTGTGCCTGGTACTTTTGTTAGGATATAGATATTCAGGCCTGTCTGTAAAGGCCAATACTCTAAGAATTTAGGTGTATTCTTATCACTTGGCTAGTTATAGAGGTATAAAAGAAAGAATCAAAATCACTGTCTGCCGGTGTAAGGGCCTTCTCTTACTGTGACAGTCTGAGGCCCTGTTCTTAGGCTAAGGCCTTTGGCTAAGCAGCAGCTGGGAAGCGAATTGTCAGATCCTCACATTCCAAACTAGTCACATTGAAAGAAGGTGCTATTGGGCTGTTAGGAATACAGTCCTGTCCTGATAGTGCCTATCACCTCTAGAGAAAGGGAAGTGCCTAGAAAATGTAAAAGGAAACTTAGTTTGATAGCATCCTGTCTGGCAAGAACTCACTTATCAATAGCTGGGATGTGAAATCCTCACTTCTGTATTGTTTTGTCATTATAGTTCCCACTTTGCTATTGTTTGTCTGTATAATCTCTGTCTGGTTCTGTGATTGTTCCTGTCTGCTGTATAATTAATTTTGCTGGGTGTAAATTAATTAAGGTGGTGGGATATAATTGGTTACATAATCATGTTACAATATGTTAGGATTGGTTAATTAAATTTCAGTAAAATGATTGGTTAAGGTATAGCTAAGCGGAACTCCAGTTTTACTATATAGTCTGCAGTCAATCAGGAAGTGTGGGGGGGGATGGGAACAGGGAATGGGGGTGGGGAAATTGGAATCATGTTTGGCTAAGGGCAGGAATGGGAACAGGGACACAGGTGTAAGGCTCTGTGGTGTCAGAGCTGGGAAGGGGGATACTAAGGAAGGAAACTGGAATCATGCTTGCTGGAAGTTCACCCCAATAAACATCGAATTGTTTGCACCTTTGGACTTCGGGTATTGTTGCTCTCTGTTCATGCGAGAAGGACCAGGGAAGTTAGTGGGTGAAGGAATAAGCTCCCTAGCACCGTTGAAATGCCTTAGTTATTGAAAATAAGCCATTACACTACACTTAGAGTCAATGTGCCATAAATTTAGGCCTTGTCTAGACTAGAATATGGACAGTGTACTCTAACTCTTATTAACAGGCTAGTGTAGACAGCACAGTGTGCGTTTAACATATTAAACTGGCTGAGCTATCTTGACTAGTTCACAAGGGCACAGATCATTTATTTTTAAGTGGGGGCTTCTAGAGTTAAATAATAAAATAGCTGCTAAATATAATTTTCATCTGATCTAAGTATTATAGCAGGAATCTTATAGCAGGAATCTTATAACATTCTTAGTAAGTCAGGAGGACTGAGTGGAATACAAAAACAAAGCGTGTGTTTTGAAGGTGTTAAAATGAAATCAGTTAAAACCTGGCTATTTAAAAAGGAGAAAACTACACTTCCAAAGGAAATTGATCAATGTCTGATGTTTTCTGAAGTAGTGATGTTGATAATGACTTTAGCCATTCTAATAATGAATACTGTAAATGAGCATTGTTTCTGTAGTTTATACATAAAGAAAAAACTGATGTTTTACAGTTTCCAGATGTTACAGAAGAATTCAGTTCAAGAAACCAAGGTGAATGAACCAAGTTCATTCTTTGGGACTCTTTGTAAGTCATTCTTTTTACTCATATTTTTAAAAGTAAAACTTTAATGAGTAATTTTGTACCATGACTAAATTTAACCTCTTTTAATAAAGTGGGATAAATGAGCTTCTGTTGCAAACTCAGTATTAATATGATCCCTAAAATGTGGAGAAAGGTGGGGCTAAAGGCCCTGAACAACCCCAGTTTTCTACACTGATAGTTCAAGATGTGTTAAAAACATTTTGCCTTGTCTACAGGATGCTGTTAATACATTAGCAAACAAAAGTCATTACATTTCCAAATTCTAGTCTAGACAAGGCCCTCACTTATGGGCCAACCAATGTGACTATAAAAGGAAAATTATTGCTAAAAAGACAGTGTTTGAAAATGGAGGGAGCAATTACTATCCATATTATTGACAATTACTATCCATATTATATCTCACTAACTTCTAATCTACATTATCTAGCAACTTTAACTGACAAAGGATTTTGTTGTTCATGGAAGTTTTTCTTGATTAACAAATATAGAACTGAGCACTATATCATTTGTCTCAGTCCTACAGTTAGTGATGGGTGTCTACTTCAGGAAAAAAACAACCATCACCACATGTGGCAAATGGTAATACCATAGATAGCAGCTGTGGCACAGAGACCATGGCCCAGTGAGCAAAGGCAACTATCTGTAACTATATATCTATCTACTTGCTTATCAGAATCCCTACCCCACCGTTAATTTGGCCTTAGAACCTGAGTTAGTGTAAAAACTCATCACATGCTGGGATTTGTCTTTATTAGTAACTGAAAACCATTAACACCACACCATAAAACTCAGCCTATGCAGCCCCTAAGATTTCCCTCCAAGACCTAGGTCACTCACTATCTAAACCACACTGTCCATCCTTGTAATAAAAATGGAGTTAATTATCTATATCTGTCACAATACATGAGCAGAATTCCACCAGCTTTATGAATGGTTTTATGGTTCTTTGTAATGTTTTTTGGAAGTCTATAAGAGAGAGTTTTTTTCAAAAGCACAAATAATGGCAGTGAAGAGCTTAACTCCCATTGACTTCCAATGTAACATACAAATGTATGTTAATTGAAAGTCAATGGGAGTTACTTGCCATTTGGGTCTTTGAAAATTTCCCCCTATAATTGCATATTTACATAATTGACCATAATAGATTAGAAGGGACTGTTCTGGAGTTTCACTCCACTCTCCAATACTTGCATATGAGAATGCGTATCTGGGTTTTGTTTGTTTGCCTTTACTTTTAGGAATACTACTACAAAAATATGCAAGCAAAATGAATTTAATAACAAAAAAACATAGCTTAGTAGCCTTTGTAATTATGCAATTGTTAGTGGCAGGGGAAGTTGTCTTTTTTTAAGCTTTACGTTTTTTACCAATTTTTTTTTTCTATTTTTTAGGCTGAGCAACAATTTGTTAGTGTATTGTCTAATTTAAACCCAGGAAAACAATATAATTAATAATTATGTTTAAAATGTTAGCAGACATTGCAGTCTTTATTAATACATAGCATTTAGCTTCCTTTTCTGTCTCTCACACACAAGTATATGAATTAATATCACTATTAGTACAGATTTTCAGCGTTAAACTGAATTTCTCTTCCTTTTGTGGGTCCAAATCTCAGTCTCTAACATTTTCCTTGTTTTATAGATGAATTTACCCGTAACACTGTGCCCTTTAAAACTGTAGCTAGCACAGTATATTCTGCTGTCATGCTAGATATTTTTAGAACTGAAGGCTAAAAATAAACAAAGCATAAACACAATGTATTGAATGAATTTTAAGCACATGGTTTCTTAGCATAAAATCTTGTGAACACTACAGATATTCATCTAAAAAGCTGTGTTGTTCTAAAGTATATTCCTTTGTTAAAGCCACACTGCTAACCCTTTAGGGTATTGACAGCCTATTATTTTTCATATGTGCCATCTTTATGGAGAAAACTGAAAGAACAACTAATTATATCCTTTGCAAATGAGTGTAGCCGAATAGCTTTTGTTCACCAAAAATCTTAAGTCTATTCAACATGAATGCAGAATTCACTACAGATTTTTTTTAAATGTACAGCCAGTTTAGTGGCATGTGAAGTTTAACATTTGAAGCTAATTGTACACTTTGCTTTGGCGGCTGTAAATTCGTCCAGTTTGCCTCGCTGCATTGCATTTGTACTTAGGCCTTAATTGATCATTTTGCTGAGAGTTTTTGTGTGTTGTTGTGTGATTGACACTGGCTCTATTATTTTTAAAGGTTGTACACGCATTGCTGGAAAAGGGCATGGTGGTAAGCAATTAAAATGAAGGTCAGTAAAATAAATCTATTAACAAAAGCTTAATGTTTTTTGTGGGATGTTTCATGCCTAAAACCTCACAATGATTTCTCATAAATAATTGCAGAAATAAGCTCTGACGACCTATTTGTTTGTAGTACTGTGAGACCAAAAGTATTTTACTGGGTGCGAGGGGAAGCTGAAGTTTGGGATTTTGGAATCATTATTAGCTAAAAATCAAAGCTGAATCCAAAGCTAATTAAGGTAGGAGTTACTATGGGGACAATCCATTTCTTAAAAATCAGTCCACAAAATCGCAGAAAACAAAAATATTCATTACAAGCACAGGGTCATTCTGTCTGTCTAGTTTGTATTGCACCCGTCATCATGGTATCTATCCCTCATGGATAATGCTGCTGTTTTGATTTTGTGTTTTGTATTTTTTCTTTCTCTCACTTTTTTTTCTTAGCATTGTGCTTGTGCATTTTTCATTAAAACAAACACTGAAGAAACAAGGATAATTTCTCCATCTTATTTACATAAAAAATGAGATTCTAAAATTAGTGCTGTCTGTGGTGAACAACTTCAGGTGACTCTTCTCTGTTTGTCAGCAAGAAATTGCCACTGCTGGAAGCATATTGGTGCTGTTAGTTGGACCACTGCCAAGAATGCTGGCCTCATGTGGCATGATTGGTGAGACAAGTGCATATTTAGGAGGTACAGGTTTGTCACCTTACTTAATTTATATAATAAAAAAGAGCTTTTATCAGTTCTACAAAACTGAAATTCTACAACAGTACATTTTCACTGTGTAATTATTGTTTCTTTTCTCATTTTCAGTGTTTTTCTGCTAAAAAGTCATTTTGTTGCCTTTTGTATTATTAATCTGTGTTAAGCTTTGCACTGAGAAAATTGCAAATCTGAGCCTTTATTATAGGTCTTGGAAGATACTGTAGGCTGACATTTTGACAGGTTGCTTGCATGCAAATGTTTGAAAATATTGCTAGTATTTTTCGTGGCTTTCTGTACATACTGCTTTGTTTATTTTCTTACAATGCTGTTTATTCAATGTTACTAATATTTGAGGTAGGCTGAGCTGAAATTACAAAAATTAGGTTACTTCTAGTTGTTTTGCCACATGCCATTACTGAATTTACATAGTTCAGACTGCTTTCCCAATATATTATTTCCAGAATGTCTACTGAAATTGTGTGTGTATGAAAGAGAGAGAGAGAACTTTCTATTTTCAAGGTATAAACCAACCTCTAACTAGTGTTGATTGGAGGGAAACCGCTATGGGTGATTAGAAGGAAACTTTCTCTGGAGACATTTATCCCCTAAGTGCCTTGTGATGTGACTTACTCCCATCACTTATTAGACAGGGAGTTAAGAGCCAATTAGTGCATTTATGATTGATTAATTACCTCCTGTCCAGAAGATACAAAGCTAGATAAGGATTATTAGGCACCTGTTCCTTGTAAGGAACCAGAGGGTGGGTGTGAGTGAGAGAAAGAAAGAAAGAAAGAAAGAAAGAAAGAAAGAAAGAAAGAAAACGAACCAGACAAATGAATTGACACTGCAGCGTAGTTGTAGACACATCAAAAGACCCGGGATATTAGAGAGAGAATGTGGGTGAGGTAATATCTGAGTGAGTTGGTCCAATAAAAGATATTGCCTCACCCACCTTCTCACTGTTGAGGAGGACAGGATCTTTTCTGTTGGGATGTTTTGTGAACTTTGAGTTGGACTTCTCTGTGGGGACTGAACTTTATGTGACTAGGTCAAAGGCTGAACCGCAGAAGAATTGGTGAGAGGCAGACAGCCTAGAGGAGACTCTGGAGACAAGGATCCCTCACAGCCTCACACCTGAACACAAGGGGGTGCTAAAGGTGATGAGGACACTGCCTTACATGCCTAATGAAGGGTGTCTAGCATCTGTCTCTCAAGCATCCAGTACTGGTCACTGTTAGCCACAGGATAGACAGACAGCTGGTCTGATATAGTATGGCAATTCCTTATTTTTTGTAAGTCCATTAATAGTATATACATTGTGCATATTCTAGTTAGTCACAGAGAAGCCAGATATTTTGATCTTTAAGATACAGTGGAAGGTTAACCTCTTCTTTTAGTTACCTGTCTGAGAAAGCAGGGAGGGATGGAGTACACAAAGAAGGAAGAGGTTGAGAGAGGGAGATTGAAAAAATGAGGTATGGCTTTAAGGTTGAAATATTTGACAGACAGTGTGGCTTGTAGAAGGGCAGACTTAACTCTGAATTGTCTGAGTTTCTAATTTTTTTAAAAAATCAAGTGTTCTTGAAATGTATAATACACTCAAAATATAGATATTTGCCTGCAAACTTAATTAGCTTAGTGATGGGGGAGGAAAAATTAATCTATCTTTCTAGACAGTCCTAAAGTCTACCACAGAGAAGCCCTTTTTCTCCAAACATAGGAGGCCAACAAGAGGAGAGTCTCTATCCATCAGAACTTACTTGGCCCCTGGAGGTAAATGTTCCCCTGGGCTGCTGGTCATGAATTCCCTTGGCATGTTCCTCAGGGCCACACAATTCACCTTACTCGCAATGCATAACTTTTCAGAGAGGTTTTTTCCATCCCTGCCAAACCAAACTAAAACTTGTTTGTCAGATACCCAGCAAACCTAAACAGATTAATCTTCCAATGATCTTATGCAGGTTCACAGTTCAGGTTCATCAGAATCCTCAAACCTAGTAAGGCTGTTAGTTGGTAGAGGAGTGGCTGTCAATAGAGCTGGGCAGAAAATTTTTCCTGTCTCATGAAAATTGTCAAAATTTCAAAAATTGTTACATTATGCATTATAACAGCAGCAATACCTTTCAAAATTTGAGAAAGAGAGGGATGTGGACAAGCCAAGTTCAAGTCCCTGGTTTGCCTGATTCTGGTTCAGTGAATAATTATTGATACAAAGAGCAACAGCTCCAACAGGAGAGACTGAGAGAGACCTATCCCAAAATGGCCAGTAGTCTAATGGTTAGGGCATTTGCCTGGGCTGTAGGAGACTGAAAGCATGTCTACACTGAAAAACAAACAAAAACAACTATGGTAGTGAGTCTCAGATCCTAGGTTAATGTCTCGGGCTTGGAAGGCTTATACTATAGGGCTACTAATAACAGTATTGATATTTCCACCCCCATAGCTGGATTTTAGAACACAGGCTCTAGCCTAAGCATCTACATCAGGGGTCGGCAACCTATGGCATGCGTGCCAAACATGGCACGCGAGCCAATTTTTAATGGCACGCTGCTGTCTGCCAGACGCAGGCAGACAGCAGTGTGCCACTAAAAATCCTGCCCGGCCTGCTCTTTTCCGCCCCCCGCTCTCTCCTTGCAGGGCAGGCAAGCTTCCCCCTCCCCCCGCCTCTTCCCCCAGCGTGCTGGGTTCCTGCCACTCCTCCTCTCCCTCCCTGCGGCCGATCAGCTGACGGCCCTTGCTACAGAGCGAGAGAGGTAAAAGCGGAGCCACAGTGGGCTCTCTGCTCCGGGGACCTTGGGGAAGGGGGGTGGAATCAGGGCATATCCCCTCCAGCCCCTTGCCGTGAGCCACTCAGGCAGGGGGCTGGGAGCACCCCCACGACCCCAGCCCACACCCCCAGTCCTCTGCCCGACCCCTGAACCCTCCTCAGACACACCCAGCCCTCTGCCCTCACCCCTGCACCCCCCACACACCCCAGCCCTGTGCCCTAACCCCTGCACCCCCCACAACTCCAGCCCTGACTCCTGCACCCCGCACACGTACCCAGCCCCCCCACACCCCATGCCCTGACTCTTGCACCCCCCACATCCCCACTCCCACCCTGAGCAGCAAACAGGAGCTCCTGCACACACCCCCTGCCACATTCCCACCTGCACCCCTCGCACCAAATGGGAGCTGCCCAGGTAAGCACTCCGCACCCAAACCTCTTGCCCCAAACCTGAGCCCCCTCCCTCATTCTAGCTCCTGGCCAGACTCTGCACCCCAACCCCCAGCCTGTACCTTCACCCCCTGCCCTGTTCTCAGCGCACTCCCACCCGCATCTCAGTGCAGAGAGAGGAGGAGAATGGCTAGAACCAGGGAGAAGGTAGGTACCTACTCTGTGTGGACAAGGCCGGGATTCCAGACCGGCAGCCAGTCTGGGGTGTCGGCCACCGGCCTCGCTTAGCCCACTGCCGGTCTGGGGTTCTGGCTGCCGGCCCCTTGCCAGTCTGGGGTCCCGGCCACAGGCCCCGCTCAGCCCACTGCCGGCCTAGGGGAACGGAACCCCAGGCCGGCAACAGGCTGAGCGGGCCGGTGGCGTAAGATCAGCATTTTAACTTAATTTTAAATGAAACTTCTTAAACATTTTGAAAACCTTGTTTACATACGACAATAGTTTAGTTATATAATATATAGACATAGAGAGACCTTCTAAAAAACATTAAAATGTATTATTGGCACGGGAAACCTTAAATGAAAGTGAATAAATGAATGAAGACTCGGCACACCACTTCTAAAAGGTTGCCAACCCCTGATCTACATGTTAATTTTTGGCCCCTTAGTGCTCACCTGAGTTAATTTACCTGTTCTCTGAGACTCATTGCTGCAATTCATTTGTTACAATGTAGATGGACCCAGTGATGAGCTGCCAAAATCTTAACAACCGGTTCCTCCTCACCCCACGAGGTGGTCGTTGCCCACTCCCACCCCCAGGGACTCCTGACCCATCCAAACCCCTGCGTTCCTTGACGCCCCTCCCGGACCCCTGCCCCATCCACCTCCCTCCCCTGTCCCCTGACTGCCCCCAGAACCGAGCAGGAGGGTCTCGTGGGCCACCGTAGTGGGTGCCTACCCCGCCCCTAAGAGTTAGAGGGACCTGCCAGAGGGGCAAGGTGGGGAGTCCTGGTGGTGCTTACCTGGGGGATCTCCCAGGAAGCATCCAGCAGGTCCCTCTGGCTCCTAGGGGTCGGGGTAGCATAGCAGCCGCTCCCCGCACTGATCACATCAAAAGTGGCTCCTTAGGCGCCGACTCTGTGGGTGCTCGGGGCTGGAGCACCCACGGGGAAAATTTGGTGGGTGCAGAGCACCCACTGGCAGCTCCCCGCCCCACACCCGGCCCCAACTCACCTCTGCTCCACCTCCTCCCCTGAACGTGCTGCCCCGCTCTGCTTATCCGCCCCCTCCCCCGGCTTCCCGCGAATCAGCTGTTCGCACGGGAAGCCTGGGAGAGCTGAGAAGCAGGTGGCGGCTACCCGCTCAGGCCGAGGGTGGCGGAGGTGAGCTGGGGCGGGGAGCAGTTCCCCTGCGCCGCCCCCCCCCCCCCCCGGGTTACGTGCTGCAACGTAACCTTCGCCTCCCTGGGCCTGAGCACGAAGCTGCTTCTTGCTTCTCAGTCCCTCCCTTCCCCCCCGGCTTCCCGCGTGAACAGCTGATTCGCGGGAAGCTGGGAGGGAGAGGGGTGGAGAAGCAGAGCGGGGCGGCGCATTCAGGGGAGGAGGCGGAGGCGGAGAAGAGGTGAGCTGGGGCCAGGCGCGGGGCGGGGCGGGGAGCTGCTGGTGGGTGCTCTGCACCCACCAAATTTTTCCCTTGGGTGCTCCAGCCCCGGAGCACCCATGGAGTCAGCGCCTAAGGCCCCACTTTTGGCCAGTTATTAAATTTAGAAGCCCTTTTAGAACCCTCGCGGGACAACCGGTTCTAACAGGGCTTCTAAATTTAACAACCGGTTCCAGCCAACCGGTGCGAACCGGCTCCAGCTCACCACTGGATGGACCCCTAGTTTCAAGTCCCTGCTCTCAATCAGGTGAGCCGGGATTTGAATCTGAGTTTGCTACATCACAGGTGGGTGCTCAAACCACTAAGCTATTGGGTTCCTCTCTCTCATTGCCCTCTCGCCCTCCCCCTGTCCAATATTTTCCTGAAAAAAGTTTTGTCAGAAATGTGTTCCCACGGAAACTTTCAGTTTTGACCAACTGGCATTTTCCAATGTAAAAAAGCTTAATTGAAAATTTCCCCATCAGCTGTAGTAGTGAAGGACTGAGTTAACCTGCTGAAGCTTTCAGGGGATGAGGGTGGGCAGCAAGCATTCTAAAATTTTTAAGTGGGGTTGGGTGTGGCTACTGATGAGTTTCTCAAAGCCCACACTGAGAAGTCCTTGACGAGCTTTCTAGGGGCTGCCGAAGAAATGCCACTTTCCACTCAATTGTTGTGCCTCCACATGCCCCCTCTTTCATGTACCCACCCCATGCCCACTCTGGTC